>NC_135188.1:49400520-49713616 GCF_041146795.1 Maylandia zebra | reverse complement strand
TCCAGGCTGACAGAAACAAAACCCACCTTAAGTTTTTGTATGAAGTGTATTTGCCAGCCATGATGACATATATCTGCTTAATTATTGTTAAAGATTTGTCGCTTTTGATGCTGTTTCAGAGGCGTTTCTAATATGTCAGAATCAGAAAGGGTTTTATTGCCAAATGTTGAGCAGGTTTACAACATTAGGAAATTGCTGCGGTGCTTCAGTGCAAACATACTGTCATAAATTACGCTTAAATAGACATGAAAATAAAAATAAGAATAAGAATTAAAAGTGCTAAGTAGATATATATATATATATATATATATATATATATATATATATATATATATATATATATATACATGATATATACATGAGTGCAGGTGGTGATCAGTGCCAAACATGGAATGATGCAGTGAACACAGCGTAGGGTCATGTGTTAGTGGTGGGAACAGTCATACGTTTATTGTTCATGTGTCCAACAGCAGAGGGGAAGAAACTGTTCTTATGGCGAGAGGTTCTGGTGCGAATGGACCGGAGCCTCCTGCCTGAGGGGAGCAGGTCAAACAGACTGTGTCCAGGGTGAGAAGGAATAGCATCCTATAGAGTCACATACAGAATCACCTGTTGGTGACTACAGAAATGCAGCAGTGTCCACAGACTGTTTGAGGTCATTCACATTTAGGCAAAATATACTAAACCATGAGCTGAAACAGAAGCCCTAATTCAAAATGAGCTCATTTAACCTCCACTTTTTGTCTAATATGACAACTGTTTGTCAGGAAGCAGGTGTAGCTTTGTGACCAGTAACTTTACAGATATTACATGCTATTTAAGGGAAAGGGCTCCATGGGGACGAGCAGAACTGATTGCTGTATGATTATATCAGTTTCTTCTGGAGGGAAACATGAGGAGAAATCTTTAAGAGACAGAGAGGGTCCACGTAGATCTCCAGGGCCACTTCTCAACCATTTCTGGACGGCCTGTAATATATTATGCTCTGCTCAGAGTCCTGCACATCTTGGTTATTCAGCCCATCCCTGGTGATCTGGTATTACAATCTGTGTGTGGATGTGGGGGGAGGGGGGCGCCTTTATATTTCCATCAGACTATTTCAATGAGCGTCTGTATTGGAAACATTAGAGAAGCTAATTTTAGTGTGTGTTGTTACACTTACCAAGAACAGAGACAAACCATGCTATCAGGTTTGACTCTTAAACACAAAAGTTTAAATATGCCATGCCAAGGCTTATAATTTCGACTGTAGCAGCCAATTCTGTAAACGTTTGACTTGAACAAAAATTTACTGCACATTAACTCACATAAACTAACACATATCATTCTCAAACGGACGAGTGGGAGGGAACGGTGGGTGGGTCTTCTTACAGCCTTGTATCCTGTGGCCTGCCCAGGATGAGGGGAGTGGAGCTGGTGGTTCGGGAGCCGGACTGTCTGTGTCCTGGGGTTGGAGCCGGCCCTTGGGGCCACCGTTTCCTGCATAGCGGAGCTTGGATCGACGTGGATGGGCATATGTCTGTATTTGTTGTGTGAATTGGACTATAAGGGTGTGCGTCTGTATTTTTGGACCTCTGGACTAAAAGCCTCCACCTGCAGACTCTGTGATGGGACGCAGACTTCAATGGACATATTAAACAATGTAAGACTGCTTTCTTGCACAATATCTCTAAAATTAGAAATATCCTGTCTCAGAGTGACACTGAAAACTTAGTTCATGCAGCTAACTACATCTAGGCTGGACTACTGTAAGAGTCCTAAAAACTCCCTGAAAACCCTTCAGTTAATCCAAACTCAGTTAATCCGTTAAATTCAGTTAATCCCATGACCTTTGTCGACGCGTCTGTGCCCCTCCGTGTTCCTCCTGTGCTCCTCCCCTAAACTCCTTGGTTCCACATTTCCATGGTTTCCAATAACAGCAGGTAACGCTTGCCCCTGAGCATCAGCATATGTTTTGTGGAACCCGCCTGGCTCTCGGGGGTCCACAGAGACGTCATGCTCTGTCTCACTGCTGAAGGTGCCAGAGGATGAACGTGGTCATTGTTACACACCGGCCCGAAGCCGGGGTGCAACACAACAAAAAAATAAACCCGATACATAATAACGACAAACAAAAAAACACACCACGGCAGAATGACGAGTTTGGTTAATTTATTCACTGAACAGGTAGCGAGCTTCAGGGTGGGCGATGCCAAAACAACAAACAAAACACACTAGAAAGAAAAACAGAGCTAACTTACCTCCCACGATTCCAAAACAAAATACAATTCTCTAACCTGTCTCCCTACCCGAAACAGGAAAAAAGAGGGGAATAAAAGAAAACGGCTTCCCACCCCTACAGCTACCAAGCCCAGGTACAACCCTTTTTCAACATTAATATTGCAGCCCCGTGCAGTCACACGCCACGACGGTCCCCAGCCACACAGCTCCCGGGGAACCAGGAAAAGTCTCCTCACCGGCCCAGTCCAACCCCTTTTGTAGCTGGCCTCTTTCCTTCCTCCACCAATGGGCGGCCTCCACCTGGAAACAAGCATCGCTGAATACAAATACAAACAATAACAACCCTGTACCACAAATAATGACCCTGGGTCATAACAGTCATACATTTCTGTGGTTGGAGAAGCTCTGTTTCTGCAGGTCTGACTGGAGGTGGTTGCCATGGTAATGGGTAAAGTGGTGTCTCCAAATAAGGAGATGTCCAGAAATTTGCAGAAGAAAAAACGTGAGCCGACATCAGACCCAAGGCCACCCTAAACTGTTTCGACCAGTCATGTTCATGTTTATCACACATAATAAAAAGCATTTTGTCTCTGAGCCAGAGAGAGGATGTCCATGGCACCATGTAAAACTATTTAAAATTCTACAGTTTTAATAATAAATTGTTAAAACTTATAATTGGAGTCTTCCAATTTGCCCCCATTTCTGCATCTCTTTGCTTTGGTCATGTGCACTGTGAGGTACTGTCTCATTACTTTTGTATTCTTTGGCTGAATCTGACCGGAGGGCTTGATTGGCAGTGAAGCATTACAGTTTTTCTGAATCCCATTGTAAAAACTAATCTGTCAACTATGAAAACTCTTTCATCAAATCAATCCCACAGTTGCCAAAATCTTAAACACTATTCATCTGGTTAGGACACCAGTTGCAAATCTGAATCTCCCATTTACCAAAACTCTAAACACATTCTCAAACACACAATGCATTTAGCAGTGTGGTGCACTTGTATCCAGAATGGTGTACACAGGCCACAGAATTTAAACACAACTAACAGACTTCATTTTTAACACACTACCACTAAAAATTGAAAACACATGTTGCAACCTTTTATTCTGCTTTTTGCTAGATTGAAGTGCATTGTAAAAGATTTCAGAATGTTTGTACACAAAATACACAAATATACCAAATATATTTTACAGTATTTTTCTCACAAAAACAATGTACACAGTGTTCATCCCAACCAACACGAAGTTCGATATACCGTGGTCTACATATACAGACGACAGAAGAATTAGCTGAATACAGTTACAGCAAAAACAAAACAAAATAACCTAAATAACAATTATGCTGCATCCTTTCTTCTGATGCTGTCTGGCCACAGCACCACATCACAAGCAATGTTTTCCCAGGCCGATCAGCAGGTCAAATATCGCTTAGCATTGCGAATCCAGCCATGAATAGCATCAACTGCTATATCTCGTCATGCATCTTCCATAGCTTGGAGGAGCTATGGAAGGATTTCGGACACTTTCCATCTCCAGGCAGAAAAAAGTCCCTCAATACAGTTTTTCTCAAATGTTAAAACACAAAAGCCAATCCTGTAACCCAAATGACCAGTAGTCTAAACACATTTACTAAATGTAGCCACCATATTCCAGTACCATAAACACATGTCACATGAAGACACAATTCACAAAACACAACCCTCTGTACTCATAAATCTAAACACATTTTTCCTTGCTAAAACACATGTTGCAAAACAACTCTGCTCATATCCTCAAATGAAAGCCCATGTGATGCAAAATGCTTGCCACAGTCACCAATCTTTGAACACAGGGAACACACCTGGCGTCAGTCATTACACACAACGACTCAAAATTGAAGACACCTGTTGCTAATGATGTGACCCCACCTATAAAAGCATAGTTTGGTGAAGATGCCAAACAATCACAATGGATGAAGGCATTCGAGCGTGCGGAAGGAGAAGAGCTGCAGGCCAAAGAGGAAGAGGGGTTGAGATCAGAGGAGGAAGAGGTGAATGCCTAAGAAGAAGAAGAGGAGTTCGGAGTAGAGGAGGAAGAGAAGGTCCAGGTGGGAGAAGAAGACAACCTCGCACCATCATAACAGATGATATGCGAGCAAGAGTAATTGATCATGTCATTGTCCATGGCATGACAATGGCTGAAGCGGGACGAAGAGTACATCCAAACCTGAGTAGGTTCACCGTGGCCACCATTATCAAGGCATTTAGACAACACAACAGGTATAGTACGCTATTGCTTTCTTTGTCACACTACAGTTTTACAGGCCTGTGAAAGTGGTCTGTTACTTTACATGTAGTTTTACATATAAATCAGTCAATTGACAACACATGTTTCTTTCTTTAGAGCTGAAAGAATGCCACATAGAGGTGGGAGGGTTGCCATATTCACAGCGGCACAAGAAACCCTCATTGCAGATATGGTCCGTGAGAACAACTGCATTAGACTCCGAGAGATCAGAGACAAAGTCATTGCAGATAATGTAAACTTTGAGAACATTGATGCTGTCAGCGTGTCCACAATAGACCGAGTTCTCCGGCGCCAACAGATGAGGATGAAACAGGTCTACAGGGTTCCCTTTGAGCGCAACTCTGCGCGACACATAGAACAACGTTACGAGAATGTGCAAGTACGTATACATCAATGTCCACAGTACAGTTAGTGGACATACTGTGTTGCTTAGTGGCCTACATTACTTCTGGACAATACTGTGCTACCTGATTGACCGTTCTGAACACCTGTACGCTTTTCCATGTTCACAGAGGATAATGCAGTTGGATGCGATGGCCAGACCCCATGAGTACCTCTTCCTGGATGAGGCTGGCTTCAACCTCCAGAAACTAAGGCGAAGAGGCCGTAACATCATTGGCCAAAGAGCCATCACTGAGGTTCCTGGCCAACGGGGGGGTAATATTACTCTTTGTGCAGCTATGGGTACGGAGGGGCTTGTCCACCGGCATGCTGTCCTTGGGTCTTACAACACCCAACGTCTCCTCACCTTCCTAGAGGAGCTAAAAGACATCCTCCTGGACCGTCAACAACACCATCCTAGGCTAGCACATCACATGTATGTGATCATTTGGGACAACGTCCGCTTCCACAAAACACACCAAATCAGAGTGGTTAACCACCAACAGTGACCACTTTTTAAACGTCTGTCTGCCACCCTACTCCCCTTTCCTGAACCCTATAGAGGAGTTCTTCTCATCATGGAGATGGAAGGTGTATGACAGACAGCCATACACACGAGAGAATCTCGTACGGGCAATGGAGCTGGCCTGTGCTGACATCCCAGTGGAGGCCTTCCAGGGATGGATTCGCCATTCCAGGGCGTTTTTCCCGCGGTTCCTAGCAAGGGACAATATAGCCTGTGATGTGGATGAGGTGATGTGGCCCAATGCAGCTCGGCGACATGATGCCGCACAGTGACTGTGTGTAATACTGTAAAAAGACCGTGTAGACAATAAAAAAAAGACTTCACACCCTGATCATGTTTCCGAGAGTACTGTTGTGTGCGATAGATTCTGTTTTTGCATTGAGTTGTGTTACAGTAGTGTACGTACATGCAGGATGTTTTTATAGATTTATAGTCTTCATGTGAAACTCACAAATCTAAATGCCTAATCCTCTGCAGGGTTCTATGACGATCCGTTACTGTACAGTTTATAAAAATATGCATTGGCAGTTATGAACCAAAGAACCGTCTCACAAATTGAGCATTGTGTTTTCAATTGTTTTGCTGTAGTGTGTAATGCTGTGTATAGTGTTTACAGTTTTGACAGCTTCGAGCTGCTCTCTTGGTGTGGGAGTTTGAGTTTTGCAGTGGGAAGGTGTGGTTGTGTTTATGTAGCTTTAGAGAAGGGTGTTGTGTTTGGACATTGGGGGACCTGGTGGTAACGTTTGTGACATGTGTTTTAGCATTTGAGAAAAACTGTAAGATTGAGGAATGGAGAATATGGAGGGATGTAAACAACTAAAAAGTGTGGGTGGGCAGTGAACTAGTCACGAACCAGAGCAGCCTGGTGGAAACTTACGTTGTCCCAAATGACAACATAGCTGAGCTGTTCTGGGTTATCTGTCTGATCTGGTGGAATGAGTGTGTTGTGTAGGATGTCCAGGAATGTGATCAGATGGGCAGTGTTGTAAGGGACAAGGGTAGCATGGTGATGAAATTCACCATGGTTGGAAAATGCTGCACACATGCTGCACACACTATGATGTTCCAACCACGCTTGCCAGGGACTTCAACAATGACACGCTGACCAATGGCATTCCTTCCCCGCCTTTGTCTTTTTGTGAGGTTGAAGCCAACATCATCAATGAAGATAAACTTGTGCTCAACTGCAGCCACCTCTAGCTTAAGGACTCTCTAAACACACATGATACGTAGAAGTGGTCCCTATTGTAAGGCATAATCAGAGTATGATTACTGTACAGTACAGTAATATGTATACTTTAATTTATACAGTTTTGACAGTATGCAACACTTGTGGGATTGTATGGGACTTATTTGCACAAAGTTGCGATTCTTTGACTCTTTCTGAGCAGTCTGGATGATGGATGCTATAGTGCACCTGCTCAAATTTGGCTGTACTCTTTGCTCAGCTTCCCTCATTGGTAGACCATGGTTGACCACATGGTCAGCCAAAGTGGCTTTGATCTCCTCAGAGATTACGTTCCTTCGCCTTCATCGTCCTCATCCTCACCATCCTCTTACTCTCACTCCTCTCGCTCTGCCTCTGTTTCCAGTGTTGGCATCCATTGCTCCAAAACAGAAGAACTCTCCTGCTGCCCTTTTAAAGTTTTTTCTGATTGCTTAAGCACATTTTTTGTAACTATTGGCTAATTTTGCAAAACTCTTCACACAAATAAGAAAACCTGTCACCCAATAATCAAAACATTGTAGTTCTCTTGCAAAAGCAAACACAGCTAGATTAACTCTTCACACCTTCGTAAAAATGGTGTTTCCGTATCAAACAGTACACACAAGCCATCATCTACTAAGCACACAATGCGCCAACTGCACACTGATGGTATGAATACAAAACACATCTGGCTTTTGCTTTCTCTGTGCACAAGGTAGGCCATGTCAGTTTGAGCTCATACTTCTGTCATAGATCCATAAGCATAGAGGGATCCAAACTTCAAGTACTGCTGTTTATTCAAACACATCAAAACAAACACAAGTGTTTATTTCCAAGTATAGGATTATTTGCAATCGCCATAATGACTATATGGGTTACTTGGTCTGCAGTGAACATGCTTCCTCTGCCCCAGCATCTGGTCATCTAGCAATTCTGTAAAGTAACAATTTCAGTATTTTTACATCAATGGTATTGGTGTGTTTCTCATTGGCATATGGCCGTGCTACAAATCTTTGTGCGAAGTGACTGTACTAACCGATTCTCATTTCAAGATGTCCTTATGGTGCTTGCTACAGTGTAGAGTTAGGCTGGACCCGTTGGCCAGCTACCCTCAGGGTCATTCCACGGTTGATTACATGGTCCACTATTGTAGCTCTGATGTCATCAGCAATTCTATTTCTTACTCTTCCTACCCTTCCTCTCCCCCCTCCTCATCTTCCTCTTGCTCCTCCTTGTCCTTGTCGTCCTCTTCATCCTACTTCTTCACCTCCACGTCCTCTTCCTCGGCCTCCTCTACTTCTCACTCTTTCTGCTCCCTCCATTGTACTCCGCACACACAGCTTACCTGTATTATAGTGCTTAGGCTGATTGCAAAGTGAACTAATTATCTAAAAAAGTTTTCACATGTGAAAGTGTGCCAGACAGTTGGCAAATTAGTGTTAATGATAGCCATACATGTGTATACTTTTGCTAGGAGTGTGTTGGAAATTTGGTAATTGAGTGTTGTGCAGTGAATTGTGCCTACAGTTTTGCAAAGTGTGTGTTACAAAATTGCAAACTGAGTGCAAAGCAGTTTTTGTGCTTTTAGTTTTGCAAACTCAGTGAGTGGTTTTGCTATAAGTCTGAATAGTTTTAGAGATTGTGCTACAGGAATCACAGTTAGGGTTTAAGCATTCAGAAAAAACCGTATAAAGCTCTGATTTCTAGATTGCAATTGTGTGTGAAAGGTGTTTACCCATGTGATGAGTTAGTATGCAAAGTAGGGCCACTGAGTTTACAATTTCAAATGACAGTGTGTTTCTTGTGCAAACAAGAGATTTTCTTCATGAAAATTGTGCCAAATGAAGAAAACTGTGTGTAGTGTTTTGAAAAAAAGTGTGTTTTAAAACTGCAATTTGAGTGTAAAGCAGGAATTGTGCTTGTAGTTTAGTAGAATTAGTTCAGGGAGTTGGTGCATCAGATACATGTTGCAGTCATTGTGTCTGAAGTGCAAGGAATTGTGTGTACACAACTGTGAAAAACTGTGTTGTGGATATGGTCCGTCAGAATAATGCAATTCCACTGCATGAAATACAGCAGTGGATTATAGAAGACAGCATACATGTTGAATCTAGCAAAAAGGAGAAGAAAAGGTTACACTTTTTCTGATGGCCTAAGCACATTTTTTGTAACTATTGGCTATTTTTGCAAAACTCTACACACAAATCAGCAAAACATTGTAGTTTTCTTGCAAAAGCTAACAAACCCTGCTTAACTCTCCAAACCTTCGTAAAAATTGTATTTTTGCATCAAACAGTTAACACAAGCCATTTTCTTAACAAGCACACAATGCATCAACTACACACTGATGGTATGAATAAAAAAACACATCTGGCTTTTGCTTTCTCTGTGCACAAGGTAGGCCATGTCAGTTTGAGCTCATACTTTTGTCATAGGTCCGTAAACATGGAGGGATCCAAACTTCAAGTACTGGTGTTTATTCACACACATCAAAACAAACACAAGTGTTTATTTCCAAGTAAAAAAAGGAATTTCACTGAGGAAAAAAAAAGAAATCGGTCTACATCGTGTCGTCTCTCTGGGTCCGGCCACAAAATTTCGTCTACATGCAATGTCCTGTAGTCCAAGGCACCGGGGAAAACATCTTCTGGAATGGCGTATCCAGGCCTGACATGATGCCTGGTCAATATCCCCACATGCCTCCTCCATTGTCTGTAAAATGCGTTGATGGGGGATGACGGTCATAGACCTTCCAGCGCCAGGCAGAGAAGAACTCTTCAGTTGGGTTCAAGAATGGAGAGTATGGGTGGAGGCTGAGTACAGGGAAGAGTGGGTGATCTGTAAACCAGTTGTGGACCAAAGCAGCCTGATGGAAACTAACATTGTTCCATATGATGACGTATCTGGTCTGCTCTGGTCTCTGAACATTAGTGAGCATGTCATGTAAGGTGTCCAGGAATGTTGTAATGTGTGCAGTGTTATATGGGCCCAGGGTTGCATGATGGTGAACAACTCCATTTTGGCTTCTAGCTGCACACATGTTATGTTACCACCACGGTGTCCTGGGACATTGATTATGGCACGGTGTCCAATGATGTTCCTGCCACGTCTCCTTGTCTTTGTGAGGTGGAAACCAGCCTCATCCAGAAAAATCTGCTCAGGACCCATCTGCCTCTAGCTCCATCACTCCATCACATGCACAGCACTACAGTGTGCACTTCCAGATTCAGTACCAATGATACTATAGCTCACCTGCACATATCGCAGCTGTTTTACACGTTCACTGTTTCTTTCCAAAGGTGCTCTGTACATTTGTTTCATTCGGATTCTGTTGCGGACAAGTACACCACCTAATACAGAAATGCTCACATTTCGTATGTTTTGGAAGGTGGTGTCATCCTCAATTATGCGCTGCTGAATTTCGTGTAGTCTAATGGAATTATTTGCAATCGCCATATTGACTATCTGGGTTTCTTGGTCTGCAGTGAACATGCTTCCTCTGCCCCAGCATCTGGTCAGCTAGCAATTCTGTAAATTGTTGGTATTGTTGTGTTCCTCATTAGCATACGGCAGTGCTACAAGTCTTAGTGCGAAGTGACTGTACTAACTGATGCTCATTTTGAAATGTCCTTATGATGCTTGCTGCAGTGTAGCGGCTCGAGTTAGGCTGAACCCGTTGGCCAGCTTCCCTCAGGGTCACTCCAAGGTTGATTACATGGTCCACTATTGTAGCTCTGATGTCATCAGCAATTCTATTTCTTACTCTTCTTACCCTTCCTCTTCCTCTAAGTTAACAATTCTTCTGCTTATTTAAACTACAGCTACTTCTGTAGCTTTACTGCAGAGTTTGTAAAACAAACAGCTGTGGATGGAGCCGCTCCAAAGTTTCCTTTTTTCACGTCAGAGTTTGTTGATCAGGTGGTTTGAGGAAGGAGTCCCTCAGAAAAGGTTTGAATGCTCATTACAGAAATAGCGCTGCTGTTTTGGATGCTAGAAACATGTTTTCTTCGTTTACAGTGGGGCAAAAAAGTATTTAGTCAGCCACCGATTGTGCAAGTTCCCCCACCTAAAATGATGACAGAGGTCAGTAATTTGCACCAGAGGTACACTTCAACTGTGAGAGACAGAATGTGAAAAAAAAATCCATGAAGCCACATTTGTAAAGAATTTATTCCTAAATCAGGGTGGAAAATAAGTATTTGGTCACCTCAAACAAGGAAAATCTCTGGCTCTCACAGACCTGTAACGTCTTCTGTAAGAAGCTTTTCTGTCCCCCACTCGTTACCTGTATGAATGGCACCTGTTTGAACTCATCATCTGTATAAAAGACACCTGTCCACAGCCTCAAACAGTCAGACTCCAAACTCCGCCATGGCCAAGACCAAAGAGCTTTCGAAGGACACCAGGAAAAGTATTGTAGACCTGCACCAGACTGGGAAGAGTGAATCTACAATAGGCAAGCAGCTTGGTGTGAAAAAATCAACTGTGGGAGCAATCATCAGAAAATGGAAGACATACAACACCACTGATAATCTCCCTCGATCTGGGGCTCCACGCAAGATCTCATCCCGTGGGGTCAAAATGATCATGAGAACGGTGAGCAAAGATCCCAGAACCACACGGGGGGACCTGGTGAATGACCTGCAGAGAGCTGGGACCAAAGTAACAAAGGTCACCATCAGTAACACACTACAACGGCAGGGAATCAAATCCCGCAGTGCCAGACGTGTTCCGCTGCTGAAGCCAGTGCATGTCCAGGCCCGTCTGAAGTTTGCCAGAGAGCACATGGATGATACAGCAGAGGATTGGGAGAATGTCATGTGGTCAGATGAAACCAAAGTAGAACTTTTTGGTATAAACTCAACTCGTCGTGTTTGGAGGAAGAAGAATACTGAGTTGCATCCCAAGAACACCATACCTACTGTGAAGCATGGGGGTGGAAACATCATGCTATGGGGCTGTTTTTCTGCCAAGGGGACAGGACGACTGATCCGTGTTAAGGACAGAATGAATGGGGCCATGTATCGTGAGATTTTGAGCCAAAACCTCCTTCCATCAGTGAGAACTTTGAAGATGAAACGAGGCTGGGTCTTCCAACATGACAATGATCCAAAACACACCGCCCGGGCAACAAAGGAGTGGCTCCGTAAGAAGCATTTGAAAGTCCTGGAGTGGCCTAGCCAGTCTCCAGACCTCAACCCCATAGAAAATCTGTGGCGGGAGTTGAAAGTCCGTGTTGCTCGGCGACAGCCCCAAAACATCACTGCTCTCGAGAAGATCTGCATGGAGGAATGGGCCAAAATACCAGCTACTGTGTGTGCAAACCTGGTAAAGACCTATAGTAAACGTTTGACCTCTGTTATTGCCAACAAAGGTTATGTTACAAAGTATTGAGTTGTATTTTTGTTATTGACCAAATACTTATTTTCCACCCTAATTTACGAATAAATTCTTTACAAATCCTACCATGTGGATTCATGGATTTATTTTTTTTTCACATTCTGTCTCTCACAGTTGAAGTGTACCTCTGGTGCAAATTACTGACCTCTGTCATCATTTTAGGTGGGGGAACTTGCACAATCCGTGGCTGACTAAATACTTTTTTGCCCCACTGTATATAAATAAAATTGAATTGAATTGAACTGCAAGTCTCTGGAGGATCCTACACCTTGATGTTCGCAGGGCTCCAGAGGCACCAGCAGCTTCAAATATCTGTTTGCTGCTTTGTAATGGCCTTTTAGCAGCTGGGCTCTTAATCTGATTTTGTCTGGCAGAAACCTTCATCAGTGTGCCTGTATCTGCACAAACCCATGTGTGCTCTGACTCAGCCACAAATCTCTTAAAATTATGGTGATCACGCTTAAATTTTTGTGAAATATCTGAGGTTTTCATTAGGTGTCCAAGGCATTCAACTTTTCAGCAGCAGAGATCATTTTTCATTCCTATGTTGCTTGAAAATGGTGGCCTGCTTAATAATGTGGAACATCCTTCTTTGGTAGTTTTTCCTTTAATTGAGCTCACCTGGCAAACTAATGATCACAGAGCCCTGAGACACAATCCCATCCATGGGTTTAATTGAAAAACAACTTGTTCAATCTTTATGACACTTAAACACAATTTTCATAATAATTAGGAACGCATCCTGTAGTCAAGGTTCAAGATTCTTTATTTGTCACACGCATACACTGTAAACCCCAACAGTCTGCCTGACTTATAAAGTTTGTGGATATAACAATTGAAATTTCTCACAAAGTTGAAACAACCTAAAACTTTTCTGTTCTGTTAACGATTCAAACAGTTATAATTGTACATGGCTTAGAAGTTGAGAGTAAATACTGCTTCCTTATTATGATTTTTGAGTAAATGTTTTTTTTCTGAGCTCCGCATTTGTACATCAACTACGTCATGATGTTTTCCCTCTAACCTGAACGACGTTGACAGAAAATTCTGTTCAATATGGCTGCCCTTCTCGAGCGACCGGAGAGCACATTTGGAGAAACTTGTAAGTAATGTTTATTTGTTTCGTAAAAAAGCAAGTATATTAATATGTTGCAGCCAAGAACTTCTTTTCGAATGTGCTGTTGTGTGATATAATTGCAATAATATAATTGCATTGTGATTGTAATATAATTGGTTGTAATATAATTGCATTGTGTTGCATCAAAATGGTAAACTACAAAAAACACAGGCCGGCCTCCGCACTGGTGTCGCTGGCCAGCGTGGAGGTGGCCTCGGGGGTGGATGAGGCCGTAATGGAGGCGTTCATCCTGACCTAGGTTCTCCGTCTCACCCTGCGAGTCACTGCTTTTGCTCTCCTGATCTTGGACTGGGATTTAGCCTTCTTCCCACCCACGGCATGCATGCGTCCATGTCATTCGTGTACAGAATGAACAGAAGGGTGAGAGGCGGCAATCCCGGGGAGATCCAGGAGAAGACGAGAGCACATCAGACAGTACACTGTTCACCTTCACTTATTGTGACGTATTAGTCAGAAAGTCTAATAGCCCACTGATCACACTGGTTGCACGCTGGCAGTGTGTGTTGTGAGGCTGATATAAACCAAAGATTTTCACAAGTCACTGGTAGTGTGTGTGTGTGTGTGTGTGTGTGTGTGTGTGTGTGTGTGTGAGAGAGAGAGAGAAGAGGAAGAGAGAGAGAGAGAGAGAAGAAAGAGTTTATGTTAAAAATGAAAACATATTTGACATCAGCCTCACTGGGATGCGGTGTTTACTTCTCTGCCTTACAGTTCCCTTTGACCACAACTCTGTGTATCCTGACAAACCAGAAGAGAGACAGAGACAGTGGACGAGCAGGCACAAACAGAGAAGTGAAGGAAGAGAGAGCAACCCACAGACCACAGAATGGTTGTGGCATCAGTTACAGTGCATCTGGAAAGTATTCACAGCACTTCACTTGCTCCACAGTTTGTCATGTTACAGCCTTAATCCAAAATTGATTTTTCACCTTAAAATTCTGCACACAGTACGCCATAATGAAGTGAAAAAAACTTTGCTTGAACTGCAATTTTTTCAAAATAAAAAACAAATTAGACATGTCAGTAAGTACTTACAGCTGTTGCTATGGCAATCAAAACTGAGCTCAGATCCTGTTTCCACTAATCATTAATCTGTAAAACTTCCTGCTGTGGAAACCTCAGGTGATTGGACATCATTTGGAAAGGCACACGTCTGTACAAGGTCTCATTGATGACACATGATGTCCAAGGAATTGTCTTTCTTGGTCTGTAGGCTATTCAACGGTGTGTTATATTAAATAGAAAAATGATAGTAATAAGAACTGTTCTCCCTTTAATATTTGAAATTATACATCCATAAATACAATCAAACTTTGCAAGGAACGGGCTCATCTGAGCCTGTAATAACTCAGAGAGGCGAGTTGTTTCCAAACATTGATTAAAAACAAGAACATGAAATTATTTCTTAAAAGGAGCTTTAGAAATATTAGTACAATACTTAAACAATACTGGAAAACACCATGGAAATCACAAGTTGTGTTTCTTTTTTCAGTTTGGCATTTGTGTTTTTTTTAATTTTGCAACATCGTCCCAGCTAATAGGATGGCACAGGTAATGTGCATCTGTACAGGCAATTGAAAAGACATTTTTTTCTTTTAGCAATAAAATCAAAACTCTATACCGCTAACTCTACCCTCCTACAACCATGAATTAATTAAGCAGTTTCAAAAATTGATGTGAAATAAATCTTTCTCGTTATCGTTTGGACACTCAAAATCATTAAGACTGTAAGATTGACAAGTTTGAAATCGTGCATTTTATTTTGGGCTTTTCCAAACGGGCCATTCGATCCTGGCAAAAGTCAGACCGTTTCTGGAGGGTGATGGACTCTGCCAGGCCTTCCCTTTGTCACTGATTCTGTTCATAATCTTTATAGACAGAATTTCTAGGCATAGCCAAGTGGCAGAAGGCTTTCACCTGGGTGGTCTCAGAATCTCACCTATGGTCACGAGCTGTGGGTAGTGACCGAAAGAATGAGACCACGGACACAAGTAGCAGAAATGAGCTTCCTCCAAAGGGGGGCTGGCCTCTCCCTTAGTGAGAAGTTCAGCCATTCGAGAGGGGCTCAGAGCCGCTGCTCCTCCACATCGAAAGGAGCCAGCTGAGGTGGTTTGGGTATCTGATAAGGATGCCTCCTGGGTGCATCCTGGCTGAGGTATTCTGGGCATGTCCCACTGGGAGGAGACAAGCTGGAGGAGGTGGCTGTGGAGAGGGAGGTCTGGGCTTCTCTGCTTAGGCTGCTGCCCCTCCGACCCTGCCCTGGATAAGCAGAAGAAGATGGATGGATGGTGTGAGTAAAAGAAAACATAATTAGAATATAAGGTGCTTAAATTTGCTTGAGGGGTCCAGTTGTAGATCAGAGGAATAGGAAAGGATTTGTCAATGTGTGTGTGTTTAAGTTTGGTTTAGCCGTAGGCCTGAGAGTGTGTGTTGTGTAGAGGGAGAGGAATTTATTGACACTGGGGTTCTGCCTGTCATACAAGGAGGCAGGAAGCTACAGTTGGTGGATGCTAGGACTGTATGGAACAGATAGGAAAGAGAGGAGAAGTCTGCTACCTTTGTCCCTGAATGTAATTAAAGCTCATAAGTAGAAGTAGGTTTGCCGGAGACCCTCCACAAGCTTAGTGGTAAAAGTAAGACAACAAGAGGCCAATGGCCCAGTGGAAACTGCCAAATGGATGCAGAGGGGGGGTCTCAGTGCTTGTAATCTGTTAACTATGTTTTCTAGAGGAATTTGTTGAACCTTGGGTGAGGGGAGATGGACTTTTATGACTGGCAGGAAGTCACATACACAGAGACATACACATAGTGCTTTAACTGTTTCGACGCACACCCACCCACACACACACACTCACTCACGTGCTCGCGCATACATACACAAACACAGAGTTTGCAACAAACCATGGGGGTTTTACGATGGGGTCGCTCCTATAAAACTGGTGGAAACAAACAAAGAAGTGAAGATCTGCAGAGGGACACCAGCCCTGTACGTCTCTCCTTCTGGAAGGTGCACGCGTAACTGAAGATGAACGAAGGTTTTGTGAAATGACTGCTGAGTCCGGTGTCGTCTCTGGAGGCACGAGGAATAAAAAGAACCGGGGTGAACCTGCTTTACATAACAACGGATGGATGGGTACAGAGCATTACTACTACACTCACTGGCCACTTCATTTGGTATACCTTGTAAGTAGTAGGCTGAACCCTTTTTTCCTGCAGAACTGTAGCACAGATTTAACAAAGTGCTGGAAACTCCTCAGAGATTTAGCATTATACAGTTGGTGCAATGTTTGGTCAGTGCCATTAGAGTGAACTCATTGTCATATTTAAAACCAGTCTGCAATGATTTGGCATCTGCTTCTCTTGCTGGAAACATCCAAACAAACAAGGTATTTTCATAGAGTGACTGCTGGTCACTGGATAGCCTCTCATTCTTTGGACCATTCTCTGTAAACTCTGGAGGTGGTTGTGTTGGGAAATCTGAACAATCATGCCACATTCAGAGTCATTTAAATGACCTTTCTTCCCCATTTTGATCCTGCTTTGACCTCGTCTCTGTGCCTAAACACAAAATAAACAAGTTATTGCCACATGATTGGCTGAATAGATTTAGTTTCAGCACTCACACCTAATGAATTTGCCAGTGTCGTTGTGTACAACTCTTCCAAGATTTTAATAATTCATGCAATAATATTTGATAGTTTTTAACCCACACGTGACATTGAAGTGAATCTCTATGTATGACTGTCACACAAAACCACAAATTTGACAACATTAATTTGATCAGTGTGTTTAACAATTTAAACAACTTGCAGACCATATCATATTCCCTCTGTGATATCCATTTACTTATTTATTGATAAATCCATTCATCCTAAATTATTAATTGTGTTATGTCAAAAAGGTCAGTAGTGGCTCTCTTTCACTGACAAACTGCCCTCTTTATCTAAAAAGTGAAAGTGATATTTTCAGTTCAATTCAGCTTTGTTTATACAGCACCAAATCACAACAACAATTGCTTTAAGGCACTTTACATTGTAGGGTCGACCCTACAATAATACATTCAGAGAAAAACCCAACAATCATATGACCCCCTATGAGCAAGCTCTTTGATGACGGTGGGAAGGAAAAACTCCCTTTTAACAGGAAGAAACCTCCGGCACAATTCCTAGGCCGCATCCTTTGAGCGGCTGTGAAACAGCCTTCAGATTTGTGTCACCGCTGTCTCGGTGGAGTTTAATAAACTCAGCCATCTGCTCCTTGCTATCTAAAATATAACAGGACGCTGGAGTAAACTCTCGACTCTCACACTTCTGTTTAATCAGTTTTCTGTTTGACGTTTATTCAGCTGTGTGAAAACTATAAATTTAATCTCAGCCAAACCGATTTACTCAGGAACAAAGAAATCACTGAAAAAAGCCAAACAATAACATTTTTAAGTTGTCTGAGTGACTCATATATCATGTTCAACCTGAGCAGTGAAAGACCGCGGGGTTTGAAAACGATGTGCTGGGAGTTTGCCTTCGTATTTCTGGCAGGTTTTCATATTGTTACTATTACTAAATTTTTATACATTAGATTAAACTGTATCAACCTCATTATAATAAAAATAAGGTATTTTAAAAAAAATTTTTGTCAACTTACTTACAGTTTATTTTGTTATTGTTATTATTAAATTACTAGCTGAGAAATGTTTGTTGCTAAGCGGTCTTTGGTTGGCATAGGCAATCCATCCACTACAACAAGAGAAGATTGCTATCTGTGCGGGACAAGGGCGCTGAGATTGATTAAATATATTACAGATCCAGTCTGTTTGCTACATTCGGGCGATCGTGGCTCAAAGAGTAGGGAGTTCATCTTGTAATCAGAAGGTTGCCAGTTCGAGCCCCGGCTCAGACAGTCTCGGTCATTGTGTCCTTGGGCAAGACACTTCACCTACCAGAGGGGCCGATGGCGCGATATGGCAGCCTCGCCTCTGTCAGTGCGCCCCAGGGCAGCTGTGGCTACAACTGTAGCTGCCTCCACCAGTGTGTGAATGTGAGAGTGAATGAATAGTGGAACTGTAAAGCACTTTGAGGGCCCTGAAAAGCGCTATATAAATGCAATCCATTATTATTTGTAAATATTTTTGTAGTATGTTATTTTAAGCCTTTTGTTTAGAGAACAAAGCAATGCTGAGCAACAACTGCTTCTGCTACTGAAAGGAAATGACATCACCCTACCTGTGCTTTGATTAACAAAATAAAAGAACAAAACTGACATACTGAGGAGAAAAAAGATTTGAGGTTTACTGAAACTGTAACTCAGACATCGTGTCAGTTAATGTTTTCATATACTACAGTCAAATGAATAAAATATTTGTGTGTTTGTCTTTTAATATGGTAACATCCAATCATCCATTAATGCTTTTGTGCTTGTGCAGTTCAGCATGAGAACACAACGCCTCAATAAATAACATTTTAGCTGTGAAACCGTGTGCCATCAAAAAACAAGGAAATTACTGCTACGCTATAGTTTATTTCTATGCACGTGATTTAAACACACATGAAAATGAACACAGCTTTTTGAATCAAAGTAGATATAGTCAGTAGAACATTTCTTTTTACTCATTAGCAGCATGCTTACAATACATTTTACAAACTGTTTTTGTGATAATAATTCTGCTTTATGGTGCATTATTCAAAGAGAAACAATATGAACGTACTGACAGAGGTGATGTTTTAACACAATGATCCTACAAATACAAAATCTGTTAAAACACGCAACTGTTGATTTTTGTATTATTTTTATGGAATACAGTTGACTACAAAAAGACTAATAAAACAACTTTTATTGATGAGCAAATGAGTGTTTTATGTTTATTTATTGTGAAAAACACATTCCCAAAAATGTCCCGAACTTCCTCTGTGGTCTTTCTCTTTTCCTCCTCCATAGAAGGTCCAGTTTCAGCGTACTTTACCCTTTATATTCACGACCCTTCTTATGCGTGTTTTCTGCTCTGTTGTTCAGACCATTTCAGCCTCGTCTCTCTAACTTTATCCTCCAAACTGCTCAACCTGTGCTGTTGGAGCTCAGTGTCTTTCTAGCCAGTTGTGTACATTGCATGTGGCTGATCTGTCCTTAGTGTCCATGCATTAAAAGCCTTTTCCTTTGCTTTTGTCACCAGCAGGGTGACAAAAGCAAAGGAAGTTATGTTTCAGTTTGTTGTTGTTATGTAATTATGTTATCTGTGGTCATGGGGAGCCCCTTTCATTATTTATTTACAAGATCAAACAGCTGAGCGAAACACAGCAACAAAGCAAAAGTTCTTATTTATGAAAACAAAACCTTCATTGGTGAAAACTTCCATCATTCACCAAAGTAAACATTAACAAATCAGTAAACTTGGATTACTGATTATATGGCTCCCAGTGTAATTTGCATGTTCTTTACTTAAAATTGCTTATGCCGTACTGAAGCACCCTGAAATGTGCAGCATACTTATGATGTCCTGTAACATGGGGATGTTTGTTTTAACAGAAATAACAATTAAATTAAATTTTGTAGTTAAAATTAATAATGTTGAAAATCATCTTTAGCTTTAACATGATCACAAAGTTGTGTACTCAAAACTTGTGCATGTGAGTGTAGACGTTTACTCGGTATCTCTCAGATTTTACGACACCTCGTCATATCTCTGTTAATGTCTCTGCTCAGTCCTCGCTCATAAAGATTAACATGCTTGTCTTCAGTTTCCACAGCTGTGTCTAAAGTGCATAGGTTACATCTGCCGACTTATCAAGGTCCGAAGAGATGCCCATACTCATTCTTCTCTGATAGCAACATGAAAAGCACCCAGCAGAGTCAAGGTGAGTAAGACAATAATCTCCTTTCTCATTATTAAGCTTGAATGATTTTTTGAGCACTGGCAATGACACATAATGAAACAACACCAAAATTGGGGGACGAGATGGATTAAATCCTGAGTTCCTCCTGACATACACGCACGGCTCAGGTCACAGATATGTTTTTCTCCTCTGAGAGGAAGGATTGGTGTGTGATTTTGAGCTGCTGGTGTTTGAACTTTAAAGTGTTTGTCACACACACACACACACACACACACACACATAATGTGAGAAGCTAAAAGGGTGGTGTGTTTTGCCGTGTGGAGATGTTTCTGTTAGGTGTTGATGTAGTTAACATGATCTTAATCCAATAACATGTAGATACTGCTAAAAGGCTTGCTGCTAGCTCTCACACACTGGTGCAGTTAACAGAGCCCTGTCTGAAACACTGGATACAGACGTACTGAGTGCTGAAGAGGAGGAAAAGCACACTGATACATTTCACTTTGTTTTCATTGATTCTTTTGGTGAAGACAATTCAGATATTTTTTAGTTCAAACATTTAAACAGACACCTTGATGTAAGCAATCCAACATGTGATTATCAGTCATTATTTCACGTTCGACACTATTTTAAGCAAAAAGGAATGATACCCAGGCGATGGTCAGCACACAAGATCACTTTTCACATCCATTTCTCTTCAGTCCAGCCGACTCTTTCTGTCCTTCCCTGCTGTTAGTTTTTGTCTCTCCATGTGTCTTGGTAAATGGTAAATGGCCTGTATTTGTACAGCGCTTTTACTAGTCCCCTAGGGACCCCAAAGCACTTCACACACCCAGTCATCCACCCATTCACACACTGGTGGAGGCTACAGTTGTAGCCACAGCCACCCTGGGCCAGACTGACAGAAGCGAGGCTGCCGTATCGCGCCATCAGCCCTTCTGGCCAACACCAGTAGGCGGTAGGTGAAGTGTCTTGCCCAAGGACACAACGACCGAGATTGTCCGAGCCGGGGCTCGAACTGGCAACCTTCCGATCACAAGGCGAACCCTTTTTGAGCCATGATCGCCCCAAGATCGACTTTGTCTTGGGGCGGTCGTGGCTCAAGAGTTGGCAGTTCATCTTGTAATCAGAAGGTTGCCAGTTCGAGCCCCGGCTCGGACAGTCTCGGTCGTTGTGTCCTTGGGCAAGACACTTCACCCGTTGCCTACTGGTGGTGGTCAGAGGGCCCGGTGGCGCCAGTGTCCGGCAGCCTCGCCTCTGTCAGTGCGCCCCAGGGTGGCTGTGGCTACAATGTAGCTGTGAATGGCGCTTTGGGGTCCTTAGGGACGAGTAAAGCGCTGTACAAATACAGGCCATTTACCATTCTTGTCTGTTTTCATCCTTCACATCTTCTACTTCTGCCTTATTTTCTGGTTTATTTCTTTTTTATTTATTCATCCTTTTACTGCCACTTATCATCACATCTCTGCTGCTCGTTTCTTCATCGGCTTGTCTTTACCTTTGCTCCCGTGCCTTCCATCTATCTATATCTGTCTTCAGGTGTTATCTGTCCATTTAAAGCAGGGGGCAATTAGGCCGTCTCATTAATAATACATAGTAAAGCTGGTTAATTATTTACTTTAATTGCTGATTTAAGTTTCCTTTTCTTGGCAGAATAGCACACACACACACACACACACACACACACACACACACACACACACACACACACACACACACACACACACACACAGTGGTTACTGACTCTGAAAGGTGACAGAAGGATTGAGTTTCTCCAGCTCTCCTTCTCCCTTTTTTCATCCCTTTGCGTGAACATGCACAGACTGCGATTCTGCAGTGATAGATGTTGAAGCATGGTCCTCAGGTCAATACAGTCGGGTGTAAATGAAAGTAGCACAGCAACTTGTAAAAACTGGTGCCTCTGTGTTTCTGTGATTGCAGCAGAATAAAGAGGTTACTAATGAGCTAACGTTTACTGGATTACTGATTCCTGCACTTTCATCATTCACACTGATTCACTCCTCCCTGCAAGATAAATGACAAGACTGATACAATGACACTGTTCTTAAGGAATATGAAGCTGCAGGTGGCAGATTTTAGCTAACCCTAGTACAATGACAGGGACGATGCCAGCATAGCTCTTCAAAGGCAGTGACGACTGCTGCTGATGAGTGATGTTTGTATGGATTAACCAAACCAGAGATCACTGAGAAAGATTCAGACCTAGGCAAGCTGAGCACACTTATGATTGGTCAGGAAAAAGGGAAATAGCTAAAAACTAAACTAAGATTTTACATTAAAGCCTGATTTATCTTTCTTCATCAGTACTTTGGTGTACCTTTGGTTTTAAATGTGCTATATAAATACAGTTGTATTGTATCAGTCATGTAATCTGTTCCTTTCCTTTGATGTGTGTATCAGTCTAATTGTGCTTATCTGAAAACCTTTGGACTTGAGATTGCCTTTCAAACAGGATGTGCAGGAGTGTTTGACCACATTTCCTCCTGTGTGTCATATTTGGTCTCTGAATTCTTTGTGTCTCTCTCTAAGTAAAAAACAAACCTTCCTCACCTCTCCATGTGTTTTTGTGCAGGCCAGTGTCCCCATGAAGAAGCTGCTTGGACTTCATTAGATTGTACTGTATGGTGACGTCCTGCTGTCAGTAACAAGGATTCATCCTGTTGTGCTGCAGACTCACAGGAAATCACTGTTACTGGAGGCATGCTTCACATCAGCTTTCACAAGCATCGCACAAGTTTATACTGAACCCATAAAAGAAAGAAAGAAGAAAGAAAGAAAGAAAATGCTGGATGTAGCTGGATGATAGAAATTAAACCTCATAGATGCAATGTGACATTCAATGTTTTTTCTTTTGATTTGTCAGGAACAGTGTTGGTCAAGTTACTTGAAAAAAGTAATTAGTAAGTAATTACTGATTACTTCTCCAAAAAAGTAGTTACTTTTAAAAAACATGATACACTTCCTGAATAGACCTTTCAGCCCAATTCTGTTCTTTTCTGCATAATGATCATATAAATGTAATCAAATGAAAAAAAATCTCTTTGTAAAACTTGTTTTATTCGTGCCACCATGCTGCCCAATATTTAAACCTATTGTCTGCATATTCTAGCAGATAAAATAAAATCATGTTTTGTGTTTACACTCTTTGAAATAAATGCAAGTAAAACACAGCAAAAAAGAAATAAAATCAAAGATTCAGCAGCTCTGAGTCCTGTCACTCTTAAACCTGCTGTCACCCAGCAACAAGAACGGTTTCTGGGGTCAGCTCAGGATCACAGTATACAGTATAAATAGTCTTTGACTGAGCTGGCAGACAAATACAAGCAGTGTCTGAAGGAGTTAGCTTAGAAATGTGAAAAACTACGTCTGCTGGCTCACAATCAAAAGTCCCAGACTTTACAACAAAACAATCATAGACTGGCTCGGAAACATCAGACAATATTTTATTACCGGCTGACTCACAAACACCAGTCAATGTTTGAGAAACACAAAACTTTTTATTACTGAAACAAAACACACAGTTTCCATATCGGCACTATGGAACTAGGAACAATAGTCTCTGTTTTCATTTTCTTAGGCTCAGCGTGAGCATGAAGGGAAAGTTGATTTCACTCACTGTTGAGGTGGGATCCACAGACACAGCATCAGTAGACGCAAGCGATAACACAGGCTGAAGCTGGGACTGGACAGGACACGCAGCGTCAAAGTGCCAGGACGGTACAGGGTACAGGTGGAAATCTAAACCACAAGGAAATGAAGAAAAACTGAAGCTATATAACACCAGCAGAAAGACCCAGGACAGTGTACTGAGTCTGTCTTTGTGCCACTGCTCTTTACTTTGCTTACTTTGTGGGAATATTTCAAATGAATGGCCAGAAGTTAAATATTATTAAATACATCAGAGCTTGAAGATCATTTTGATAGGTTCAATTATGAGCTTACCTGGTGATTTATTTGATTGTGAGTAATAACCAAGGCACACATCTCAGCTTTAACAAATCTGATAAAAGCTTTTTATTAAAGCGTATCCAGTGAACTGTGGTGACCTAAACCTCGTGTTACAGGCTCATTCAGGTCATTTGATTCTTTGTCTTGCAGTAAAGAATCTAAAAAACTAATTTTGGATGGTCACATTTATTTTTTGGTGGATGATAAATGAACCAGTACTTATACTGCATTTTCTCTAATATTCACTTGCCCCTCACACTCACACTGCAGTGCATCCAACAGATGCAGCCATGGATTCAGTACGGTGCCCAAGAACACTTTAACATGCAGCCTGGAGGAGGCAGCTTTTGGTAGATGGCCCACTGCAGCACTCTAACGACCCAGCAAGTTTGAAGCAAATCATGTAGCACAAAACGACACAGTCGTGGACGCTGATCGTGCCGTAGCGAGTCATTATTATTTTTCTTTAGTTGAACTGATGCGTTCTGTTTTTGTCAGGCAGTTAAATTTTTGTGTGTGCTGGCAAGTGATGTGAGAACTTTGTGTGTGTTTGGGAGAGGGGGGGTTAAAGTAATTACATTTCCATGAGCGTGTACAGTCTCCTCAGAGGCTCTGTGTGTTCTGCCACTGTGAGCTTACACACACCTCTTGATGCGCACACACCGTTAAGCTACTGTGGTCGTATTTCATCCTGTGAGTTTGTAAACAGGGCCTGGTGTGCATGTTTGTATGGGTGGCCATTTTTCTGCCCAACATGTTTTCCGTTTTAGGCTGTTCAGTGTAACCCAGGGGAACCTGTGACTAATCACACACAAACGCACACGTGCAGGCATGCATATATTTTTAAGCAAGGCAATATACTGACAAAAGTTATGCATAGATATACATAGTTTCAAGATATGTACACAAACAAAAGGACAACTCTCTCTCTCAAACACACACATGCACTCATTGGCCCCATGAGGCCTTCCGTTAGCTCTCACTTAGACATTTGGTCATGACACAATGGAGGAAAGGCGGCCCAGCGGAACCAACAATGGGCAAACACAAACAAATAACAGCAGTGAGATGCCAAAACAACAGCAGGAGAGCTGAGGAGGAGGAACTGAGCGCTCACATTGGTTTATCTGAACAACAAAAAGACTCAAGTGAGTCTGGACTTGACAACCTTAAAAAGCTTTTGCATGAATTGTAGTTTATGTAGAAAAAGAAATAGATGTACAGTAAGCCGAAGAGTAGGAGACAAATTTTGAATTCTACATCGACAAATCTCGTCTGACAGACAATTAAAGGGGGTAACAAACGCACCACAAAAGCCGGATCCGTGGAACCATTTTTCAAATGGTGAGCTCTGGATACAGTGGGGCAAAAAAGTATTTAGTCAGCCACCGATCGTGCAAGTTCCCCCACCTAAAATGATGACAGAGGTCAGTAATTTGCACCAGAGGTACACTTCAACTGTGAGAGACAGAATGTGAAAAAAAAATCCATGAATTCACATGGTAGGATTTGTAAAGAATTTATTGGTAAATCAGGGTGGAAAATAAGTATTTGGTCAATAACAAAAATACAACTCAATACTTTGTAACATAACCTTTGTTGGCAATAACAGAGGTCAAACGTTTACTATAGGTCTTTACCAGGTTTGCACACACAGTAGCTGGTATTTTGGCCCATTCCTCCATGCAGATCTTCTCGAGAGCAGTGATGTTTTGGGGCTGTCGCAGAGCAACACGGACTTTCAACTCCCGCCACAGATTTTCTATGGGGTTGAGGTCTGGAGACTGGCTAGGCCACTCCAGGACTTTCAAATGCTTCTTACGGAGCCACTCCTTTGTTGCCCGGGCGGTGTGTTTTGGATCATTGTCATGTTGGAAAACCCAGCCTCGTTTCATCTTCAAAGTTCTCACTGATGGAAGGAGGTTTTGGCTCAAAATCTCACGATACATGGCCCCATTCATTCTGTCCTTAACACGGATCAGTCGTCCTGTCCCCTTGGCAGAAAAACAGCCCCATAGCATGATGTTTCCACCCCCATGCTTCACAGTAGGTATGGTGTTCTTGGGATGCAACTCAGTATTCTTCTTCCTCCAAACACGACGAGTTGAGTTTATACCAAAAAGTTCTACTTTGGTTTCATCTGACCACATGACATTCTCCCAATCCTCTGCTGTATCATCCATGTGCTCTCTGGCAAACTTCAGACGGGCCTGGACATGCACTGGCTTCAGCAGCGGAACACGTCTGGCACTGCGGGATTTGATTCCCTGCCGTTGTAGTGTGTTACTGATGGTGACCTTTGTTACTTTGGTCCCAGCTCTCTGCAGGTCATTCACCAGGTCCCCCCGTGTGGTTCTGGGATCTTTGCTCACCGTTCTCATGATCATTTTGACCCCACGGGATGAGATCTTGCGTGGAGCCCCAGATCGAGGGAGATTATCAGTGGTCTTGTATGTCTTCCATTTTCTGATGATTGCTCCCACAGTTGATTTTTTCACACCAAGCTGCTTGCCTATTGTAGATTCACTCTTCCCAGTCTGGTGCAAGTCTACAATACTTTTCCTGGTGTCCTTCGAAAGCTCTTTGGTCTTGGCCATGGCGGAGTTTGGAGTCTGACTGTTTGAGGCTGTGGACAGGTGTCTTTTATACAGATGATGAGTTCAAACAGGTGCCATTCATACAGGTAACGAGTGGGGGACAGAAAAGCTTCTTACAGAAGACGTTACAGGTCTGTGAGAGCCAGAGATTTTCCTTGTTTGAGGTGACCAAATACTTATTTTCCACCCTGATTTACGAATAAATTCTTTACAAATCCTACCATGTGGCTTCATGGATTTTTTTTTCACATTCTGTCTCTCACAGTTGAAGTGTACCTCTGGTGCAAATTACTGACCTCTGTCATCATTTTAGGTGGGGGAACTTGCACAATCGGTGGCTGACTAAATACTTTTTTGCTCCACTGTAGCTCCAAATCACAACAAAAGTCGCCTCAAGGAGCTTCAGAGATACAGAGAAAAACCCAACAATCATATGAAGCACTTTGGCGACAGTGGGAAGGACAAACTCCCTTCTAACAGGAAGAAACCTCAGGCAGAACCAGGCTCAGTGAGGGGCGGGGCCATCTGCTGTGATTGGTTGGGGTGATGCAGTTGTGCATAAACCTTGTGTTTGGCCACCCCTAACCAATGGTCACAAGCAGAAACGGCTGCAGTGGGCCCAGAACTACATGAAGACTAATTTTCAAACAGTGTTGTTCACTGATGAGTGCAGCGCAGCCCTGTATGGTTCAGATGGATGTAGAGGTGGATGGTTGGCTGCATCGTCAGCAAGGAGGTGGAGTCATGTTTTGAGCCAGAATCACGGGGAGAGAGCTGGTCGGCCCTTTTAGGGTCCCTGAAGGAGTGAAAATGACCTCTGCAAAGGATGTGGAGTTTCTGACTGACCACTTTCTTCCATAGTAGAAAGAGAAGAACTGTGCCTTCTGCAACACAACCATCTTCATGCAACACAATGCACCACCTCATGCTACAAGGAACACCTCTGGATCATTGGCTGCTGTTGGCATAAAGGGAGAGAAACTCATGGTGTGGTCCCCATTCCTCCCTGACTTCAAGTCTATTGAGAACCTTTGGAACATCCTCAAGCAAAGAAATATGAGGGTGGGAGGCCGTTCACATCCAAACAGCAGCTCCGGGAGGCTATTCTGACATCAAGACATTCAAGTAGAAACTTTCCAAAAACTCATAAGTTCCATGGATGCAAGAATTGTAAAACTGCTATCAAATAAGAGTTCCTGTGTTAATGTGTAACTTGACCTGTTAAGATGTTTCTGACTGAAATAGCTTCTGATTTCAGTGAAATTGATCCACTAATGCTGCAAATTCAACAAATAACCATTTTCAATTCTCTACAACCTATAAAATGTTTTGAAACTCTGTGTGCGTAATAATTTGGAACAAAGCATTTTAAGATTTTTATTTTTGAAAAACATACTGTTTTCATTGGGATGTTTGTTCAGTAACATTTTGTCGATGACTCGAAATTATGCCAACTGTCATTTGAATCGACTATTTAGGAAAAACAGAGAAAAATATCATTTGCATAATAATTTGGAATGCAGTGTAGAGTGCAAATGACCAGTCAGCTGGCAGACTACGAGAAACTAATGGATGTGAATCAGTGCCTACAGGAAGATGCTGGAAGCGGGGGAGGAGAGATTCAAACTGTCGCTCAGCCCCTTGCACCCTGCATCCATTATCCGAAGACACGAACACAGCAGTCGATGGCCCAGAGGGGAAAATGGAAAAATGAAGAAGAGTCTGGAAGCTTGCTTGCCTACGCACCCGTTTGATAGAGCGCGGCACCATGAGCGTGGCAGAGACTCACAAGGATGGAAAACGTGTTTGACTGAAGAACAGGTCAGAGAAACATTACTCTGAGACCAGTTGTGGTGAGATGTGTCGGGGGGTCCTCTCATAAATGTCTCCTGAACAAATATAGGCGTAGTTAGGAAGGGTTCTGAGCATGTACTTTATTATACCGGCCTCCCAAGTGCACAAAGGACTATTTACAAAAAGAATAAACATGTAACTTTATTATTTTATTATTTTATTTACAAAGCTAAGTGGATAAACCAGCCTACATGTTACCCTCACCGAGTGCCAGATAGGCCACCAATACCTCCCTTTATAATCCATTGCCCCTCCCACTAGCCATAATATTTCTCCATCATGCCAATTTTCTTCACAAAACAATACTTTTCTCTGCTTATTTCCAGCCATATTTTCCATGATAATCATATATGTATTTATGAGTGTCATGGTCCTGGGTCGTGTGACCCAGTGTGTTATGCTTAACCTATTTTGATGTTTATTGTTTTCTTAGGTTCTTTAAGGTAGCCCAGTCCTTTTGTAATTATGTTACCCTTGCATTACGTCTCCCTTGCCCTTCGTGTGTTTATGTCTGTGTGTCTTGTACTGTCAAGTTCATGCTGTCAGTTATGTCACCTCCCCCTGTACTACGTCTCCCCGGTTCATGTCTCATGTTTCCTGTTTTACTTTGAAGGCCTGCATTCACTGTCTGTGTATTCAGTTTCACTCCTCCTGTCCTGTCGTTAAGTTCATGTGTGTCAGCTGCGTTCCCATGTGTGGCCACTTCCCCTGATCATCCCTCATGTGTATTTAGTCTCTGTGTTTCTTACAGTCTGTGTCGCGTCGTCTGTGTTCCCACCCTCCATGTTTCCATGCCCGGTCTGTTGTAGTCATAGCCTTACCTTAGTTCATTCCCAGTTTAGGTTTCTGTTTAGTTATTGCTTTTGAGCTGCCCTTATTCTTGTTTGTTTCTCTTGCGTTACCAGCCACAATAAAAGGCTCGCTTTTGTTTAAAGTTTACTCCCGTGTCACTCGTGTCTGCACCTGAGTCCTCCACGCACTCTCCACACGGTCTGTCACAGCGGACCGTGACAATGAGTACTTTCAGGCAACTTACAGTGTCTCGCAATAAGGGAAAAACCCAAACAAAAAGTAATGCCGTTCACGTGGAACCCCCCTCCCAAAAACGTGCAAACCCACTATTCACTCACTGGGCCCACGTCTTCATTTTAGGTTTGACAGCGTTTTAGTAGGTAAAGGTGATGCTTTGACATGAATTTGGGGAAGGCCTCAGAGGGGACTGATGATGGCTCCCGGCCTGGTAGATCCTCATGGATCTGTACCACATACAATTAGGATTTTGTTTCCATTACATGTAATTTAATACTTTAATTTATTCAAAATAATAATAATAAATAAATAATAACTCACGGAATTAATAGTTAAAAAGTAACAAACAATAATATAGTTATTATTAGTCCTGTTTATTATTGTTAGCATTCAGCTTAAAGGCATGTTTCTACAGTCTAAGACAGCCAGGCCTTCATCACGTGTTCATATTGATGGTCTGAGGCAATCCTAAATTAGTTTGTACAATATAATGTGATTCCAGTTAGCACTGATGAATGATGGTTTGTGAAACGTTCATATGCACACTCAGGTTTGTGTGTATCCACTGTTTGGGATGGAGTTCCAGTGTTTGATTAAACCTTCATTTCGAGTAACCAGTGAGAACAGAGAGACGTGGCTCTCTTTGTCAGCTCGTTTTGCCTCAGCAGCCTTTGCCATGCAGCTCCAACAGCCTCCTCTCCATTCTCCTTGCCAGAGCCTCCTGTTCAGGCTCTTTTACAGCTCTGTGGCATTCTCAGCCTCCTGCACAGCCTTTCAGGGGGATCCCATGACCAGGTAGATTTGAGCTAAGAGACAGTACGATTAAAAAAAAGAAGACTAGCTAGTTAACAAGGGACACCCTGTCCTCATTCATTTTGCTACATGACATGAACCCACGACACACTTTTGTCTTTTGATCAGTTTTTGTGCGCTCATGCAGGTTGGGTCAGCTTGGCTTCTGCTGTGGAAAAGGCAGACAGACGGACAAACTGGAAATGTTTATTCCCCTTCCCAGTGTGCGAGCACTTATGCATTTTCAAGTTACAGTCAAGTTATAATGAGGCAATTAAAACAGGACCTGGCACACACACACACGCGCACGCACGCACGCACGCACGCACACACACACACGCACACACGCACGCAGGCACACACACACAGGCACGCACGCACGCACACACACACACACACACACACAGCATGCAAGGTCATTCCTCTTTGTTTTTCTCTTTCTTGCACTTCCAATATTTCTTCAGTACATCTCTTCTTCTCCCATCTTTCTTTTCTGTCTCGTCTCTCCTTTCTCATCCCCACTTTGCTCTGCTGCCAGTGCATAATGGCACTGAGCAAGGCAGCCCGTGTCCCCCTCCCACCCACATCTCAGAGAGATTCAATTGGATTGGAAGCCAATCAATCACTATGAGTATTGAGCTGTTATTGGATTTGACCGTGGCTGACGGGGTGAGCTGGGTGGATGGAGGGGGGCTGGTTTGATTAAAGCTCTGCTCCAATGAAGGTAGATCTGATGGATTATTGCTATGGATGTACAGGACACGGAGACTGTGTGTGTAGGTGGAAGGGTGGATATCATGTGTGATTATGGTTGACATGTGTCATTGTTTGAGGTTTTGAAGCACGGCCAGCCCTGACTGATGTCTGCTGAAGTCCAGCACTAGCTATTTATCATATAGGGATGTACTCACTCTGTGTCTCACGTTTCATTTCACATTTCAATTACTAAACTAATGCGATCAGAACAGACTGTGACCATGGAGTAAGTATGGTTTTCCACATCGCAAGAGGACTCCTAAAAGGAAACGTGGCTTAATTACTACGATCACAATACGTTTGCTGGTATTTAAAGTGCACATGTTTCTGTGCATGTACAGCAATATACTGTAACCTAGGAAACACAATACGACAATATGTATTAAAGAAAAAGAGGCAACACGACAAACAATGACCACTGGAAACTTTTCACTCGCACACAAAAATGCACAGATACATAAATAAACAATCTTCTTGTGGTGTGTGTGTGTGTGTGTGCATGTGTGAGAGCGAGTGTCCGTGTCATCAAATATACTTGAAAAGGAGGGTGGGAAGCCGCAGTCACGCATCAGGAGCCAGCTGCAGACAGATGGATCCAGGATATCTGGGCCGTCCGCAGCCCACAAGAGTACCAAAGGCCAAACACCCCGGCAACGTCAGCAGGAGAACGGGGGAGGCCCCGGCAACGACCTGAACCACCAGTTCAGTCGACCCCACCAGGTGGGTCCCCAGGCGCCCAAGAACTTGGCTTGGTTGGATGCATGCTAAGCTAAGTATTATATTTCAGAACAACAACGTAACATCAGCAGACTCGGGAAAGGACAATAAACCTCGTGAATTCCCATCAGTTACTTTTACAATAAAACCTACTGCAGGTGAGAGGGACTAGGGCTAAAGTGCAACTTTAAATGAAAAAATAGATTTTTAAAAATTTCAGTGGAGAAATATCTGAAGATTTCTGTCTTTTGTTTTTACTTTCTTTGAAAAATGAAAATAATCTCACATAATGTGGAGACATTTCTCACAGAGGTCCTGCTGTTTTCCTGACCTGGCTGATGATACATAGTCCCGGGATTTAGCATGAGCCTCACTCATTATTACCGCACTCTTTTGTATTCCTTCCTTTTTCTCTTTGTCACTGTGTGTCAGTGCAAACTGCTATAAATCCTCCTCCCTTACTGAGAAATGACAGACCACCAACCCACCCCTGCAACCACACACACAAATAACCCTTGGCAGTGTGTATGAGTGATGGCTGCATTAGGTCTGTGGAGAATCTCCGTTATGACAGTGATGATGCTAAAGGATCTCTGACTCACACACACACACACACATGCGCAGGCACACACACCATGATCACAATGAGAGAGGAGAGAGATACAGATCAGATAAAAACTACACTTTAAACAAAGGTGGCATTTACGCTCAGATTATGAAATTTCTTCATAGAAATCCTGTTAATTTAGACACAAACACACACACACACACAGTTCTGACAGTAGTGGCAAGCTGCAGCCACAGATAATGCTGTAAGGAGCCAGTCAATACTAATTCACTCACTCTAACCTGCTTAGCACTGACCAGTCATTCTGTGTGTATGTGTTTGGATGTGTGTAAGTGAGAGAGAGGAAAAAGTTTCCCTTTCACTGTAAGTGAATGTGTGTGTGTATGTGTGCGTCCACCAGTGTGTCAGTAACCCATTTAGTGCTCCCCATACATATTTCTTTGCTGTAACATGAAACGTAGCTGTAGACCAGATCAATAGAAATGTTTCTTTGTTAATGAAGAAGTGTCCAGTGTGTGCGTGTCTGAGCGTGTGCTGCACTTGACCACTGGTTTAAGTTAGCGGACAATTCATACAGCCCATAAACGTCATTTCTAACGCACACATGCGCGTCTTTGTCACCGTAGGTGAAGGGCGTCTACCAGTTGTCCTCACGTTTAAGAGGAACACCAAATTTCATGGGATGTGCAAAGCTGGATGCTGCTGATACAGTAACTGGCCAGAATCACAGGTCAGGCAATAACAACAACAGTTCAGTGTGTTTATTCACAGTGAAAACCAAAGATCAGCACTAATGAAGGTCCCGGCCTCCCACATGTCAGGGTTATCCATTTTCAACACTGCATCCACTGGAATCTGCACACAGGGAAATGGTTGGTGAGCCATTATACACAGGCAAGTAGCACAGCCACACACACACACACACATACAGAAAACAGCAGGTCAGCACAGCGGCCTGTAGGCCTCAGTAAAAAGTTCATAAGCTACAGTAGTTACTGTAACGCATTATTAAGTAACGCGTTACAGTAACTACGTTATTATTGTGGTAACGAGCACGGTAACTAGTTATTATGCCAAAATCAGGAACGCGTTACTCGTTACTGGGATTCAGATAGGCTCGTTACTCGTTACTTCGTGTGGTGGCTATCACGGAGCTTCCACAGATTCAGTAACATTAGCAAGTGGTGGAGGCCAGCAGGTGGATGAACGAAAAGGGACGCAGAAGGAAAAGAGACCCGAGGTGGCCGCCGGTCCGAGTGTGAACTGAACTTCAGGTAAGAAGTTATGACCTGCAGTCTCTCTGGGTCAGATATGAACCAAGTTTAGGTGGAGTTTATTTTCGTTATGCTGACTTTTTCCGTACTGCGTGCTAGCTAGCATGACGGAGTTTCTATACAGCTGGGTGGTGCTATGATGTTAGTGATGTTGAACTTTATTTTGTTCATAAGTTATTAGAGTTGCCAACCGTCCCGTCTGGTATTCAGAGAAAATATTACGCGTTTCTTATTTAGGTGAAAAGGAACAGTTTGTCCCGTAATTCAGCTACAATGAAAAAGACACAAAGCTGCAGTTATTCTGTCTTTATGCTGCAGCTGCCCCTTCTTCTCTCATTCTCTCCTCCTGCCTCTCCTGTTTCTACTTCAATCATGAAACTGATCAATGATCAGCTGATCGTCTCTCTTGTTTGTTTATCGCTCACTTTGCGCCGAAAGAGGAAACCAGCAGATGTCGTGCTAAACAACAGCAGCACGTTTAAGCTTGATCAGCTGTTTTTAGAATTTATTTCATATTAATTTCTAGTATCAGCTGATGTTTGCTGGAGCCACAGCTGTAAAGCTGCTGGTCATGATGTGGGTTTGGATATGTGGTGAGAGGGAAACATGAAGATGAAACCAGGAGATGTCCTTACTGAATCATCAGAGCTGTGATGGAGAAACAGGTTTACCTTTTAGGTGACATGGATGAGTTGAAGTTATGAACTGTTTCTGAGAGACTAATAACACCAGGATCCTTTTCTAAGCAGCTGACAGCTGGTAACTGTGCAGGGGCGGGTCTAGCAAAGTGTTGCCAGGGGGCCAGGTAGGGCATTAACAGGGAGAGGGGGGCACAAAGAAATACTTTTCTTTCTTATTCTCATTTAAAATGTCTAGCTTTTAAAAAATAATTATCTGAATCTTACAACAAACGATTGATAGATTGATGCATATATACCATCAGAACAGTGTCCATCACTGTCACAACAGCGTTTGTTTTCATTCAAAGGCTTTATGATTTTTCCTATAATGGCGGCCGGTCTCTAGTCAAAATGCCCGGGACGATTTTTTGTCCCAGTCCAGCCCTGTATGCAGCTCATCTGCAGTCTGGTGTTGCCTACATCTTCCTATTCAGAAGGCAGAATTTCTGAGTTCTGAGTACAATCAAAAGCACCACGACTGCAGTTTTTGTGTTGGATGTAAAAGGCACACATGACGCTGTGACGTAGGCTAGAATCATGGCAGCAGTCAACAATGGTCCAGGCGTGGGATTTCTCTCGTGGAAATATGCACATTATCTTTTCCTTTCTATTGGTCGGTGGCACAGTGCACTGTGGCAAGTAAGCAAGCTAGAAGACTGCAAAGTTATGGAAGAAACACATTAACAAGAGAATTCTGAGTAAAACCAAAGTTACTTTCCCTAGTAACTAGTTACTTTGAAAGTAACGAGTAACTTGAAGTAACTGAGTTACTTTTGAGAGAAGTAACTAGTAATGTAACTAAGTTACTATTTTAAAGTAACTTACCCAACACTGTTCATAAGCCTGCTATAAAGTTTTCTGCAGTCTTCTATTCCAGACCTTCTTCATTTAGCAAGCTGATACAAACATCTTCATCTTTCCCTACAAGTTTGCATTGAAATGAAAGTGAGCAAAAGTCCTGGGAGTAACTTAGCATATGTTGGCACATAGCATTATCAGTTATTACATAAAACCCAGGAAAAAGGGGACCTCGGATCAGCTAAAACATGAGCAAAGCCAGACGGTAATTATTTCCTGTCACGGGGTGGCCTAAACAGCATCTTCAGCCAACTCACAAGCACCCACCTCCGATGGGTCAGCTGGAGGGTCTTACAGTGTCATATTCTTAGTGATGGCGATTAGCCTCAACAGAGCAAGTCTGCATTTTTGTTTGGCTTGTTTGATTGTAACTTTATATGGTTACAGAGAAAAACTAAATGAATGAAATGAAAAAGAAAAAACATCTGTAGATATGTAGGATTTTTTCAGTATACTCATATTTTTTTAACCTTATTGTTTTCTAACCAGTTTCACCATAACTGCTTAAACACCGTCTTTTTTTACATTGGCAGCAAAGTGAAGGGGCTGACGGGCCTTTCAAACATCTTGATTCCCTTTAGCTGGACTGCCATATCTCTTATTGATAACCTGTCCAGTTTCATTAGCATATCTAATTCATACATAACTCACATAAACTGATGAGTATGCATGAATCCCCAGGGTCAATATTTCATTTTTGCTCCATTTGCACAATCATTGAATTTCTCTGAGAATGGGAGATTGTGCAGGTGCAAATGTGTGTGTTATGTGTATTGCATGAAGGTGTGATAAGTAGACAGATAATAATTAGATTCTGATTAGATTTGGATCAAAGACATAGTCTATGTATTACTTGCAGGATTGGACTTCATAGCTTAACAGCCAAATATCTAAATGGTTTTAGCAGCATTAAATTATCTATTCCATAAAAAACAAAGTATTCACAAAATTACTGAAGTAACCAATCATGTGCTATTTCAGATGGAAGTGTTGTTCTGAGTCAGGTTAAACATTGGTTATCTCTTTATCGAGGCACATTTTAGATGCTAAATGAACAGCTGGTTTTTAAAATGGAGGCAAAAGACATTTAGCCTACGTTCACTCTGCAGGTCTTAATGCTCAATTCAGATTGTTTTATCAAATACGATTTTTTTGTCTGCTCGTTCACACTACAAATAAAATGCGACAGCAAACGTGCTCTAGTGTGAACGCTCAAAGCGGCCCGCATGCTCAAAAGAAGACGTCACGCACGACGCGCTCTGTTTAGACCCAGAGCAACAGTATTGTTTGACTGATGGCCTTAATATAAAGACTTCGGACTTCACGTTTCCCAATTTTTGCTTTAAGTTATTTTGTTATTTACATAATAATGTAAATAACCTAATAATGATCCTTATTGCTGTTTTAGAGGAGCGGTGCTTCAAAGGATAGTTGCAGATTTCTGTCAGAATCTGCAGATTATACAGTACAAAGAAAATGTTCACGTTTCTCCAACGTTGTCTTCCCAAGAGTTTCACTGACATCTACGCTGGATGGCCAGGAAGCGTTCACGATGTCTTCTCCGGCGCTGATAATTGGCGTCAGTCTTGTGTCGGTGACGTAAAAGACGGATTTAATGCGACATGACCATCAAACAGCAGTCGCTTTCTAAAACATCGGATATGTATCGGATTCAGAACCACATACGAAAGTGTCCCAGATCGGATTTGAAAATATCGGATTTGTGCCGTTCACACTGTCACACCATGATCGGATAGATGGGTCGCATAGGGTCAAAGAAGTCGGATTTGATGCACTTTCGCCTGCAGTGTGAACGTAGCCTTAGAAAGGAGCCATTTTTGAGTGACTGGAAGTAAAGAGTTTTCAGAACAGTGAACAAAGGCGGGTGCAACAAAGCCATAGAAAGTCATGACACCAGCTGAAGTCTATCAGTAATTAGAAAGTAATCGTGCCACTTAATATCAAATTAATATCAGATGGTTCAGTTCAGTCTCATTACCAAGGTTTCACACAAGAAGAAGCTCACGATGGGTAAATCATTTCCCCTAGGGATCAATAAAGTATTCTGATTCTGATTAAAACCAATGAGCTCAAGACCTGCAAAACAACAAAAACATACTGATGGGATTGGTTACAGAGGAACTTCTAAACTACTGAAGGTTCCAGTGAGCAGTGAGTGTTGGGACCATAATCCAGAAGTGCAAAAATCACAATTTTACCATGAACTGACCTTGACAAGATGCCCCCACAAGATTTCAGACAGAGTGAAAAGAATGATCAGAAGAGGTCTCAAGAAAAACCTGGAATCAGCAGAAAAAGCATATTGAAGCGCATTTGCTGAGCAGCATGTAGACAAGCCTCTGAAATACTGGGAGGATAGAGTTTGTTCAGATGAGACCAAAACTGAACTCTTTGGATGGCATAATACAATGAGTTCACTACTATGCCATGTGTGCCTTTGGAGGTCAAAGGCACTGCATAAACACAATATCAGCAGTGAAGTTTGCAGGTTGGAACATCATGGTGTGGGGCTGGTTTTACCTTATAGCACTGGCATACTTGATATAACTAAGGAATGGAAGAATGCAAACAATATAGTCCACAGGGACACCTGACTAAGCTCATCTGTCAGTCTGTCTATCACATCACAAACAATAAGGGGCTCAGAACCATCTCTGATGTAATCCCACTCCCACCGTGAGCCAATTTGCGGTCGTCATGCTGTCGTTTTAGATCCACTGTGAACTTGAGCACTCTACAGACTGGTGAGATGGAAACTTTAAATAAAATGTTAGATTTAAAAACACCACAGGACTTCATTTCAAGTATAACTTGTTCTTTTCGTTTAACAACAGGACCCAGACTCCACGTTATTATCAGAAAGTTCCTCCCTGTCTTTCATCACAGCTGTCCTGTGCCAGATGTTCTGGGAGACATGCCATCATTTATTTTTCAACAGCACAATACCCCCAAACACACCTCCAGGCTGTGTGAGGGCTGTTTGACCAAGAAGGAGAATGGTGGAGTGCTGCACCAGATGGCCTGGCCTCCACAGTCACCTGACCTAAACCCAGTGGAGATGGTTTGGATGAGATGGAGGAACAACAAGTGCTCAGCATCTCTGGGAACTCCTTCAAGGCTGTTGGAAACCATTTCAGGTGACGACCTCGTGAAGCTCATGGAGAGAATGCCAAGAGTGCAACGTAGTAATCAAAGCAAAGGGTGGCCACACACACACACACACACACACACACACACACACACACACACACACACACACACACACACACACACACACACACACACACACACACTTTCTTTTATAGTAGCAGATAGAGCGAAGTATGTCTGTACTGGTGGTAATGGCAGAGCTCTGGCACACCAGCCTGTGGAGGACACGTCTCCAGTACATCATCTGTCTGCAGCATCTGTATCTCACTTTAATGGTACTTATGATATTATTTATTGTCATTACCATCTGAGGCCACTCTAACCACTAGCATATACACAAGTGCATGCAAGTGCAGGTAGCAGCCACGGTAAGTGATATAGATTGCAGCACTCTTCAGTCCGTACAGAATGGAGGTCGTGACCTTGGACCAAATCATCAAAGAGCTGTAAATCTCTCAGTGTTTTGAGTAACATCCTCTTAAACTTGTCTTCTTTTGCACCAAAATACACTTAAATTAATGAAATTAAAACAACAATCCAAGGCACTGGAAAATTACCAAAAAGCTTATCCCTCATTTTAATCTGTTATCAAACCTTTATATGTAAGAACCCATGGCACACGATTTTACTTATTCAATGTGGAACTGACCATAAAATCACATGCAATTCAGATTAGATCTGTCAAGCTATGCTCTGCTGCCAGGTTTGTAATTTCTACATCAGATCATAAACTCTAAACATTTCTTTTGCCGTTTTTCCCCAATCCGGAGCCTGAGACAACATTTCACACTCAGTAGGATTAGGTTACTTGCAGATTCTGTCCATAGGTGTAAATCTAACTGTATGTCTTTGGACTGTGAGAAGAAGCCAGAATACCTGAACAGAAACCATGCAGACACAGGGAGAACATGCAAAGATGGTGGGCCAAAGGCAATACATATGACACATGGGATTACCAAACAGTGTCATATCAAAGTATAATTATTATTAGAGTCTGGAAAAACCTTGAGCCAGAGGGCTTGTCTCACTCGCCACCATGCTGAAAAAACGTGAGCCAAGGATGGCAAAGCTAACATGTTATCAATCAACACACGTAACCTGAAGAAAGGTTTTTATCATATGTGACCATAACACCTTAATATGTTGCAGATGACTGACAACATATACCTGTAATAGTACAGCATTCCACACGTTGCATGCAACATTGGGGAAAGTTTTAGATGACAGGTGGCAGAGCAGGTCGGCTACTAATCAGAAGGTCGGTGGTTCGATCCCAGGCTGCCTCCTGGCTGCATGCTAGGGCAAGATACTAACCCCATGTTTGCCCACTGGTGGTGGTTGCTTACCCAGGGCAGCTGTGGCTACAACGTAGCTGCCATCACCAGTGTGTGAATGGCTGGATGTGTAAAGCGCTTTGGGGTCCTTAGGGACTAAGTAAAGCGCTATACAAATGCAGGCCATTTACCATTTGATAATCCCAAGATGTAGTTTGCAGGTGAATAAAGGTGACAACTTACAGTGTTTGGCAATATATGCTGTTGTAGTACTCAGCATTTTGCAGCATATGTGAAACTGCAATAATATCCTATTTTAAGTGTCATGATGATATTCTCTATTCTCTGACACATGGTATATTTGCATTTTGGACACTGTCTTCATCTTCCAGCAGCTTTTAAAGTGTAGTATGTATTTATACTTTAAAAAAATCCACCAAAGATAAAAAGTCATATCGAACTTTTCCTCCCAAAAGATAATTTACCTATCTCTGTCTTCCTCCTCTTCCTTATTTCTCCATCTGTCTCATCCTTGCAAGGCCATTACCCCATTAATCAAATACAGGCCACCTCACCACTATCTGTCTTCTGCCGAGGCTGGTCATGATGGGATGGGGAAGCAGGGAGGAGAATCAATGAGGCCCCTGCCTGTCAAGTCTGCTCAGTCATTTTCATATCCATCTACCCATTGCTGTGTCCTCCTCTTCTTCTTCAACGCTGCCATTTTTTTCATTGTTAATTTCCAAACCCAAAGGTGTGTTGACTAAGGCACCAAATGCTGCTACAGCCTCTCTGCATCCTCACATGTAGTAGCTTACAAGCATTTGATGAACTTTGAGTCTCATTAACGATGCATATTGTGTAAAAAATTAACATTTATTTGTATTCTAAGAAAATGTCTCCGTATTTCTAAGAAATGTGTTGAATTAATGAAAAGACGACTTGATGACTGCTAGAAAGGAGAACGTTAAACTGAGGGGCATGCTACTAATGAAGTTCAAAATGATGTGGGAGTTTTCATGAATGCAGCTCTGTGCTGAAGACGTTTCTCTGACTGAGTGCACCTAAATCTATACAGGCATAGATCATTCCATCAAGTAGGAATTACCTCTACACATTTTTAAGTTACACTCTGCTCTAAACTCAACATGATGTCACAAAGTTGGCAGATTTATTAATACCAGTTTGAGTAACATGTGGTGGTGCACATTTTCACAGTAATGTAAAAATGTAAAAATCTTTTGTAATAAATTTTATGAAAGGACAAAACGCATCACTGACTTTCACTAAGATAGTTTCCCAGACAGGGATAGCTCAGTAGGTAGAGTGGTGGCCCCATGATTGGAAGGTCGGGGGTTCGACTCCACTGAACAGCTACCCTGAGGTACCCCTGAGCAAGGTACCGTCTCTACACACTGCTCCCCGGGCGCTGCATTGGTGGCTGCCCACTGCTTCACTGGGTGAATGGGTTAAATGAAGAGGAGCTATTTCCCTATGGGGACTAACACATACACATTATAGAGATGGGGGTCTGCTCTGTAGAAGGCTCTTATTTCACATCATTAAGAGGTGAAGATATGCAGCTGAAGAACAAGCACTAAACTGAGAAAAGCAAAAATCCCTCATTTGAACTTTGTCATAAAGTTCTTGAAGATACAAAGAAAATGATATATTTTATAACAGTGTTCTGTAAATACCTTTTGTTAATGATTGCTGGATTACCATTCACATGTGTTAAAATCACAGCATAGAGAGGATATTTGTGCCGGGGTTTGGAAGTCGACGGCCTTCTGTGGGGGGGGGGGGGGGGGGGGGGGGGGGCAGTTATTTGTCTGGGCTCTCTTACCTGTTTGTAAAATGACTGCAGTGATTTATCTGAGATGTGCAGAGCGTAGAAGGCGAGTTAAAATACATGTGGCTCACGGCGGCCAATTCACTGCAATAACATTAATAATGTAACATTAGTAACATAAATACTGTTATAATGTAGACGGCTCTTACTTACCTAACAGTAAAATTACTGTTAAGACATCTACTTAATACATGTAACAAATTGTGTTATTAAAGTGTTTATTCATTCATCGTATTTTAAATTTTACATGGTTTCTACATTCAGGTGGGGGCATATGATGATGATGAAGCTTTGATTGCACAATCCCAAGAAACAATGTGAAAAATGTATAAAACAGGTATCAGTTGTTTAGATTCTCCCGACTGCAGAGTTGAAACAAACTGTATCCTGTGGGGACAGCGAGCGCTGTTTGTATGGTCGCTCATTAGGACCAGGCTGAACACTAATAACTGTTCATTCTCTCCTACCTGTCAGCACATGGAGTTTTTCCACCTATAACTAAATAAATACTGCAGGTTGGACACTTATTTGCGGGACATGTACCAGTTGCTGGATTTGGGATCTCCCATTCCCAGAGCCAAATTTTTGAACCAGAGTATTAAAATAAATCACAAAGACGATAGACTAAGATTAGCAGCAGACCTTGAGTAAGCAGGCATGACTGTGATGGTCAAAGCTATCACTGTTAATTTATTTGGAAAACGTAAATGAGGGAATTTACAATGGTTTTAAGCACAGTGCCAGAGCTTTGTGGTTCTCTCCTACAGCAGCGTTTCACTGACCTTATTAATCATCAGAAATATTTAGAACAAAGGGCCACATGTTTCTGGCAGAAACACACACATGTATACATATTGTTGCACTTTTAAAATGTGATTTTTCATTTTATATAAGAACATTATCAGTGCAATGAAATAATCGTTTTATGCTTTCATGTTCAGAAACACAAATCAGTAATAATCATAGAATATAACAATCCCTTTCTGCCTGGCTTGTTCGGACAACCTGCATTTTATTTGCTTCAAACGTGCATCTATGTCAGTATTTCATTAGAACGCTGATTCTGGCACAATTATAGAATCCCTCAACAAATTTAAAAGGTGTACATATATAGTGTAGCAAGTCTGTAAATGAATGCACCTCCACACTGCTCCCCCTGGTGGATACACAAGACATTAATACTGATTTTCCTAAATGGGGTATTATTAGTTATTATTAGGAGTATTGCTACTCATGGTCACATCACCCACACCGCAGGCAGGGGATATCATTATGACCACACATCATTCAGTCAGGACTCCACGAAGGATCAATCGTGGTCCTGTTTTTCCATGGCCTCTCCAAACTCCTCCCACACCCAGGTTTTTGCTTCAGCCACTATCCAAGCTGTTTTCTGCTTGGCTTCCAAAGTCCCACAGGCTAACCAAGCCCAATAGGACTCCTTCTTCAGCCTGGTGGCCCCCTTCACCTCTGGTGTCCACCATTTGGTTCGGGGGTTACCACCACGACAGGCACCAACCACCTTGTGGACGTAGGTCAGTGCAGCAGCTTCGGCAATGGAGGTACTGAACATGGTCCATTCAGACTCAGTGTTCCCAGTCTCCCTCAGAGTGCTGTTGAAGCTCTGCTGGACAAAACAGCAGAGTAACAAAACAGCACTTGGGTTCAGATCTGGGAGGCCTTTCCTCCCAATCACACCTCTCCAGGTCTCACCGTCATTGCCCACATTAGCATTGAAGTCTCCCAGTAGGACGACAGAGTCCCCAGGTCAAGCACCCTCCAGTACCCCACCCAGGGACTCTAAAAAGCCTGGGTTCTCTAAACTGTCGTTCAATGCATAGTCAGGACCCGTTCCCTGACCCAAAGGTGCAGGCGAAAAACCCTCTGGTCCACTGGGAAAAACCCTAATGTACAGGCAGCAAGCCTTGGCCCCATGGGCTAAGGCCCGGCCACTAGACGCCTCGGGCACTTATAGGGGTCGTTTGAATGGCTCTTTGTCTGGTCCCTCACCCAGGACCAATTTGCCATGGGAGACCCTACCAGGGGGCAAAAACCCCCAGACACCATAGCCCCTGGGATCCCTGGGACACTCAAATCCCTCCACCACAATAAGGTAGCGATTCACAGAGGGGTGAATCATCTTCTTTTGCATGAATAAAGGAAGCATCTGCAGATGGTGTACCTGAGAGGAGCCATCCCTAACGAGTTCCCATAAAGTTGGAGGCATGAAACTGTCCAAAATGGAGCTAAATAAATAAAATAACATTGAATTGAATTAAACTGAGAGCGATCTATTCCTTCACAAATGTTTGTAGAAGCAGTCTGCATGCCTATGTACGTGATTTTATACACCTGTAGTCGTGGAAGTGAACACATGAATTCAATTATTTGGATAAGTGAGTAAATACATGGTCCTTGCAGCACAACCACCACAAACATATGATAGATACAGTATGATGATGGACATCAGAATGCAACATATGCAAAAAGAGTTCAAACTTAAACATATGTAGCAGTAATATGAATTCATTTATGACTGATAGGTTTATTTTTAACAGCTAGGATAGGCTTCAGAGCCTGTAACCCTGAGTGGTATAAGTGAACGTGGATGGACTGATGTACAGTTATTTTTATGTTGATACTTTTATGTGTAGCGAGGTATTTTTATACTGTTGCTTCTTTTCCTTAAGCCATGGGTTAAAACATTCTCTACTGCTTGTCATTCTCAGCTAATGTTAAGTCATTTTTGGCAATATGCTAGATATTTATTTTATAATAGAATAATAATACTGCGAAATTCTTCAGACAGTAAGGAGTGCAGAAAGGTGATCTGATCAAGTTTATCTCGTTAAACTGCTAAATAGAGGAGGAAGGTGTTTCTGTTTGTGTGTCTCTTGGGGGAGGGGCTTCTCTGGTTGCCTTTATGTAAAAGTCAGGGCTCGTCACACAGACCCAAGTATCTCTGAACACACTGTGAATGCTATTGGACCCAGTACTGTCACGATCCTGGCTCGTTTGACCCACAGTTTTGAGTTTTCACATATTTTGATGGTTTATGTTTAAGTTCATTTCGTTATCTTAAGCTCCTAGGTTGCCCAGTTATAGTTCATTGTATATTAGATTCCCCCCATGTTTAAGTCTCTCTCGCCCTTCATGTGTTTCAGTGATGTCTTTGTCTCCGTCTCATCCTCACTCCTCACAGTCAGCGCCTGCTAACTGTGACAAATACATGTTAAGTCATTAGAATCACATACACTGCTTTTTCCTACAGGCTATGCAGCATTAGATCCAAATACATAAGAATATTAAGAATAGATTCTGGAAATGCGTGCAAACAGCCTCTGTCCTTTTAATCACACACACACGGTCATATTCAGTACACCCATGTTCTTATTTTCTGCCTTCGTTCATCTCTCGCTCACACACCAATCACACACAGAATCAGGTCATGCCCTTCTCGTGTTTCCTTTGACACATGGTAATAGATTCCGCTGTAGCTCTACGCCTCGGCTAAGTGGCCTCACCTTTCACTGAAAACAAATCACTCTCTCCCACTCACACACACCCACACCCACACCCACACACACACATACACCCTCACACACACCCACACCCGCACGCACACACACACACACACACACACACACACACACACACACACCTTCACACACACCCACACCCGCACGCACACACACACACACACACACACACACACACACACACACCCGCACGCACACACACACACCCTCACACACACACACACACACACACACACACACCCTGACACACACACACACACACACACACACACTCCATCCCTCACATTTTTACACATTTTCTTTCTCACCCTCTTTCTCCTGTTTATCCTCATTTCTGACCTTTCTCTACTCTCTTTCTCTTTTTCTCCCATGGGTGCGCTTCCTTTCACTTGGTCCATCATCCTTATCATCAGTTTATTTATATGCAGTTTTTCCTTTTTAATCCCTTAAACATAAAACTCTTAATTTTAAGTTTTAAAGGTGTTATCTTCAGACAAATTACCAAGCAGCAATAGAAACTGCAGTAGAAATTAATAATAAAATAGTAGTATTTTAAGGTGATTAATAATTTTTATTATAAATGATAATTATAATTACTAATAATTATAATGGTAAGCATTTTAGATCCCAAACCTAACTGTAACTGTGACATTTCTGTATAGACAGAACAGAACTTTTTCCAACACTATAATAAAAACATTGTGGCTATTTTAAAATGTAAGCTTAGATTGATAAATAAATAAAGTTCATCATTTAGCTGCACTCAGAGTTTGCTGGTTAACACTGGTCTCCACTGCTGTTGTTCAGCAGCTACAAAAACAACCGTATTTATCATTAGTGCCAATTAACTTTAAAGATACTGGCTCGCTAAATGTCTGTCAACTATAAAATAGGAGACAGCTAGTTCCACTGTTTGACTGATGCAGCTGGCAGCTGTTTTATCCAAAATGATTGTTTTACAAAGCAAACATCATCAATTTGAACGCCGACTAAAACATGTAAATGTAAAAATTTTAATGCCTAAAATATTTTATATTTTAGGCATTACTCACGCAAGTCTACGATTTTCTTTAGAGAACAGAAGCTCAAAATATACAGACTCATAGAAAGACCTCAACAAACTGAACTCTTGGCTTAATATGTGTTGGATTTTATTTAATGTAATGCTTTTAAAAGTGAACATTTCAGTTGATAATGTGAAGGATCACCAGCATTTATTATTTCATGCAATAAGGCTTTACTTGTTTATTACACTGACTGTTCAAGCTCATTTTTTAAATTATTCTTGTTATTATATTTAACCTTTTTCTTTTTGACACTGCAGGGACTGCACCTTATTTTGTTGTACTTTTACAATGACAGTAACGATATTCTGATCTTTGTCCAGAATCACACGGAGACTTTTCCTATAGCTGACTTAAATAAGTGGAATTTGTTTTCACCATAAAATCATCAGTTCCTTGTGTTTATCTGTTAGAATTAATACAATACGAGAAGGGAAAAGGTTATATGTTGAAGGTATAAATGAATCTGTATCACCCAGTACATAAGATAAGATAAGATAAGATAAGATAAGATAACCTTTATTAGTCCCACACGTGGGAAATTTGTTTTGTCACAGCAGGAAGTGGACAGTGCAAAAGTTATGAGGCAAAAATTAGAATACAATAAGAATAAATACAGTACACAACTGTACAGAATAGAATAAAATAAAATACTATATACAGTAGAATAAAATAAAATAAATATACAATAAGATAAAAATAGAATACAAATACAAATACTATATACAACTGAGTAAAAATACAACGATGACAGAAAGGATTATTGCACTTAGTATTATTGCATATGTATGGATGTGTGTGCTTGACATCTAAACCACACTGCTATTTGCTTCATGACATTTATAAATATGTTGTTTACTATTTGTGACCATATCAACTAAAACGCACGTATATTAATGAATTCATAAACTAAGCCGCATTAATATAGTCCACTATGAAGGGCCAGCTCTGGATCCATGCATCTCTGAGGCCATATATGGAGGTTGATAGCCCTCTAGAGGTGAGCAAAAGGATCTCAAACACCGTTGAGCCTGAAACCAGGGACAGGTCTGGGATCACTCTGATAACCACTTAAAAAGAAAACATAGCTGCTTCTGAATGAAACAGGACCAAATACAGAAAACATGGAACGACCAAAAACATGCGGATTTGCTTGTGCTGACTGTCCCATTCTTCTTCTATCTCATCTTCTGAAAACAAATGAGCACAAATGATCCTTTTGTTTTCTTCAACACTTATTATTGACAAGACTTTCCCGGTTTACAAAAGAATAACAGAACAGGGGGCATCTTCACATAATAATGAATGCATTAACTGTGACATCTAAACTATTAAAGAAATTGCTATTTAAGAAATTCATAAATATAATAATATAATATAAATAAAGTTATTTTCTTACCGTTTGGGACCATGTCAACTAGAGTGCCTGTTAAATAACGAGCATAAACTAAGCTGCATTCCTGTGCTTGGGCCGACTCTGCACATATGCATGCATGTCCATAACATTTTGAAATTATGGCAGGTATCGATGATGTTGATGAGATAGAGATCTCAGAAACTCTTGTATCAAATATGATACAAAAGGCTTTATAGGGTTAAGTCGATCTTTGGATCTTGTCAAAGTCAGCTCTGCGAGTTCTATGAAACCTCAGATGAGAACTAGCGCCCATTTTTTTTGGTTTTTTGCCTGTTTGTTTTTTCAGCTGCCAGAATTGTTGTCTGACGGCCAAAAAAGATGCCCAACAGATTTACTTTACCAAGTAGATCAGAATCAGAAAGGGTTTTATTGCCAAATGTTGAGAAGGTTTACAACATTGCTTCGGTACTTAGTGCAAACATACTGTAAAACAAACACTTAAATACACATAAAAATTCTAATCAAAAGTGCTAGGCAGGTAGATATATACATAAATGCAGGTGATGATTAGCGCAAAAAATGGAACAGATGCAGAGAACACAGTATAGGGTCATCACGGCCTTGCCTTATTGGTCCATTTGATTGACCTTTGTTATTATTATTTGTTTATTTATTTTAATTTAAGTTATTACAGACGAGACAGACATATCTGGGGGATAGGAAAGGAGAGAGAAAGAGAGGAAGGGAAAGAAAAACAAAGGGGAAGAGGGGCAGTGAGAGAAGACACATAAAGGAAAGAAGAAGAAAAATCACCTGTTGAGAGAAAAAAAACAGAGAAACAAGCAAAAAGAGAGCAACATAATAAACACAACACCGCAGCAATAATCTAGCTAACAGTAAAGACTAAATATTGAACGCTTTTGTGCAGCACTTAGGACCAACAGCGGACAATGTGCTTTGAGGTAGCAGCCAAAAAAGCTGTAGTTTGTGTGGATCAGCACGCTTGTATTCAAAAGGTTTCTCCATGTAATGATCTGCTAGAGGGTGTGGGGAGCCATAGGGCATGGAGCAGAAACAAAACCACAAAAAACAAAGCAGCGAAAACACACAGAGCAAACACAAAAACAAAACCACAACCACCCACCCAGGGCGGGCGGAGGGGGACCAGGAAGGAGGGCCAGAAACAAAACCACAAAAAACAAAGCAGCAAAAACATACAGAGCAAACACAACAAGGACACAAGAGTCCGAGACCCAGCTTCAGGAGGGCGACCAGGAACCCGGCAGAGCAGGAGCAAATGGCGAAGCAGTTCAGGCGGCCGCCCCAGAGGTCGACAGAAAAGCATAATGGAGTACAAAAGTTCGGGAGGCCGACCAGGAGGCCAACGGTCCAGCAGTCCATAGCCCATGAGCTCAGGGGGCCGACCCGGAGGTCGAGAGCACAGCAGGTCACAGGCCAAAGATTCAGGGGGCCGACCCCGACGGCAATGATGTCCAACAAACGGCCCGGAAAGCGGCCGGCGATCCCGAGGGGCAAAACGAGGCTTGGGCGACAGCAACACAACCGCAGAACCAGGCGAGGCCGACACAGAAATTGAGGCCGAAGCTGGACCAGGCGGAGGCGAAGCAGGAACAAAAGCCGAGGCTGGAACTGACGACAGCGAAACAGGAGTCGAGGCCGAAGCCGGACCAGGCGAAACACAGGCTGAAGCCGGACCAGACGAACCAGAAGCAGAAGCCGAGGCTGGACCAGGTGACAGCGAGGCAGGAGCAGGACCAGGCGAGGCAGAAGCAGAGGCCGGACCAGGCGAGGCAGAAGCAGAGGCCGGAACAGGGGAGGCAGCAGCAGAGGCTGGACCAGGCGAGGCAGCAGCAGAGACTGGACCAGGCGAAGCTGAAGCCGAGGCTGGACCAGGCGAAACAGAAGCTGAGGCTGAAGCTGGACCAGGCGAAGCACAGGCTTAAGCTGGACCAGGCGAAGCAGAAGCTGAGGCTGAAGCTGGACCAGGCGAAGCAGAAACAGAGGCTGAAGCTGGACCAGGCGAAGCACAGGCTTAAGCTGGACCAGGCGAAGCAGAAGCTGAGGCTGAAGCTGGACCAGGCGAAGCAGAAGCTGAGGCTGAAGCTGGACCAGGCGAAGCAGAAACTGAGGCTGGACCAGGCGAAGCAGAAGCTGAGGCTTAAGCTGGACCAGGCGAAGCAGAAGCTGAGGCTGAAGCTGGACCAGGCGAAGCACAGGCTTAAGCTGGACCAGGCGAAGCACAGGCTTAAGCTGGACCAGGCGAAGCAGAAGCTGAGGCTGAAGGTGGACCAGGCGAAGCAGAAACAGAGGCTGGACCAGGCGAGACAGTAGCAGAGGCTGGACCAGGCGAAACAGAAGCTGAGGCTGAAGCTGGACCAGGCAAAGCACAGGCTGAAGCTGGACCAGGCGAAGCAGAAGCCGAGGCTGAAGCTGAACCAGGCGAAGCAGAAGCTGAGGCTGAAGCTGGACCAGGCGAAGCAGAAGCCGAGGCTGAAGCTGAACCAGACGACGGCGAAGCAGGAGCTGAGGCTGAAACTGGACCATGCGAAACAGAAGCAGAAGCCGAGGCTGAAGCTGAACCAGACGACGGCGAAGCAGAAGCTGAGGCTGAAACTGGACCATGCGAAACAGAAGCAGAAGCCGAGGCTGAGGCCGGACCAGGCGAAACAGAAGCAGAAGCCGAGGCTGAGGCCGGACCATGCGAAACAGAAGCAGAAGCCGAGGCTGAGGCCGGACCATGCGAAACAGAAGCAGAAGCCGAGGCTGAGGCTGAACCAGGCGAAGCACAGGTTGTAGCTGGACCAGGCGAAGCAGAAGCTGAGGCTGAAGCTGGACCAGGCGAAACAGAAGCACAAGCCGAGGCTGAGGCTGAACCAGGCGAAGCAGAAGCTGAGGCTGAAACTGGACCAGGCAAAACAGAGGCAGAAGCCGAGGCTGAGGCTGGACCAGGCAAAACAGAAGCAGAAGCCGAGGCTGTGGCTGAACCAGGCAAAGCAGGAGCTGAGGCCGGAACTGAACCAGGCAAAGCACAGGCTGAAACTGGACCAGACGAAGCAGAAGCTGAGGCCGAGGCTGGACCAGGCGAAACAGAAGCTGAGGCTGAAGCTGGAACAGGCGAAGCAGAAGCAGAACCAGGTGACAGTGAGGAAGCCGCAGGTGGTGGCTGGACGGGGTCCTCGGGCCCCCCAGCTGACATGGCAGGAGGCTGTGTAAGTTGCAGCAACACACAGTCTATAGTGGGTGAAATGAGTTTGTATGAGTTCTCAGACTGAGGTGTGGCAGAACCAGGCGAGGCGTCGTCCTCAGGCTGAGGCGCAGAAGCAGCAAGCGGTAGCGCAGCAGGTGGTGGCACTGCAGCCACAGGTGGTGAAGCAGCAGGTGGCCAGACGGGCTCCTTGGGCGAGGTGTGAAACTGGACGGGCTCCTCGGGCCCTCCAGCTGACGAGGCGTGAGGCTGGACAGGCTCCTCGGGCCCTTCAGCTGACGAGGCGTGAGGCTGGACGGGCTCTTCTGGCCCTCCAGCTGATGAAACATGAAGCTGGCTGGGTTCACCCGAACCTCCAGCAGACGAAACATGAAGCTGGCTGGGTTCTCCCGAACCTCCAGCAGACAAAACATGAAGCTGGCTGGGTTCTCCCGAACCTCCAGCAGACGAAACATGAAGCTGGCTGGGTTCTCCCGAACTTCCAGCAGACAAGACATGAAGTTGGCTGGGTTCTCCCGAACCTCCAGCAAACGAGACGTGAGGCCGGACGGGCTCCCCGGGCCCTCCAGCTGACACTGAAATAGGCTGCACAAGCTGCACCTCCGTCTCCAGCTCCAAACCGGCCTGGATAGCAGTCCCACAGCAGCTTAGCTGAGCCTGATGGCTAGCATTTCCAGTGAAAACAGTCTCATCATAGCCGGGCTCATGACCCGGAAAGGCAGTGTCCGTTCCAATAATCTCCGGAGAAAAAACATGAGGAGCCAAGATATAGTCACTCACTTGTGTTCGTGGTGTGGAGCGTCGATGGCGCGCACGCCGCTTTTTCTTGAGAGTGGAAGACGGCTGTGCAATAGGTGGAAGTCCCTGGTAACTCCGAGGTCCCCCGAGAGCCAGTCGAGTACCCCGGAAAGAGGGCTCGTGCTCCGGAATGTATTTTCTTCTATTTGATCTCAAAAAGCTCCTAAAACAGTCAGTGATCACTGTTGACCTCCCTCGGCTTTTATTGCCGCTAATCATTTATTTAAGCTCAGTTTTTAAAACCTTAGGATGTAACTACAGCCCAGCCCATGCAGCAGTATATGAATGACTTACCTCGTATTGTGGATGGATTATCTCAGTTGTTCTCCTGGCTGAAGTTTGGTCCTTTTACAGCATCCTGCCATGCGATTACATTTGTTCCTGACCACCGAGAACACTCACGGTAACTTTTATCGAGTGGAAAAAAAAGTTATCTTGTTTATATTATGCTAACGTAGCTGTGTCGCTAGCGGTCACGCAGCACATCATTATATACCAGCTAGCCCAACTTCAGTAACCCTACAAACGTTACTGCTGTTTAGTTTTCTGTCTTCATTTATGCTGGAAGTGATAACAGAGCTGTACGTTTTAATTTGTTTCCAAAACCCCGCAGTCAGGACATGCTATATTGTATTTAGATAGAAGCTAGCGAGCTAACTCCCTGCTAACTTCTAACTCCGTTAAATGTCATAAATTCCGTTTTCATGGATGCCTGGATGTTAAACTCAATTGTTACACCTGGTAGAGCAGAATGCTGATCATTTTATTAAAGATGAAAGACTTTAGACAGTTTTTCAACTCTCAGTAATGCCACAGTGATCGTTTGATATATGGACCTGCAGCGGAGTTTAGACCCAGACACGGCTAGTGACGTCAGACTGAACAACCGGATAGCAGGTGAGCCCGGGAGCTGAAGGAGGCGGGGATCCCTCTCCATAATAGCTTCAGCAACGTTAACCATCACAAGCTTGCTCTTCAAATCGGGCGCTGTAAAGATGCGGTCGAGGATCGCTTGGATCCGAGCCGTCTCCTCCAGACACTCGGTGAGAGCTGAATCCGCTGGGTCCATGACTGGTCGGTTCGTTCTGTCACGGCGGGGTGCGCCGATGTGTGAGGAAGCAGGACCCAAAAGCAGATGATGGACGAGGAGTTGTAAGTTGTAACAGAAAAGTGATCCTTTATTAATGACGGCACAGGAAACCAAAGCAAACTGACAAAAACACTAAGAGGGACTGAGACCAAAAAACTATAACTATAACTGTGGTGGAAAATAACAGGCAAAGACTATGACTAAGACTACCGTAGAATAACAGACGAAAACCATGACTGTGACTGAGGTCAAATAAACAGACGAACCGACAATGACAAGCAGAAAACAGAAGGCTTAAATACCCACATGAGGTGATCAGTGGAAGTGGAGGCACATGGGGGAACAGCTGACAGACATAACCCTAATGACAGGACCAAGAAAGGAAAGCTAACTATAATGAACAAGGAACACAAGACACTGTCAAAATAAAACAGTGTTACGGCCCTAGCTGGACCTCCTGATACTGCCCTTGTGTGGGCGTGGTGTTTTCTTCTCCCTCTCCTCCTTCGTTCTGGCCCCTCCCCTTGTCTCTCTCTGCCCCTGCCTTCTCCTTTAGGTCACACCTGCTGTTCATCTGCTCTCGTTACAACCAATTACCCTCAGGGGTGATATAAGCTGGAGAAGAGCAGTGTGGTGGAGGAGGGAGAGGTTTCTGGTGGATTTCCTCTGTTCTGGTCAGAGTGTGCTACTGGCCTAGGTGTGGAACAGCCTGCTGGTGTGTGACCAGCCTTCTGGTGTGTGACCAGCCTTCTGGTGTGTGACCAGCCTTCTGGTGTGTGACCAGCCTTCTGGTGTGTGACCAGCCTTCTGGTGTGTGACCAGCCTTCTGGTGTGTGACCAGCCTTCTGGTGTGTGACCAGCCTTCTGGTGTGTGGCTCTTTGTGAGTAGTGATTGCCCATGAGTGACGGCAGCCTTCATTAGTTTGTGTGGCCTGCCTGGATATTGTTTGCTAGCATCGTTGCTGTCTCTTTCTGTTGAAGCCTTATTGTTGCTTTCTTTGTTGAAGTGGTCATTACCACTTTGGGTTGACCTCCCTGATTTCTCATTAAAGCAGCGGTGCTGTCTCCTTTTGTTGTTGCCATTTATATGATTATTGAGGTGTTTGCCTACAATAAAGATCTATTTTATGTTAAATACCTCTGCCTGGCGTTCTTTCATTCCACCTGGATCTAACTGTTACTGTCCCCCACCCTCATCGCCTAGCTTTTAAGTGGGGACGTAACAAACAGGAACACTAAAACTAAGCATGGCAACACAAACTTAACAGACCTAAATACATAATGATAAATACCATCCATCCATTCGCTACCGCTTATCCTTTTCAGGGTCGCGGGGGGCGCTGGAGCCAATCCCAGCTGTCATAGGGCGAGAGGCGGGGTACACCCTGGACAGGTCGCCAGTCTGTCGCAGGGCCAACACACAGGGACAGACAACCATTCACACTCACATTCACTCACACATTCACACCTATGGGCAATTTGGATTATCCAATTAACCTATCCCCACAAACTGCATGTCTTTGGACGGTGGGAGGAAGCCGGAGTACCCGGAGGGAACCCACGCAAACACGGGGAGAACATGCAAACTCCACACAGAAAGACCCCGGCCTGATGGTGGAATTGAACTCAGGACCTTCTTGCTGTGTGGCAACAGTGCTAACCACCGTGCCACCGTGCTGCCCATGATAAATACCAAAACCCCAAAACATAGAAAACCAAGGAACAATAAACAATAACAACCCAAACTAAAGACAGATAGGAACTGACACAAAAACTAATAACATCAAAAATGAAACCAATACAAAAGAGAGGCTCAGAGCGCTGGGTCAGAGACCCAGCCTGTGACACAAGGAGGACCACCGGAGGAGCAACCGTGTCACCCTCTTGGGAAGAGCTAAGGAGAGCCACAGATGAGGGGTCACCCAGCAGCCACGGAGCAGAGAACCAGCTCACATTAACATGCCTGACTCAATAGTCTTCATGTGCATTAGGATGAATGATCACATTGAGGCAGAGGTGGGAAGTAACGAGGTACAAATACTTTGTTACTGTACTTAAGTAGAATTTTCAGGTACCTGTACTTTGGCAGCTTGTTTTTTTTACTCCCTACATTTTAACACAAATATCTTAACTTTCTACTCCTTACATTTCCAAAAACAGGCTTGTTACTTTTGGTTTAAGACATTTGAGGGGAGTTATTATTTCACATCACCGTGCACCTTCAAAACTCAAACCAGTTTGAGCCTAAACACATGAAAAGCATCCAAATGGTGCAGAAATCAGCAGGAGCGATCGCATCTCCAATCGCGATCGCGATCTCCAAGATTACATCGATCGGTGCTTCCAGGATCTTGTAATGAAGAAGGCCCAGAGTGCATCTTCCCCGGCCAAATGTGAGACGCCGTCGTCGAAAAGATGTCGCCCGGCAGCCAGCCGGCAAAGATATTGCCGACATACTGGAGTCAAACGACAACCGATTGTCCAGTTTTGATGCAAGGCTGCAATTGGTGTAGATCAGGGGTTGGCCACCCTGGGCACGCGTGCCACAGCTGGCGCGCGAAGGGTTAACTGATTGCATGACCATAGCTGGACTGGCCATCGTCCATACTGGGTATGTGCCCAATGGCCGATGGTGATTTTTCGTTTTTATGGGCCGATGATTTTTTTTTTCTTTTTCTTTTTTGTAAATAACGGTATAAACAATGAAAGCTGGTGGATTGGCCAGGTGCTGGCAGATGTGTAAAAATAACTCTGGCGGTGGCTATGGCGGAGTTTCCACAGAGTAGATGAGGGAAAGGGGAGACAGGAGGAGGAGAGACCCGAGGCGGCCGCCGGTCCGAGTGTCAGGTGAACTGAACTTCAGGTAAGAAGTTATGACCTGCAGTCTATCTGGGTCAGATATAAACCAAGTTTAGGTGGTTTATTTTCGTTGTGCTGACTTTTTACAGTCAGTTACAATAACTCGTACTGCGTGCTAGCTAACATGACGGAGTTTCTACAGCTGGGTGGTGCTATGATGTTACTGATAGTGAATTTTATTTTATTCATAAGGTTAGGTAGTAGAGTTGCCAACCGTCCGTAAAAAGACGGAATCGTTCTGTATTCAGAGACAATGTTATTCGTTTCTTGTTGAGGTGAAAAGAAACACAGTTTGTCCCGTAATTCAGCTACAATGAAAAAGACACAAAGCTGGAGTTATTCTGTGTTTACGCTGCACAGCTGCCTCTTATTCTCTCATTCTCTCCCCTGCCTCTCCTGTTTCTACTTCAATCATGAAACTGATCAATGATCAGCTGATCGTCTCTCTTGTTTGTTTATCGCTCACTTTGCGCCAGAAAGAGGAAACCAGCAGATGTCGCGCTAAACAACAGCAGCACGTTTAAGCTTGATCAGCTGTTGTTAGAATTTATTTAATATTAATTTCTAGTATCAGCTGATGTTTGCTGGAGCCACAGCTGTAAAGCTGCTGGTCATGATATGGTTTGGATATGTGGTGAGAGGGAAACGTGAAGATGAAACCAGGAGATGTCCTTACTGGATCATCAGAGCTGAACAGGTGATGGAGAAACAGGTTTACCTTTTAGGTGACATGGATGAGTTGAAGTTATGAACTGTTTCTGAGAGACAAATAACACCAGGATCCTTTTCTAAGCAGCTGACAGCTGGTAACTGTGCAGGGGCGGGTCTAGCAAAGTGTTGCCAGGGGGGCAGGTAGGGCATTAACAGGGAGAGGGGGGCACAAAGAAATACTTTTCTTTCTTATTCTCATTTAAAATGTCTCACTTTTAATAAATAATTATCTGAATCTTACAACCAAAGTTTTTATCTGATGTAAAATGTATAGAAATTATACATATACCAACAAGACATGCATTTTCTGTTGTACAGACCATTTGCTGTTATGGAGTTCTTGTTATGGATAAAAAATTTGTTTCAAAATAGCTGATAACTGTTCGCTGATAGCTGCAAACATCTGCAAACAAATACAATTCTATAAAGTTGTTGTCAGGGGTTGCTGAGTGGATGTGGAGAAAAGGACTCAAACGCAGGACTCATGGTGAAGATGCAGGGTGTTTATTGTGAGGGACGAATGACGAAAACAGGAGATGGCTGACTGACTGAATAACTGAATGAACGGCTGACTGATCTGAACTTGGGAGGCAAACATGGGGCATAGACAGCAGTTACAACATTAATGACGCGACGCTGACCAGGAGAGAACTGAGGACTTAAATACACTGGCTGATCAATGACTGATAGGTGACAGGTGAGTGAGCAGCTGAACACAATTGAACTAACGATGCATGGAATAAGAACTAGAACATAATGCACACAGAGTTACGTAACACACAACAGGAAGTGGAACGTACAGAGGATAAACAGTGAACATGAACTGAAAATACTGGGTCAACGACCCAGAAACCCTGACAGTTGTTCTATATAGTGTGTAACTGTTGATATAGAGGGTTATTATATTTATTGCTAATGCAATTATATGGCACATTGACTTCTGAGGAAATTTTAGATGGCACTCATCATCAAAAAGCAGAATTTACACCGTCACTCTCCGTCAGTGATCTAATTGGAATGTTTCCGGGTTTTCATGCTGCTCACCCCTGTCCTTGGTTTCTTTCTTTATTTCTTTCACTGCTTCGATCACCTGCTTCCACACTCATCCACAAACAACAACCTTTATTTCAACACATACGCACAGCACGATCATGCACAATCATGCGCTCAACGGCAGCACATTTACATCAATCAGACAGCGCACACAGTCGTATATGATACACACACTTAAGTATGAGGGTCCGTACAAGCCAAAATTTATTCTTTGACTCTCACACACATACATTCTTCTTTCACACACATATATTTTCACTCTCACACACATATATTTTCACTATCACATACATATATTTTCACTCTCACACACATATATTTTCACTCTCACACACATACATTCTTCTTTCACACACATATATTTTCACTCTCACACACATATATTTTCACTCTCACATACATATATTTTCACTCTCACACACATATATTTTCACTCTCACACACATATATTTTCACTATCACATACATATATTTTCACTATCACATACATATATTTTCACTCTCACACACATATATTTTCACTCTCACACACATATATTTTCACTCTCACATACATATATTTTCACTCTCACATACATATATTTTCACTCTCACATACATATATTTTCACTCTCACATACATATATTTTCACTCTCACACACATACATTCTTCTTTCACACACATATATTTTCACTCTCACACACATATATTTTCACTCTCACACACATATATTTTCACTCTCACACACATATATTTTCACTCTCACATACATATATTTTCACTCTCACACACATATATTTTCACTCTCACACACATATATTTTCACTCTCACACACATATATTTTCACTCTCACACACATATATTTTCACTCTCACATACATATATTTTCACTCTCACACACATATATTTTCACTCTCACACACATACATTCTTCTCTCACACACATATATTTTCACTCTCACACACATATATTTTCACTCTCACACACATATATTTTCACTCTCACACACATATATTTTCACTCTCACACACATATATTTTCACTCTCACACACATATATTTTCACTCTCACACACATATATTTTCACTCTCACACACATATATTTTCACTCTCACACACATATATTTTCACTCTCACACACATATATTTTCACTCTCACACACATATATTTTCACTCTCACACACATATATTTTCACTCTCACACACATATATTTTCACTCTCACACACATATATTTTCACTATCACACACATATATTTTCACTCTCACACACATACATTCTTCTTTCACACACATATATTTTCACTCTCACACACATATATTTTCACTCTCACACACATACATTCTTCTTTCACACACATATATTTTAACTCTCACACACATATATTTTCACTCTCACACACATACATTCTTCTTTCACACACATATATTTTCACTCTCACACACATATATTTTCACTCTCACACACATATATTTTAACTCTCACACACATATATTTTCACTCTCACACACATACATTCTTCTTTCACACACATATATTTTCACTCTCACACACATATATTTTCACTCTCACACACATATATTTTCACTCTCACACACATATATTTTCACTATCACACACATATATTTTCACTCTCACACACATACATTCTTCTTTCACACACATATATTTTCACTCTCACACACATATATTTTAACTCTCACACACATATATTTTCACTCTCACACACATACATTCTTCTTTCACACACATATATTTTCACTCTCACACACATATATTTTAACTCTCACACACATATATTTTAACTCTCACACACATATATTTTCACTCTCACACACATATATTTTCACTCTCACACACATACATTCTTCTTTCACACACATATATTTTCACTCTCACACACATATATTTTCACTCTCACACACATATATTTTCACTCTCACACACATACATTCTTCTTTCACACACATATATTTTCACTCTCACACACATATATTTTCACTCTCACACACGTATATTTTCACTCTCACACACGTATATTTTCACTCTCACACACATATATTTTCACTCTCACATACATATATTTTCACTCTCACATACATATATTTTCACTCTCACATACATATATTTTCACTCTCACACACGTATATTTTCACTCTCACACACGTATATTTTCACTCTCACACACATATATTTTCACTCTCACACACGTATATTTTCACTCTCACACACATATATTTTCACTCTCACACACGTATATTTTCACTCTCACACACATATATTTTCACTCTCACACACATATATTTTCACTCTCACACACGTATATTTTCACTCTCACACACGTATATTTTCACTCTCACACACGTATATTTTCACTCTCACACACATATATTTTCACTCTCACACACATATATTTTCACTCTCACACACATATATTTTCACTCTCACACACGTATATTTTCACTCTCACACACGTATATTTTCACTCTCACACACATATATTTTCACTCTCACATACATATATTTTCACTCTCACATACATATATTTTCACTCTCACATACGTATATTTTCACTCTCACACACGTATATTTTCACTCTCACACACGTATATTTTCACTCTCACACACATATATTTTCACTCTCACACACATATATTTTCACTCTCACACACATATATTTTCACTCTCACACACGTATATTTTCACTCTCACACACGTATATTTTCACTCTCACACACATATATTTTCACTCTCACACACGTATATTTTCACTCTCACACACATATATTTTCACTCTCACACACATATATTTTCACTCTCACATACATATATTTTCACTCTCACACACATATATTTTCACTCTCACACACATATATTTTCACTCTCACACACATATATTTTCACTCTCACATACATATATTTTCACTCTCACACACATATATTTTCACTCTCACACACATATTTTCACTCTCACACACATATATTTTCACTCTCACACACATATATTTTCACTCTCACATACATATATTTTCACTATCACACACATATATTTTCACTCTCACACACATATATTTTCACTCTCACACACATATATTTTCACTCTCACACACATATATTTTCACTCTCACACACATATATTTTCACTCTCACATACATATATTTTCACTCTCACATACATATATTTTCACTCTCACACACATATATTTTCACTCTCACACACATATATTTTCACTCTCACATACATATATTTTCACTCTCACACACATATATTTTCACTCTCACACACATATATTTTCACTCTCACATACATATATTTTCACTCTCACACACATATATTTTCACTCTCACACACGTATATTTTCACTCTCACACACGTATATTTTCACTCTCACACACATATATTTTCACTCTCACATACATATATTTTCACTCTCACACACATATATTTTCACTCTCACACACATATATTTTCACTCTCACACACATATATTTTCACTCTCACACACATATATTTTCACTATCACACACATATATTTTCACTCTCACACACATATATTTTCACTCTCACACACATATATTTTCACTCTCACACACATATATTTTCACTCTCACATACATATATTTTCACTATCACACACATATATTTTCACTCTCACACACATATATTTTCACTCTCACACACATATATTTTCACTCTCACATACATATATTTTCATTCTCACACACATACATTCTTCTTTCACACACATATATTTTCACTCTCACATACATATACTTTCACTCTCACGTAGTTTTATTTTAATTTTTATATTTAGATATTTTTATTCTCATGTTTACACATATTTAACACACACATTGCAATATTATGCTCTCTTATACATGTATTTTAATCTACATATTTACACATTTGCACTCTAACATACATGCATTTTCATTTATGCATTCCTACATTTTGCTCTCATTTACATGCATTCAAAATGCATTTAATCTTACAAATAATATATGTATGTAAGAAGAGAATGCATACATATCTGAAGAAAATATATGTATGCAAGAGAATAATGTATGTGAATGAAAGAGTATAGTGGAAACGGAAGGAGTTTAATGGAAACGGAAGGCTGGGTGTCTGTACCGCTGTGATTGGCTGAGAAGCACGCGCGGGTCACTTTCAAGTGTCTGACAGCATGGAGGGGGGAGAAGAAACTCGAGTTCTTCAGCAAGCTGTCGGGTTGTTAAGAAATATTTTATCATCTCCTGAAACGGTCACATCGTTGTCCTCGTCACTTGATCGAGATGGGATGGGCTCAACTGCACCCAGTGTTACCCACAGCACGGTGGAAAGTGAGATGAGGGAACTTTTTAGACCAGCTAACACCCGGGTATCTTCAACGAGTCAAGTAGCTACACGGAGTTCGACTGGAGTGGGGCAGTCTTTGCGATATCAGACCCAGAAACACTTTGGCAACTGGAACTGCAGATCAAGGAAAAGGTAAGAACAAAACAGTTTGCCACTTAACTATACAACTGCGAAATACAAAATACAAAATGTGCTTTGCTGATTTAGCAACGCACTTTTTTACCCTTATAAATTTTTAGCCCTAGCTAATTTATTCAGCAGCATCCACATTAAAAACAGTAAAGACAGTGGCATTTATTTCAATATTAGTGGCTGTTTGTACTTGTGACCCGAGTGTAAGTTGATGCTTACTTTAAGATTACTTTATTAAATCTTCTTTATTAATGTGGGAGGTGGTAGCTACATTAGCCTGCTAAATAAAAGGTTGGGTTAATTTTCTTGTTGTTTTTGTTTAGTTTTGTATTTATTTATTTATTTATTTTTTGGGGTAGAATTTTAATCTTGCTAGAAGACATCAATCCAACTCTGTGTTGTGAGTGGATCAATATCTGTACCACTGTAGAGGTAGATAAACATGGATGCCAAGTCATGCCTTCAGTCCAGTTTCTACAGTGTATGAAATAAGAAAAAAAGAAATTTGATCGGTGTCCTTTTTGTTCTTTAGTCAAAGTAATAGCAAATGTTTCTTTGTATGCCTCTTTGTAGAGCAGTAAAAAAAAAATCCTTATGCATTGTACTATATATATATATATATATATATATATATATATATATATATATATATATTTTTTTTTTTTTTTTTTTTTTTTTTTAATTCAAGCGTCAGTGAATTAAAATGGTCAAACCCCAAAACATTTTCTATTTTACGTACATTTTCCATTTTTTTTCAAAGGCAATTTATAGGCATGCTATTACTTTATGCATTTTTTTTCTTTCAAATTATGTTTCTGTTATTTGTGTTTGCTATTATACTCAACTCTTACATGCACAAGCAACTTTAAACATATTCAAGTGGGCTAAATGGCTAGCTGCGATACTGTTTTTTTTTTTAAATATAAACTGTGTAACATTTTATTTTATTTATAAAAGCTTAGCAACAGTTTAACGTGTAAGCTGGTCACTACCAAGTGACATTAGCAACTTTCTTAAGGAACTGATAGTGTCTAAGTATAGGTAAATAAAACAAAAGATACATAAATCTGAATATAGTTTCTGTTTTGTTTCATAGGGCCAAGACACATTATCATGATACTTTCAACAAAGATGTCATCCTTCTTCCACGGCCATCAAGCAGTGTTTTTGTCAAGCATCGCACAAAACAACATTTACATGAACAAGGGCATATATTGAATGGATTTGAATTCCAAAAATCCTGGGACCAGAAAACTGTCTCTGAACAAATAAGGGACGCCTTTGGAGATAAACTTTCTATTGATTTAAGGTAGGTTGTGCTAGCAGTCGAAACCTAATGCGACACAGCTTTTGTCAGTAGTCTTTTCGATATCTAGGCATTTCAAAGCTTTACATAACGATTTAAGTCAGAGAACAGGTAGACATGAATCAGTAAACTAAAATAAAAGAACCAAATCAGTTATCCTTTCTTGAACACTCCATTTTTGGCATACTTTTTTGACATTTGTATAAAGTTTACTTCTGTTACTACTGGTTTAAGTCTGATTCAAAGAGGAAAACAAGATTAGCTCTAAAAAAGTTATTGGAACATTTTTGCTGTTTTGGACTTTAAACATTTTACAACTTACTGTAACTGTTTTCCAGCCTGGAGTTTCTGATGGCTTGTGGAAACAGACTGATTGCGCCCAAACTGCGAGCAGGACAGGAGCTGGATGCAAATCTCATACATAAAATTTATAAATCGAAAGCCCTATACATCAGACCATCAAAACCAATTTTGGTACGTTGTTTGGCTTTTGAATGAATCTACATAGCACTGTACAGTAATAATATGAAGACCAGAAATTGGTGCATAAACAACCTTTGAACTTTCTCATCTCTGTTCTTTTTAAACTTGCCTTTCACCTTTTGTAGTTGGATAGAATAGTACCAAATTAATGTTCCTTTTTTAAAATGTTAATCCTAAGCTCTGGTATTGACTAAATTTACAGCTGCTCTGTTGGACTGTTTGTGAATTATAGAACGTAAGACTACTGCTGTTCAGGAGATGTGTTACAATTTTGTCTGCCTAGTATGTAAAAGTAATTGTGAGAAAGATCTATTAACTCTTGAAATTTCTCACCCTATGGTAGCTGGGATAGGCTCCAACCACCCCACCTCTGATAAGAATAAGCAGAAGAGGTTGGATATATGGTATTTAATGTTCAAATTCAATATATGTGAATTATTATAATTATTATTTTATTTCTAAGGATGATATTACAAGCTACAGCAGTGAGGAAAACTGTGAAGAAAACCCTGTTTCATCAAGGCAGCTGCGCTCATCATCTTCAGACAGTTTTGCCAGTTCAACAGCTGCCTTCCAACCAATCTCTGCTCCGACGCAATCTCCTGCCTCATCAGTTTGTAATGGAACATTATTAACGGAAACTCCTGCCTTGACCCATGAAAGTAGTATCTCACACAAGTACAGCAGCGCTTCAACAAACATTTCCTTCAGCCAGTTACCAGTGTCTTCATTGGAAATCTACCCTTCCACTAGTCAGCCTTCTACCTCATCATCTGCATCTTTAAGTGATCCAGTTCTGGTCCTGACGTGCCGAAATACCTCAAGCTCACCCTACCAGACCAGGAATCCAGAGAATGATTGTTCAGCATTACCCTCTACATCAACACACAGTCAATCTGTAAACTACGATAACTACCTTTCAATCATGACTCCACTATCTGACATGTCTTCTGATGATGAGGAACTTAACCAGGCTATACTAGCAAGCCTGCAGAGCGAAAGGTTAGTTTCAAATACAAATGTTTTACAGTAGCCAATTAAACACACCATATTTGTTGCAATCCAATACTGTAACCAGTGTTGTGAAGGAGTGTAATCCATCCTCAGATATTTATATGCATATATGATATTTATATTTGCTGTTAACAAAACAGTTTTTTGAATAATGTCTACAGAGTCAAATGATAATGCTGTAATGCTGGCAAATTTTATTTTATTTGAAATAGGCAGCGAATTTTTAACAGCCTATCTGACAATGAAATGAAATTTACTTATTGTGCATTGAAACTATTTTTCTTTGCTCTAGTGCTTTCTAGTTCTCCAAAACATATAAACAATATAAAAAGCCACTGAGCAATATACTCCTTTGTACATTTTGCTTATGATTATGATCATTTCCTTTAGGGATTAATAAAGTATGCTGATTCTGATTTTGACAAAACTTTGTATGTCCTTGTAGCCCTTGTATGTGAATGTTTTTACTGATGTTCTTTTCAATATTTTTTCTTTTTTTTTCTTTTCTTTTTTTTAATCCTACAGGACTTCAAGTTGTTTGGTATCAGCAAAAGATATTTTGGAGGAACTTTCTGCAAAAGTAAACCAACAGAAGAAATGCAAGTTCAACATTAATAGATCAACAGTCCTGGATGGAGCAATTAGAGGTTTTAAACAAGCGACATATGATCCATGCCACACAATTTCTGTCAGGTTTTCTGACGATATGGGAGTACCTGAAGAGGCTGTTGACTTGGGTGGACCAAGAAGAGAATTTCTAAGACTTCTGATCGAAGCTTTACCCCTGTCTCCAATGTTTGAGGGTGAAGAAGGCAAAATGAACTTGGCGCTTGATAGTGCTGGTATGTATTGATTTTAGGCTGATATCCCTGGAGTAATGCAATAAAAAAATCATTTTTATGAAGTTCGTGTCAAGCGCTTTCATGCATCTATTGACATGTAATGTTTTTCATTATTTCTAGCCATGAGGGAGGACAGGTACTTCATTGCAGGCAGAGCCATTGCAGTAAGCCTTGTATATGGTGGTCCACCAGCAGGCTTTCTGTCCCCAACACTCTTCTCTTGCCTTGTTGATGGCCCAGATTTGGCTAAACCAGTTTTAGAAGATGTTGCCGATAGTGACCTGCGTGAAAAAATTAAAAGGGTAAAACTGATTTGTCAGTTGTTGGATAATGGTTTAGTATTGTGTGTGTCGCGCTGGCCTAGTAGGTGTGGCTGTTATTCCTCTCTTCCTCCTCCTGCCCACTACCTGTTCGGTGCTGCTGCGTAGTGATGGGACGTTCTGTATCGAGGCTTCGGAGCGTGTGTCGAGTAATGGAGGGGGCGTTTCCGCGAAGCGCGTATCGAGGCTTGCTTCATTTATGGGAGGAGCTGAAAATGATGACGTCCGAAGCCTCGCTGCCCGGCTGTACCACGTGACTGGTTCATGAAGTGGTTCGAACTTTGCCGCGAGATATGACAGCGATATAAACCCCTCAGACTTCATTCAAAATGTGGGTGTTTGATGGAGAGTTGCGGTTAGTGAGAGTTTGGAGACAGTTTGGAGGTTTATGAGAGTGAGGAGAGAAAGTCAGGAGAGAATGGAGCCAGCTAAGAAGAGGAGGATGTCCTCCCCTGTGTGGGAACATTTTGATCTTATTCCTCCCAACAAGGTATGTAAATTTCTACAGAAGATGTATTTTCATGATACTGATGGTGCAATACAATTTATGTTGAGCTGTCTTGACTTTTGTACAAGGTGAAGTGTTTTCTATGTGCCAGGGAGCTGGGATATAACAACAACAACACCTCATCCATGCTTAGGCACTACAGAGCTTTGCATGAGAATAAGGGGGACACCGATTGTGGAGCAAGACCAGGTGAGCCATCAAATGCAATGATAATATAGGATGCAGTAATGTTACTAAATGATATAACAATATTATACAACTGTTATAAGTTACGTATGTGATATTTATATTTGTGCTTTATCTTTATTGTCTTTCCTCAGGAGAACAATCTCAAATAGATGAAGACCTGGTCAGCATGGTGATTGAGGACTCCCAGCCATTTAGCATTGTGGAGGACAAAGGATTCAAAAGATTTGTTAAATCATTAAATCCTAGCTATGTTCTCCCCACTAAAAAGGTCATAAAAGCAATGAAAATGTAGTTTTTACAGAATAAAATGTGAACAGGCAGGACTGAGGCTCAAAGCCTCAGTGTGTAGCTGTCCATACCTCAACGTTACAAAAGCACAACCACTGTCCACACCCCAACCACACCTCACCTCACAGTAAATGATCATTTCCATTTCAAGCATTTCCAAATAATCATTTCCCATACTGCCACTATAAATATACACAGTATACTGCCATCACTACAATATACATGTTTTACACACTCCTTTTGTTGTTGACATTTACAGGCTGTGTGCAAAATGCCACACTCTTCAAATTCATGCCAGCTATTATTTTTACGTCCAGTAGGTGTCCTGCTAGAGCAAATGAAGCTTCATGAAGCTTCGCGTTGGGGTGAACCAATTGGATGAAAAGCTTCAGTGCTTCATGGGGCTTCATCTGCCCATCACTACTGCTGCGTGCGCATGGCCACTGATTAGACCTTGGGTGCAATCAACAACTAAGCACAGCCTGGTGTGCGCCGCCCTGCCAGGTGAGCCACATTAGAGCAATCAAGGGTGGGCGTGCCTAGTAGACCTTAAAATGCATGCAGCAGTCATTTGACCTGTGAGCAACATACTGAGAGGACGGCAAACAAAGCACTTTTCCACTGTGAGGAAGACTTTGAACAAGACGGGCTATCGGTAAGCTCTTGAGCTCACATTTGCTGCACATATATTTGGAACTATGGAAGCTCAGTTGTGCAAATGTTTTACGCTTAGGGAAATAGTTGCTGCATTGAAGTTTAAAAAATTATATTGACAAAAATGAATGTTTAAGTTTGAATAAATTGTTTGTTCAGTTAGTGTTCCCACATATTTATGTTAATTAATATTAAAAATAGTTACCCCCCCCCCCCCAAATCCTTGGGTGGATCGTAAAACTAGTGAATAAATGTTTGGTTTTGATTTAAAGAAAATAATTCTTTGTAAAGAAAATCCTTAAAGTCTATTAAAATGTTTGAACTTTAAAATGTATACTTTAAAATACAATTGTTTATAAAAAAAAAGTGTTAATGCAAAGAAGACACATTTTGTATATTTAAGAACCACAGTTAAATTAACAGTTAACCACATGGTAAATGGCTTTACTGAAGTGTATTTTGTTATTTCATCTGTCTTCTGTGTAATGCATGTAATTTATCTGAATGGTTAATGGAATGTTCTTTATTTTTGTGTTGAAAGGTTTTTTTTTTACCTGCTGCTACCTACCTACCAGCTATCAAACTAGCTGGTCACAATAAAGTTGAGTGAAATTCAAAGTCTGGTCTTTTTCAAGTGTGGGCACCTCACAGTCAAAGGAACACTTGACAGTGTGCATTTTGTTCTACTCATGTATTAATTGGGGCCCATTAATTTTTTATTTTTTTTATTTGAAGGTTAAAGAGTGTAAATCCTTTGAAGATCTGATAGTAGCAACTGAGCCACTTCAGGAATACTTAGCCAATGCTGGCTGCCTGAGGCCGCTACGGAGGCTGGAAGACAAGGATCTGCTTATACATGACATTATCATGTTCCAAGTAATACACAGAGTCCGTGGTCCATTTGAAAGGTATGTATTTATTTATTTATTTATTTATTGTTGTCCAATAAGTAACTCAAACCCATGCTGATTGCCTTGTATTCTGGGAATTTTGTGTGACATTTCTTTATGTGTAGGTACACCATGCCTCCAAAGGTGACAGCATCACATGAAAAATGCAGATTTGGGATATACACTTTTGATGATGTGAATAATCTGAAGTAAAAATTATTGTATATATAAATTCATGTTTTAGATTATACTTCTTGGATCCATTCATTTTTGATGTGATTTGTGATTTTAAAGGTAATTCTGATTATCATTTAGATTTCAGGATGGACTACGGACACTTGAGGTGCTGGACAAAATCCAAGCTCACCCAGAGAGTTTTCGCACCCTTCTATGCTGGTCACCTTCAGTGCTTACAGCTGACCTTCTTGACAGCCTCTTTACCATCCGCCTTTCTCCAGCTGGGAGCAATAAAAGGCATGCTGAAGCAGTTGTCATTAGTTTCTGGAGAGACTACCTAACAGATGCAGAAGGTAAATTTAGCGTTTTAAGCATTGTGTTCAATTTATAATGCAGTGCATCTTTTCATTGAATCAGTTAAAAGTAGAAATGCTTGCTGTGTTTTTGTCTTTAATGACATTTTTGACAGTATTGCTTTTCCTTTAGATCAAGACGGAACACAGAAGCTGGGGACAATTCTTGCCTTCGCCACTGGAGCCAACACTGTTCCACCAATTGGCTTCTCTCCACAACCGTCCGGTTCTGAAATTCTGTGGCAGCTCTTTGAATACGTGAGAGAGAGAGAGAGAGATATATATAAAAATAAAAAAAATGAAGACAAAATAAATGGACCTCATTAAGTGAATCTAATACACCATGCTCCTCCATAAAATTGAAAAGATTAACAAAATGATATGAGACCACTCGATTTAATTCTGCCCATAATCGCTCAATTCTTTGATTATGCACAGACCTGCCAGTGATAACACTATCCCTGTTCAGTCCTTGCCTGTAAAGCATGAAACAGGCAACGCCAGTGTTTTCTAGTCCATGATCACATCTCACGCTGGATGGCATTCCAAAGTTCTGAACACCAACCATGAACAGTGACAAAACACTTGATGCCCTGTTGTTATCTAAACACGCAAGGTAGATGATGGTTCTACTGAAACCATCCACACAGCCATGGAACACCATCCTCCATCTCACAAGTTTGTGGTTTCCATCTATATGCCTATAGAAAAATGAAATAAGTATAAGTTATGTATGGGGAAACTATGACATGGTCAAGGATATGCACACGTTTGAGTAAATAAAACAATGAGTTATTTTGCTTTAGATAATCCATTTCGCTATAGACTTAGAATCAGGACTGTTTTCCTGTTAGAATTTTCTCACCATAACTGATTGGGGAAAGGAACACTGTACAGTCGTCGACGTATTGCATTGAGTCTTCTGAGGGAACGTCCAAAGGGGTCAATTTCTTGTAGACTTTGTCTTACACACCACCTTTGGATTCGTAACCCACGTGATCTCAAGCTGCCATGCACATATCGTTCACCTGCATTTGTGGTATACTGAAGGAGTTCCCTAACAACCCTGTTCAGGTTTTCATCGGATAATGTTGCATAAGTCAGTGGCTCAATGCCAAGGTCCTCTCTGTGCCTGTACAGAGTACGGGAGCTAACCCCTAAACATGTTGCAATGCTTTGCCAGTTCATTCCAAGAGATACTAAATGAGATATTTGCTCTCTTGAAATGCTGTATCGCGGTCGACCTTGAGAGCAAGTCATGAGAGGTGGAGGTAGCAAGACAAGTCTGTTCTCAGATGTAGTTCCTTGTCTGGTTTCATAAGCAGTCAGTAAAAAAATTAGCCATCCATTTAAGGACTGTAATGTATTCACTGCTTCTCTATTTCTTGCATCGTCAACAAATCTTGAGATGGACAAAATTCCAGATAAGGTTTGAATGTGATCACCAAGTTCTCTATGGAGCCTCTGACGAACAAAAGAATCTGTAGCTTCTTTGAATTTGTTCCAAACATTCTAATACATTATTTAAAAAAGTTCTAATTTCATTTTCATTACTACTTACTCGACAAATTAACTGCAATACTAGCAAAGAAAGCAGGACAACTTTGAACAGCTTCATTGCTTGGTTCTTCTGGTTTAGGTCTGGGTATGTCAAGTAAGTTCTCCAAGTGTATTACATTTCCTGGTTTAAGAATAACTTCCTGCTTAAAGGATTAACTTCCTGTGTTAGGAAATGCAGATGTGAATGTCAGAGTGTATGTATGCAAGGGTAAAGGATAAACACTGGGATTGTATGTGTATATGAGTATAGGAGTACAAATATATATGTGTTGAAAGGTAAAGGGTATGTATATATATGTATGACTAGAAAGGGCTGCACCTGCAAGGAGAATAAATATATGTCAACATAAAAATATGTAGCATTAAGAAAAATAAAATACATGTGTGTGAAAGGAAGATTAATGGATTTATGTGAGAGTGAATATACATGGATATGAATTAAGAATAAAGGTGTGCGAGATGACAATATATGTATGTGAGAGTGAAAATATATGTATGTATGTGAGAGTGACAATACATGTGCATGAAAGAAGAATATATGTATGTGAGAGTGACAATACATGTGCATGAAAGAAGAATATATGTATGTGAGAGTCAAAGTATGAATTTTGGCTTGTACGGCCCCTCATACTTAAGCCAAGCCTACTCATATTAGTAAATATGCACACACATAATCAGACTCAGGGAGCATCTCACCACGCATTTTTTCTCTCTCTCCTTCTCTTTACAGTGGGGCAAAAAAGTATTTAGTCAGCCACCGATTGTGCAAGTTCCATCCATCCATTCGCTTCCGCTTATCCTTTTCAGGGTCGCGGGGGGCGCTGGAGCCTATCTCAGCTGTCATTGGGCGAGAGGCAGGGTACACCCTGGACAGGTCGCCAGTCTGTCGCAGGGCCAACACACAGAGGGACAGACAACCATTCACACTCACATTCACTCGCACACTCACACCTTACGGAAAAGTATTGTAGACCTGCACCAGACTGGGAAGAGTGAATCTACAATAGATTAGATTAGATAGAACTTTATTAATCCCTCGGGTGGGTTCCTCTGGGAAATTCGATGGCAATAGGCAAGCAGCTTGGTGTGAAAAAATCAACTGTGGGAGCAATCATCAAAAAATGGAAGACATACAAGACCACTGATAATCTCCCTCGATCTGGGGCTCCACGCAAGATCTCATCCCGTGGGGTCAAAATGATCATGAGAACGGTGAGCAAAGATCCCAGAACCACACGGGGGGACCTGGTGAATGACCTGCAGAGAGCTGGGACCAAAGTAACAAAGGTCACCATCAGTAACACACTACAACGGCAGGGAATCAAATCCCGCAGTGCCAGACGTGTTCCGCTGCTGAAGCCAGTGCATGTCCAGGCCCGTCTGAAGTTTGCCAGAGAGCACATGGATGATACAGCAGAGGATTGGGAGAATGTCATGTGGTCAGATGAAACCAAAGTAGAACTTTTTGGTATAAACTCAACTCGTCGTGTTTGGAGGAAGAAGAATACTGAGTTGCATCCCAAGAACACCATACCTACTGTGAAGCATGGGGGTGGAAACATCATGCTATGGGGCTGTTTTTCTGCCAAGGGGACAGGACGACTGATCCGTGTTAAGGACAGAATGAATGGGGCCATGTATCGTGAGATTTTGAGCCAAAACCTCCTTCCATCAGTGAGAACTTTGAAGATGAAACGAGGCTGGGTCTTCCAACATGACAATGATCCAAAACACACCGCCCGGGCAACAAAGGAGTGGCTCCGTAAGAAGCATTTGAAAGTCCTGGAGTGGCCTAGCCAGTCTCCAGACCTCAACCCCATAGAAAATCTGTGGCGGGAGTTGAAAGTCCGTGTTGCTCGGCGACAGCCCCAAAACATCACTGCTCTCGAGAAGATCTGCATGGAGGAATGGGCCAAAATACCAGCTACTGTGTGTGCAAACCTGGTAAAGACCTATAGTAAACGTTTGACCTCTGTTATTGCCAACAAAGGTTATGTTACAAAGTATTGAGTTGTATTTTTGTTATTGACCAAATACTTATTTTCCACCCTGATTTACCAATAAATTCTTTACAAATCCTACCATGTGGATTCATGGATTTTTTTTTCACATTCTGTCTCTCACAGTTAAGGTGTATCTCTGGTGCAAATTACTGACCTCTGTCATCATTTTAGGTGGGGGAACTTGCACAATCGGTGGCTGACTAAATACTTTTTTGCCCCACTGTAAATGGAGAAAGGGTGGGTGGTTTCTCTGCACAGTTGGATAAATGGTAAATGGTCTGTATTTATATAACGCTTTACTAGTCCCTAAGGACCCCAAAGCGCTTTACATATCCAGTCATCCACCCAGTCACGCACACATTCACACACTGGATGTTGTATACTATTCAAAACCGGGTATCAAAATTACACTGAAGCCTATTGGTTGAGTTTTGGTAGCATCCTGGGTATCAGTAACTAGTCATCATTAGTAGTAGGTTTGAATCTCACCTCTACCTATCCAGTGTAACGTATTTTTGTTTCATTGGATGCTTCAAATTGCAGTGGGTCATATGTGTTGACTTTCACATCTTAACATCAGGGCTCCATTTTTATATCTCATCTATAGCACCTATGTGAGCCTGTCTCAGAGTACCTGAAATCGCAAAACAGCGACAGCAAGAGAGAAAGACACAAAAGGGAAAAAATCAAGCTGCTACTATCTTCAACTATGTCATGGTTATTAATAGACAGAGACTTTCACCAGCTGAAAAACTGCATGAAAACGTACTAGAAAATAATCTAGTCAGATTCTGATATTCCTGTTTTTGTTTTGATTTTTAAAGAATGAAATGAATGAAAGAAATGTGCAAACACACATCCTGTAAGTGTCTATAAGAGGAGAAGCTAAAGGCTTCTACAGAAACTGGAAGAAGAAAACATTCCGTTTGTATTTCCCTTAAACTTTCAAACTCAGTCACTTTTTGTCTCCGTGGACACACACAGCGTGTTAACGTCAAAGCTAGTCAGAAAGATTGAGACAATGAGGGAATGTTTTTAAACTAAATTCTTTTCACCCAGCAACTCTCCTGGTCTCTCTCACCCTTCTTATATTCTATCTCTTTGCAAAGTTCAATATTTCCCCCCATCGTGTCCTTCCACCATCACACGGATTAATGTGGTTCACGGGTGTATATTTGTAGCTATCACTAAGGTGTCAGCTTTCTGTCTGAAGGTTTAGTCATTCCAATGAGCAACAACTGAAAAGCCCTTTTTGGACATGAATTCCCAGCCTTCATGTGCACTTTGATGTGCATCCCGCTTGTTTTCAGAGTCTGTGTGTGGTTTTCACTATTCTTCCAAGTTCATTTGTATGTGTATGTGAGTTTCTAGTGTATTCATGTGTGTGTGTGTGTGTGTGTGTGTGTGTGTGTGTGTGTGTGTGTGTGTGTGTGTGTGCAGTCGGAGGCTCCAAGCCCTCATGCGTCAGAATGCTTTTCTTTTTCTGTGGCCCCTGAGCAAACATATTAAGAACTACCTTATCACTGCTTATACAGCCATGTCCACATACACAAGACACACATATTAAACACAAGCCTAAGCACACACACACAGACACCAGATTCACAAAACAATACAGCTGACACCAAACACACAAAGCTTGCCGCCACACTCTCCAAATGTCACCGACCCATCGAGGAGGAAGGGCTGGGCTACGTGGCCTTTCAGGTCTCATTGGTTGATGCTGAGAAATCAGTCTGACGCTCTGGGACAAACCAAGGATTATAAAAGCGAGGTACGCTGACTGTGTCCGAAAAAGCAACACACTCTTGACAAGCCTTCTTTGAGAGGTGCATCCATGGATTATGAAAAGAAAAACTTTCTCTGTTTCACAGATGAAACTGATGCTGAACTGTAGGTTTTTTAGAGAAGCTGCAGAGATTTAATTGACAAATACCAATTTAGGTGTAGTATCACACCTGAAGATAACGCTGATTATCTCTTTGAGTAAACTGGAAACGACAGACTCTCCATAGACAAGTCACTAAAAGAACCCAGAAAATCTCCAGAGCTCATTTTTTGGATGGATAATTTGAGCATCAGGAGAAACAATACAGACTGAGAACTTGTAGAACAAAAACACTGTGGGAAAAAGATTCTTAGTCCAAGTTTGAAACTTTCAGAAAAAGTAAATTCATATAGACTTCAGGCCTGAGCATCATCTTTTCTTCTTTTTCAACTAAAGCCACAATGCTAAACAGAGCAACAGCTTTGATGGGGATGGCGTTCATCCTGCACGTTCTGATGATTCTAGGGATGCAAGTGGAAGCAGCAGCTGATGAAAGAGGTAAAAAAATGTTAATAATACAAGACCGCCTAATTCTCATAGCCGGCATTTCCTTATTCTTGAAGAGTTACTGGTTAAAGGTTTGTTTGTGTTTAAAAAAACTGTGCTTTCATTTAAAGCACGTCACAGTTTTTAAAAAAGTCATTCAGTCTTCAGCCTCGGTCTTTGCATCAATCGTTTCAAAAGAAGGTGTATGATGGCTGGAACCGAATAGCAGCTTCTTGTGTTTCTGTGCACGCTCTTCATGGAAAAGCCAGCCTAATCGCTTTATTGTTATTTGTTTTGTAGGCTTTGTGAAACAACCACGTTCCCTTCGTAGTCTTTTTCATGTCTCAGCTGTTCCACAGAAGACCTTAGCATTCAATTCAAACCAATACCTGAAGCACTGGCTCCTCAAAAGCACAGCAGCTCAACATGATGGTACAGCACAAACCACTGACCGAACTGCCACAAGAACTATTGCAGACACCAAGTCCAAGCAACCAGTGGTCAACAGCAACACAGCTGGTCCTGGTACACAAGCCAAGCTGCAGAAGATGATCTCAGCCCTGGAGGAATTTCACCGGGCATTTAACAGAACCCGGAGCTCACAGCTTACCATCATGCCACGAGGTAATACCACTCTTCTTTTAACTTTTTTATGCATTTCCTTCTTCATTGTATTATAAAATGTATTACTCTTTAAGGTTCCAGCATTAGCAGAAAGAAAACGCCAAGAGAAAGGTCTCAACATAAAGAATATCTCTCCCACATTAAGACACTGTATCTGGGATATTTTCTACCATTGGCCTTTATCACAGCACGAAGGAGGAGATCAGATAATCAGAGCATCAGTCAATCACCTGCCCCTCCCCATGTACCTCGATGTCTCCACCAGAATGAATGAATATGCCTTTGTGAATATGTTTTTTAAAGTTCTTTGAGTACTCTGACTAGACTAGAAAAATATTAGTTCATTTCAAAACACTTTGTACTTACGAGTTGCTGCATTAAAGACTATTTAACATCAGACTAACTCAAACATGCAGCTCCTTAGGTAATGTCTGGAGAGACTCAGGACTGCACAGTATTTACAGGCTTGGCCTAAACCAAGAAGTGACCTCTGCTTTCCTGACATTTTTGTTTTGTTTTTCATTTCAGTAAGCAGCAGAAATGCCGGGGGGAAAGAGAAAGTGGTAAGTTAGACCCAAAGTCTAAAGATCTGAGTGCTGCATGAATGTATGAACAAATGTCACTTAGTAGGGCCCGCAGTCTGAAGCGGTTCAAGTGGTCAGTCAGATTAGAAACATGCAAAATAACTGCATTCAAATTAGACATAAAGAAAACAGATACGTGAATTGGCTGACAAGAAATGAGAATTTTGTGGTCCCTGCATTATTCACTTGCTTGAGTAGTCTTTGGTTGCTTGCAGGTTAATAGTCTATCTGAAGAGAAAACTGGCTTGTTGTTTAGTTTTATTCAAAACACTGGTCTTTGTCCCAAAGGTGGGCAGTTCTAATGAAGTGCTGGTTGCATTTTGAACATGACTTCTTAAATCCAGCAATAAAGAACTTTGACCAAAGGATTAAATGAACCAGAGTGTGACAGGGTGCAGAAACGAGGATGTCTTGAAATCCAAGCAAAGCCACTATGTAACAATTTCCACGTATAGGAGTGTAAAACAGCCAATGATGTTTGTGTGGTTGCATTCTTAAAAGGGGGGAGAAGGAAAGTATCTCGTTGATGACTCGTGCTTTGATTGCTGACAGCCAGTTTAATCTTTTTGTTACCGTTGTGATGGAAGCTCACTGCTGCTGAAGGAGCGGTGAATCCCACCACTGCGTGCCCAGTGTTACTTGACAGCACTGCATCCAAAGCCAGTGCAGACGTCATCCCAAGCCTGACTGGTCGAAACTTTAGGAAGTCCTTCCCACCACAGACCAAGAAGACCAACAAAAGAGGTGAGCAAAGTTAGTATATATCTTCTGACAGGTGGTGTATTTGGTTGACAGACCATAATAATAAACAGGTCAAACCTATTTATGTATTAAGCCAAGCTGCTCTCATTCAGCTTTGATTAATGCAGCACATTTGCAGAGCGGCAGTTCTTGGGGACTGGAGTGCATAATTATGTGTGCAATTTTTAGTGTGCATGAATTTATCATTGCTCTTTGAGGTGTTGTCACAGCTTTTTCACCAGCATGTCTTCAGACTGATTTATAACCACGTGTTCCTTCTTTGCTTCTTCCACAGTGTGTTTCTGGAAGTATTGCTCTCAGAAATGACAGCTTTCCAGCCGCGGCTCACTTTTGTGTCTCATCTTCTTCCTTTCGCTCATCCTTCCATCTACCCAAGTATGCGTCTCCATTTTTTATTCAGCCTCCATCCTCTTCTGTATCTCCTGCCTGACTTTTGAGTGCTAAGAAACTGTGGCTATGACAACAGAAAGATCTTCGTGCCGAACCAGGCCGGCGCCAGCCTTGGACCTTTTCATTCATGCATCAACTAACAAGACAGACCAGTCAAAACAAACCTTGTGCACCCTTGGTCAAGACACACACACTTGTTAACCCTTACGCTCCTTTATAAGACAGACACGCGTCAGTTTTTCAATGTGTGTGCCATATTTTAAATAAAGTTTATCATTTGCATAGCAAATACTGACTGTGATGACAAAGGCTGCCATTTTATTTCCTACAGTCAGAGATCTGAAACAGTAACTTCACTTTGTGGTTTTTCTTTGATTACACAGTTTGTATTTAAAGGATTTTGTAACACTGGTTGTTGAGCTGAGATCAAATGCAGTACTTTATTTAGATACAGCTTCAGCAGCAGTATGTTGCAATCTGACACTAAATCATCATCAGAGTTAATAGTATTTGATGAGTGACACCAGCTAGCCTCAGTAGTCAAACCAGCCTATGTCCAGACCAGCAGTGAATTCTTCAACCGGGCGTTTCTGGGGAAACTGGACTGTGAGTATTTGGTGTCCGGGTATGTAAATTCTGGGTCACTTCATTCAAAGGGTTTCTGCAGAAGTCAGCGTCATTGTCATCCAGCTGGTGATTATATACAAGTCTCTGTGTTAAATGTGCTTGACCTTGCAATCACAATCATTTTGTCTATTTTTATTTACCACAATGATTCAAGCATACACTGCTTTGGAAAGTCAAAAGTCTAGCACAGGACCAAGAGCAGGCTATTATATCAAACATCACACCACTGTTTGAGCACATGATGGACATGGACAGTGGTTAGGTTGTGGACTGTAGCAGTGATGTAGCAGGAAAATATCTAAAAATAGTCTATCCTCGCATGGCAATAATTTGTGCATCCAGCCTTTACACTGCTGCCTTCTTGTGGCCACAGTTAGCTACAGTCTGCTGCCCTTGCTTAAATTTCATAAGGGAATGCAACCCTTGCTGTTTTGAAGGTGTGTCAGTCAATTACTTTAGTGGGCAAGATGAGAGGCCAGGAGGTTTTTCTGATGGTTTGTGCGTAAGCATTGTGGATAAACCACTGGCCTTTGACTATAAACTGATTAGAGACCAGCATGTGGCACAAGCGACCACTGACTGACCTTTCACTGTTCTGAGATCACTTACTATATGCGCTTCATATACAGCTAGCATTAGCAAGTAAAAGAGCCTCAGTGGTTTGTCAGCGTAATACGAGTCTCCTCTTTGTACCTACTTTGGCTAACATGTGGGATGAAGAGAAGATGGAGAATAAAAAAGCCGTTAATAAATTTTAGTACATTAACAAGGAAAGCTCTGATTACGATAGAGAGGGGATGGCAGCTCTAATCATATCTGATCTAATAAAATGCAGGCTCAGCAGTACTTATTAACATCTATGAGATTATCTGAATGTACTGTCTTTAACCAGCAGCTCCAAATTCATTTTCATTCATATTTTTAATCCCCTGTAGATATTTACAGTTAAAGCGTTTGCTCAAGCCTTTAATTCAGCTGATTTTTTTAATTATTAACTTACTTAATGTGCTTTAACAAATCTAAATGAAGGCCTGTATTTCTGAGCTCACTAGTTTTTCAGAGATAAGTGGTCCTCACAGGACAGCAACTACAAACGTGATTTATTTTATGAACCATGTTGCTGGGCACTAAACTGTATATATGCAGTGTTGGGGAGTAACGGAGTACACGTACCGCCGTTACGCATTTAAAATACAAAATATGAGTAACTATTCCGTTACAGTTACCGTTTAAAAAGGTGGTATTCAGAATACAGTTACTTTGTTGAAATAAAGGCATTACACGGCAGTCTTTTCCTGTTTCATTAGGCTATGCCCTCTCTATTTTTGGTTTCCACGCCGGTGATACTCCCCCACTGAAGCTAAAAGTGAGTCCGCTGGATCCATCCTGGTCTCGTCGTTCTGTCAGGGCTCTGTGTGCGGGCAGGCGGAGATGAGCATCCAAATGCAGGACTTGGAGACATAAATGTAACTGAGAACCTCAGTTTTATTGCTGGCACCAAACAAAAAAAGAAACCAAAGCGTGAAAACACAAACTGGAACACACAGGCAGGATCTGAGAGTACAATGCAACAGAGAGCAGAGGAAAGCACAGGAAAACACAGGGCTTATATACACAGGGCGGTAATCAGGGAATGGGCAACAGGAGGGAGACACAGCTGGGAGAAATTAGACTAACGAGACAGGGGGAGCAAAGCTGGACACACTGACATAAGACACAATCCTTCAAAATAAAACAGGAAACAACACACAAATCACAAAGACGCAGACTTGACACTGAGAGGCAGACAGAAAGAATATAAGACATGGAACTCAAACTATACTAAACATAAGACACAACCGAAGAACTAATCCCTCACCAAGAATAAGACATATATATTTATAATAATAAAGCACCAGAGAATAAGAAAATAATCCATAATGCAAAAAAATAAACAATGACAACTCAAAATGCTGCGTCAGAACTGACCCAGAACCGAGACATCCCACCGTTCATCTGACTCCTCAGGACTTGCCTGACCCTCTGCAGCTTGCAGCTTTCCCAGCAGTCTCTTCATGGTTTCTATTTGCCTGTTGTTCCCAAGTTCCTGTCTTGGATTTCCTCGAGCTGTCCTTTGTTGTTATCCGACTACATTTCTCTAGTCCGAATAGCATTCCAGTGTTATTGCAGTAGATCTTGGTGGTGTAGATCAGTGCACTGATGTCTTGTTCACTCTTGGCATACAGTTTGATGTCATAAAATAAAATTATTTGCGATACTTTCTGGATGTCATAATACAACAAAAATCGACATACTACTAGAAAGATAACTTTAGAGTAACTTTGTGCTGAACATTGGGGGGTTAGGGGTTAGGAGGTTAGGGGGTCTCTGGATCTCCGTTTAAATAAATAAATAAATCTGGGTAAATTCCCAGATGGTAAACATGGGACTATTTTGCTGGTAATACCTGAAATGAATAAAGAAAAGCAACAGCCTATTTATGCAAGAATATTCATAATTTTATTGGGGGGGTTATATTGGTTGGGTCTGATTATTGGGGGGCGGGGGGGGGGGGGGGGGGGGGGGGTCATAACCCCCCTGACCCCCCTGGAGATTCTGCCCTTGTACAGACCATAATACTATTCTGAATGCTGACTGCTTTTAGTCTCCTCACCATTCTAACAATGCACCGTCAGATCTGCCTTCAGGAAATGTTTTCACTTTGATTACATTCATGTATACCTTACATAGAAGGGCTGCAACACAGACAGCAAAGGCAAAGAAAGTCCACAAAGTGATCCAATCAGTTTAATTCTAGCACTGAGCATGTACATGAAGAACAAAATGATTCTAATACTGGGACAAGCACGGCTGAATCAGAGTGAACTGTGATCTGCATCCATCAAAAACACATTTACAGTAGACAAATCCAGAATCAAAGCACGGCCACACACAGCTAGTGACAAGCGTAAGATTCAAAGTATTTCCAAGATTATTACACTAAACAGTCCCACTGCATGAGCACACATCAGTGTGTTATTGATCTGTTTTGTTGAGACACACTGTGCTCTTTACTACCTAACAAATGCTTTATGTTTTCATTTTCTATTATCACGAAGTAGATCATGAGCAGTGATTATAAATCAGCAGTGATAGAACTGAATCACTAGCTAAGGAGTAAACACATCACACTGGAAAAATAAGATCTTTCCATGTTGGGATTTTAATGGTGTGTGAAATGAACATCATTAACATTTTCACTTTAAATAGAATAAAAGATGAAAAAATCATTTTGATTTCCTATAAACTGAGTGTTGTTATTGATCACAAAGTCAAGGCTGCGATAATTGTTGTCTTTGAGACTGCGTCTCTCACTCTCTCGCTGTGTGTGTGTGTGTCCGTGTGTGTGTGTGTCCGTGTGTGTGTGTGTGTGTGTGTCCGTGTGTGTGTGTGTGTGTGTGTGTGTGTGTGTGTGTGTGTGTGTATACAACGGTCAGAGTCAGTGTTGCAGTGACACGGTCCTGCCATTATCTGAAAAGTGAAGTAGTTGTGTTGTCATCATTTTTAAAATGGTCAAGATAGAGATCACACACACACACACACACACACACACACACACACACACACAGACCCGTGTGTTAGTGCTTTCCTCTTTACTAGTTTTCCTTATGTTCTTTACATATTTCTTGATTTCCTTGATTTATACGCTGCCCTACATTTTGTTTAATTCATTTTGCAACATGCAAATAGGCAAACTCAATCTCCCTCTCAGCAGGACAGGTGCCGGTGAACTCCTCTCTCTGGTAGGCACGGTTCAAATACCGCCACACGCAGGTCATCTCCCGAGGAATCTCAAAGCCACGATATTTCTTTGCTACAACCTGAGAAAAAAGGCATAGAAAATAACCAACAATGGGTCCTTCTGATCGAGCTCATGTAAACGTTCTAGCAACCTGAATAAGCTGCAGACCTTTAGAATGTGGAGTTTGGGCAGCAGGTTGCAGTCAGCCAAGGTGAGCTCTGGCCCATCTAGGAAGCTCCTAGTTGACTCTGGCACATCTCCTAAGACATCAGCATCAATCTCTGCAGACAGGGGAGTCCTTAGGAAGTCATCAAGGCGCTGAAGAGACTTCAACAAAGCTTTCTGTAAGGCTACAAAGTCAGAGGGAGAGAAGTTCAAGTTCAAGGTTCTTTATTTGTCACATGCATAGTTATACAAGTATAACACAGTGAAATGTAGCCTGACACGCTCCTCGACATGTGCAAAAAAAAAATTGGGGGGGGGGGGGTGTAGAGGAAAAACATTATATATATATACATATAGTATGTACATTGGGTGAATGTGCAGTAGTTGCAGCAAGCAGGTGAATTCTGTACATTAATATGAATAGACATCTGACTATTTTACAGGATAGACAATGTAAACATATTTAAAATTAAAGGAATTGAAATGTACATTGTGCCTTGGTTTAGTGTCTGGAAGAGTCCTGTCTCAGTCAATTATAGATGATGTGAGAGGGCGGGTGTGTGTGTTTAGGGCCCGGATGGCTTGGGGATAGAAGCTCCTCTTGAGTCTCTCTGTCCTTGCCCGGAAGATGCGGAACCTTCTACCAGATTGCAGAAGTTGGAACAGTTTGTTGCCAGGATGGGACGGGTCCTTCAGTATCTGCGCTGCTCTAGTCCGGCATCTCCTGGTGTAGGTGTCCTGAAGCGGGGGGAGAGCAATCCTGCAGCAGCGTTCTGCTGTACGGATCACTCTCTGGAGAGCTTTTTGGTCCTTCACACAGCTGTTCCCAAACCACGATGTCATGTTCTGTGTGAGGATGCTCTCCACAGCGCCTGTATAGAAAATCCTGAGGATCTTTGGAGAGACCCTGAACTTCCTCAGTTGTCGTAGGTGATACAGGCGCTGTCTAGCCTTTTTGGTCTGGACCTGAATGTGGGCAGCCCATGTCAGGTCTGAGGATGACATGACATCCTGTCAATCACACGCTGATGTGATTGACAGGATGAACTATCTGAACAAACACTGATGTTTTCCACAACAACCAGCTCCTTATTTACACACCAGTATTCACCATTTCCAAAAGACTTTTAATAAAATGCAAATATTTGCAGGTTTGTTTGGGTTTTTTTGCAAATCATTTATAGTTTAAACATATTGAATACTGTTTTTCAAAAAATACATGATTACTTTAAGGGTCTTTGAGGGTCACCTGAGCTACCCTCCCAACAATATGCTTTATCACAAAGGAGAGTTTTAAGTCTTAAGCTCATCTTAAAAGGGCGTCTGTCTCCTGAATCCAAACTGGGAGCTGATTCCACAAAACAGCCTCTGCCTCCCATTCTACTCTTAAATATCCTGAGAAGCACAAGTGAGTCAACAATCTGAGAGCTTTCTGTTCAGGTGATACCATGAGCTCTGTCACCTGAGATTGAGCCTGATTATTCAAGAAGAAAAAGAGTAAGTTATGGTGAGGGTTTCCCCACAGAGGTACGGCATGGGAAAACAGCTTTAGTTTAAATAGTTTCAATTTTCCAATATAAAACGAGGAAAAGTCTGCGTATTCCATCTTCTATAGTTTAATATAGTTTAACATCTGTATAACACTGCATGGCCATGACCAATGTTCCCTCACACAAACTCCCTGAGCGTCCCCTGGACCACTGTGAGCAACAGCAGACGTGTGCACTGTGGTCACGCCAGCATCCAGTCCATCCAAGTCACATGTTTATTAAAATAATCAAATTACAGCATTTATGTTAGACGACTTTTAATGAACTGCTTTAGCCCACTTACAATGAAAACTTAAAAAAATCTTGTTCCTGACCTGTAGCATGTTAACACTGTTGGAAGGAAAAATAACTTCAACTCCAACTTTCTTCTTTTTTTTTATATAAAGCTCTGACTTGTATTCTGAGTCTGTGGTCTGGGAGAGAGTCTGTAACTCTGTCTGTAAAATACAGTAAACAATGACCAATGTTGGGCAGTTAATTATATAGTTACTTCTTCAAAAAAGTAACTGAGTTATGCAAACAAAGCTTTTTGCAGCTGTTTACCTAAAAATGCAGCCAAGGCGTTTTTTTATGCTGCAGTCACAAACAAACCACACACACACCTTACTAACTTTCTTGAATACATGTTTCCAACCTAACTGTGTCCCTTCTTACCATCTGTTGTGTCTTTTCTTGAGTTTTTGATGTACGCTGAGAATTTGGCAAAGATGTCGATGCCAGCTGTGTTAGCTTCTGGATGTTTGGGAGCCAGTCTGGGATATCTGGAGACAAAATGGAGAAATTTGAAATTAACCTCAACACGGCTTCCCATCGCAAACACATGTCTTTCAATGTGTGCTTGCATACCGGGGTGGAGTCAGTTTCTCCTCCAAGAATTCTTCTATCTTGTTGACATCAACCTTGACTTCACCATTAAAGGTCACAAAAGGAGGGTTGGTTCCTGGAGCAAGGTTGTGGAGGTCAGCCGGCTTCCTGATAACCCAAAAGTCAGGTGCATGTGGTCACTCTCATGTGTATCATAGTCACTGTATGAATACGTGTATGCGTCTGCACCATGTTACCGCTTGAGGTCGACTGTGGTGACATTAAAAATGACTCCTTTTAGCCACAGGATCATAAAGAGTCTCTGAGAGAAAGGACAGTTTCCGATGCTCTGTCCATCACTTCCTGCCTACACACACAAAGACCAGTCATCACGTGTCCTGCAGGTGATCTATGGATAAAAACTGTAGTGCTTCACTTATGAACAGCAGAACAAATGGGTGGATGAAGGAAATAAAGAAATAAAACCCCAAAAGAACGATACGGTGTAAGTGTAGATCTTACATCTCTTTTCTCATATTATAATTAATTTGACTGAATAAATCTGGACTCTGTGTTTAACAGAGATGTACAGGAGAATATCCTCTGCATGATAATTCCTGTTTCTCTCCCATGTGAATACACAAGCACATCAGCTATCTGTTGAAGTTCAGGTGAATCTAACACAACTAAAATGTGTCTGTGTCCTATTATTAGCTGAATTGGGATAAATATCTCAGTATGGTCACTGTTAGAGATCCAATACTGGAAAGAAATTCTAAAAAAATGATCTCGCAGAGGAGTAATGTAAAGAGTAACGTGATCAATAACTTTTATAAGCAACGTGCTTCATCTTTGCGCTATGAGTGTTGTGTAAAACAGTTTTCCTGTGAGTAAAGAATTCATACTGAATGTTGCTGCAACAGCTCTGAGCTCTCAGTAACAAACAGGAGGATAATCAGCTTACCCAGCGAGACTGCTGAGATTAACATAGCACACCAGCACTATTCAGACTATTTCATTCTGTACTCTTTTACAAACAAAAGCAGAAACTGTGTTTCAGCATAAGTTGAAAGTAAAATGCTTATTTTAAGATTTTCATGATCGTGCTGTTTTAAAGAAATCCTCAGATGTGAGGATTTACAGCTTTTCTAGACCACAGAGAAGGAAACCTGAACTTCTACATAATATTTGTATCTACCTCCATCTGTGCTGCCCACAGGGCCCGTGACAAAGGAAGGCTTTGTTTGAACAAGCTTGTTACGTGGACGCGGCCGACGCTCGGGTATTTGTGCTAAATCTCTCAGGTAATGAAAGTTATTCTCAGGATGCTGTTGAACCAGAGCACAGAGCACACAATGGTCACAGAAGTGCAAGCTTCATGTACTTTGAATCTTTTTCAAATCTCATTTAAAATTACATGCATTAAGTAATGTGGGTTACCATGGCGATGGATTAGAACAGCACTGTCTTAATGGGATGAGATAAGCAGATCAAGATTAGCTTTTTCACTTGCTGTTTGTCTGTCACGGTCCTGGGGTGGTGCTCCAGTTTGGTCACTCTTGTTGTTCATTTTTGCAGATTGTTGATGTTCACTGTGAGAGAGCTCAGCTCTTGTTCAGTTTGTTTTTCCTGTCCAGTGTCTGACACCCAACTGTGGCTGTGGTTCTGCCACATTAATAATAACAGTGACTCTTACAGGCAGCCGTTTAAGTTTATTGCTCTATTCCAGGAAGCAAGCTTAGCTAACAAGTTTGTGTGAGAGAACCAGCTGACAGACATCTGTGCTTATTCATACATTTCTGCCAAACTCACATTTTACATTTTTACAAAAATTCCAATTAGATATTAGTTTTCTATTTTGTGTGCAGTGATCAGCAGTCATGGATTAATCATCCCCTGAGTTCAGTTGCTTCCAGGCACTTTATATAGTAAGATAACAACCCTACAATGAAGCAGCAAGCTCAGAATACGTAGTCTCCATCCTTCTAACTCTCGTGATGCTAGTTTCTCGGGTTAAAATGTGTTCACAGATTGAGGTTGTAAATCATGATATCAAAGAACATTTTGAAGGCTTCTGTGTCTGAAATTCAGAGTCTGAACATGGAAATCCACTGAAATTCATCTAAATCAGATTCCACTTGCATGGCATGGATGGGTCACAAATTCAGACCAGATTCAGTTTGGCTCTGGTCATTTCCCAGCTCATCCTGTCTAGATCGGGCCAGTGTGACAGCAAACATGGATGCTGGGACGTGGAGGAGAAGGGAGATGAGCTGGTAGCTGACAGCTGAGCTAATGGGCAACACTGGCCTGAACAGGCAACTGTGTGAACAAACACTGTGAATACTGAAACAGTGTGTGCAATGTGCTGGGCCAAGACCAGGCTCGACCTCCCAAAACTATATTGAAATATTTAACCTCTGTAAAAGGCACTTCTTACAGCACATTTACTGATAAAACGAAAGACTTGGAAAGTCCCCCTGCATTTGTTTTCAGGGAACTATGAGCACTAGCAGTCACACGCACCGTCTGTCAGTGAAGGCTGAATATTAGAAGAGATTAGAAATGGGAAACATTTAAGCACTTTTCTCTATATTTATTACAGATTTTTATCCAGTACAACCAGAAATAATCTTATTCTATATATAGAAAAATTACATTCTCTCAGTGTTACTGAATAATTATTCAAAGAGTTTTTATTTAATTCAGCATGTTGTGTTAAAGTGGAGTCACTGCTCTTCCTATGGTGAAATGTGGTGGAGCTCCACCGGTCATGGCTCTCTTTGCGTCCTCACACAAAGTTGAGCTTATTGAACTAATTCAGCTGCTCTGGAACAGGAAACTCTCAGCGTCTCAGTTTAAAGTCAGAGTTTGATTAACATACTGATGAAGCTGCTACAGCCTCAAAGTTTCAGGCACCAGTGACACTACATGTGGGTAACAAGTTATAGACACCAGTGACATCTCCACACACTTTACTGAGCAGGTATCACCTGAGCTGCTGTCACAGCCTTCGTGGGCTCTATAACCCTCTCTGCTGCACTGCAAACATCGGTTCTATACATTGTGTGTGTCTGCCGTCTGTCACTGCCAGTGTTGTGTTTGTTTGTGCTCAGCTCTCAGCCTCTTTTCTTTGTATCTGCTTCCTCTTGGTTTGATGAGAGAACACAGCATTGCGTTTCACTTCTATGGTGCTGACTGTCAGATCTATGTCCCTCTGCAGAACAAAGGCTCATGTTCCACACAGCCATTACTTCAGTGTCTCAATTAAGGCTTGGATGTCTCTTAACTTTTTAAAATTCAGTGATAAAGAGACCGAGGTGATGGTGTTTGGTAGCCCCACTGAGACCCCCAATGTGTATTTAGATACCTTGACCCAATATGTTAAGCCAGCTGTCACAAACCTGGGGGTCAAAGTGGACTGTGATCTGAAGTCATTTACCGAGGGTGCAAAATGCTGCAGCTCGTCTGAAGTTTGAGCACATTTCCTCTATTTTAGCTTCATTTCACTGGCTGCCCATTTCTTTCAGGATTCATTTCTAAAATTCTTTTATTTGCTTTTAAAGCTCTCCATGGCCTCGCCCCATCCTATCTCTCTGAGCTGCTACAGCCTTATACACCCACCCGCTCTCTCAGGTCAGCTGATCAGCTGCCCCTGATTGTGCTTTTGCTGTAGCAGATCCAGTGTTGGTTTATTTTATTTTATTTTATTTTATTTAGTTAATTCTACGTTGTTTTATGTTGTTGGGTTTTTTAAAAAAATATAAGGCTGTTTTAAGTCAAATCTATATGTATTATGTGTTTTATTTTATTCTATTGTTATTAACTTATTTACTGCACAGCACTTTGATCGTGTGCTGGCTATTTTAAAATGCTTTATAAATAAACTTGGATTGGGGTAGACAAATTGACTGTATTTTTGGAAGTACATGAAATATCAATAAATTACACTGACAGTGAATCAGTATGTTTAATGCTAAAGTAGAATGCCATGGAAAAATCAGGATCCTTTTTGTACCACATAAAAAGACTGTAAAAACACATCTAAGCATAAATTCTACTTAATACGACAAATGCATTTATAACATATGTGGCAGTGAAATATTAACAATAAAGGTCGTTTAGTCTCTGTGTAGATTTATTTGTTATTAACTGATATTTTTGTGTAATTAAGGAAGTTTTCACTAACAATGGTGTAACATGGAAAATTATTAAAAGCTATAATTGTGCTAATTTCACTGATGGCTTAGTATCTTATAAAATTGGTTACCAAAAACATAATAAGAACAAATAAGAAGATAAATGCATATTCTTTATGACTGAGGTATTTACCGTCGCAGATTCTGGGACTCTTACAAAGAATGTGGTATTTTTCACTTTTTTTTGCACAAGTATTTAGAAGCATCGAATATTTTACAATAATTAAAAAAAAACAATCAAATAATTTATTTTTATAACGTAGGTCTCATATTTATCAAAATTATTTTCTAAGTCAGGACAGCTTGAAGTTTTTTTCGTCACATTTTATGGAGCCAATACTCTGATCTTGATGTTCAGGAAGTCGTCTTCAGGTTTGTATCAGGTTCAAACACAGACGGAGGCCTGATGGCGAGTGGGATGGAAAAAGTCTTTGATATATGAAGCTAACATTTCATAACGTTTTATCAGTCTTTATTAGTTTTATCTGTGTTTCTTGTTCCTAATTCTTTTGTGTATTCATATCATATTTCCTTTCATTTTCAGATTTTCTCTTGTACTAATGTCCTCCCTGTTCTCACAAGAACTTTATATTTCTCTGCTTATTTTCTGTGCACTTTCACTTTGCTGTATCATGAGCTTCTCCATAGAGACTAATTCATTATTCATTATGACAAAATGCTCTTTGTAAATTCCCACTATGATAATAGTAATAACTATCCGTCTGGCATTCATCACAGGCCAAAGGAACCATGGAAGAGTTGATTACCTTGACATACAGGGAGATTTCATAGGGTTGGTTCTCCAGTGTTTTACTGTCCACCACAGGACTGTCCGCTCTCCTGTCGGAGGTCACCTTGATCTCTTCCCTCGTCTCTGCAGTCATCGCCTCCCGCTGAGGGACATATGAGCAACCATGTTCCAGCAGCACCACTCTCTTTTTCTTCACCTGCTCGTCTTTCTTTTTGGGCAGCGATTCATCTTTGATAACTGACTTCAGCTCATTTATCCAATCCGCCTTCCTCGGTGAACTGATCTTTTCTGCTGACGTTTCTTTATCCACCCATTCTTTCCTTCCCCACTCCTTCTCCCAGAACTCTTTTTTGATGTGCCTCAGCTCTTTACTCCAGTCCTTCCTTTCAGCAGCAGTCGTCTCTTCTTCTGGCTGATCTGTTTTAATCCAGTCTCTATCTTTTCTCCTGGGTGACAGCACTTTTACTTTCCCCAGTTCGTCTTTCCTAAGACCTTGTGGCTCAGGACACAAGAACCCATTCTCCATTGTTTGCTTCAGTGTTTTAATGCTCTCATTTAGATCTGCCTCTGCCTCACTGTTGTGCACTTTTAGCTTTATGTCCTGTGTCTCCATGTCCTCTTTACCCAGTATGGCCTCGTCTCCTGGCAGCACTTGGTGATCTTCATCTTTTATCTTGTCTGTGGCATCATCAGAACCGCTCATAATGGTGAAAGGATGTACTTCTTCTGATTTTTCACTGGGCTTCTCCTCCATCGTTTCAGTCTCATCATCAAGAACGGTGACTGGCTCTTCTGCCATCTCCACTTCTCCTTCCATTGACTCTTCTACTGCTCCTCCTCCAGTCTCAAATTCTACAAGCATCTCTGTCTGTGGATGTTCTTTTGTGTTGTTTCTCCAAATTGTGTCTGCTTCTTTCAGGAGCTGCAAAGGATGCTCTTGTAAAGCACTTCCTTCTGTTGTGGATTCATTTTTCTCAGATTTGTCCTCTCCTTCTGTCCCGTCGAGCTTCACCTCGATGCCTTTCTCAGATAGAGAAGCTTCCTCCACCTGGTCCTTTGTGTCTGTATGTACCTCTTCTCCAGTCTGGCCCACTGGTTCTGGAGGAACTGTTATAGCTTGTATTTCAAGCTTAGCAGCTTTTTCTTCTTGCATTTCTAGATCATTTCTTGCTCTGTGCTCTTCTTGGCCCATTAACTCTCCAGCAACATTATTGGCTATCGTTTCCTCCATTTCTGAACTCTTTCCTCCCCCGTCCATCTCTGCCAAGTTGTTAACTTGCTCTTCTGCTTGCTCCTTCTGGGTGACGTCTTCAGTCCTTTTAGCTTTAGTGTCTCCATCTGACTGTGGCTGTTCTTCAGAGGTTAGGGCCGTCAGCTCTGGTTCTTGTGCCGTTTGATTGGTTCCTGCTCTCACGGGGATCTCAGAGCCATGATTTACACACTCCTGGACTCCCTGGCATTGCCATGTAAGATTATCAATAACAACCTCCTGTTTTATGGATTCTGAGGGATCTTCTCCATCATTGTTTTTTATTTCATTTTGACTCTCATTATCTAATTGGTAGGTTTGATTGGCCACCTCTTCAGCTGTAACACTTCTATCGACTGGTGTGTGATCAGTGCCCAGAGCTGAAGCTTGGATGCTGGCCTGTTCATTTATTCCAGAAGAAAAAGGAGCCACTTCTATGTTCAGATTAACCTCTGTTATGTTGCCAGCAGTGGGCAAAGTAGCAGTTTCTGTTTCGCCTCGGTCACCAGTACATGTGTTGGAACCGATTCTTGACTCCCACACAGAAGTACCTCCGTCCTGAAGACAGGACACGTGATCGTCGGTGCCTTCGTCCATGTTTTCCTGCCTTACATCTGTTCCTGCGCTTGCTGTTTCTCCCCCTTGTTTGTTTTCTTCACTTTCCTCCTCTTTTTCATCATCTCCATTGCTGTTTAATATTTGCCGTTTCCCTGGTTCAACCACAACCAATAGAGGGGAAAGAGAGAGATTTTCAGCCATCTTTGTATCTTCAGATTCTTTGTCTGTTGTCAGTGTGGTGGTTATTTCTTGATGTCCATCTCCCGCTCCCATTTCTCCATTCACCTCTTCTTCCAGTACTTCACATTCATCCTCCCCCTCTCCTATTTCTCCATCTGATAACAGGGTCACATGTGTAATCTCTCCTTTCTGCCAATCATTGTCTTCTTTACTTTCATCTTCAGTTTGTTCTGCTTCAGCAACCATCAAAACATCTTCCCCAACCTCCTCTGCCAGTTCCACCTCATCATCATCATCATCTTCTTCTTCTTCCTCGGCGTCGTCTTTGATTCTGTGGGTATCCAGGTCTGAAAACATACCTTGTGGGCTGTGGGCAACGGCTCCATTTGGCAGGTCTGGACTTTGGCTACAACTTAATTGAGCCATTAGGAAAATAACACAACTTATTTAGAAAGAAATGATAGTGTCCAAGTTTGCAGGATGAATGTGCAGCTTTATAACATGTAAAATTAGTGAAAATGATCCGGCGTTCTAGAAGAGTTCAAAGATGGGTATGAAGAGTAAAACTTACACTCCCAGTTTTAAGCTTGAATCCCAGAGGAAATCAAAGCGCTGATAGAAAACAAATGAATACAGTCTCACAGGATTTCTGACGAGTCCAGATTCTAAAAAGTAAAGATGGATGGTTACCAAAGTTTGACATCTGTAACAGCTCTAGGAGTGACACGAGGTTCCAAAGTTCCAAAGTAAAGCAAGAAGAAAAATCCAGATTTCCCCTGTAAGATGGTTATGGGGCTCTCTCATCAGTACTGTGCCTCAGGCACCGCTCCACGTCAATAAGTACGTTTCGCCTCCTCGCTTTCTTCTCTCTCTCTCTCACTAAGGGATTAAACCAAGGCTGATCCCACATGATCACAAGCTTAAACTCTGCCACCCAGAGGCCAGCACCATTTGATCTGGAGTTTCTTAACACATTCAACCACACATCACAGCTACATCTACGAAACCTACCCTCCAGTAGATAGACAAAGCCATATATACAACATCTAGTGAACTTCAGTTTTATTTGTACAGTGCAGGTTCACCAGAACTATTTTATTGAAGCACTCTCAGCCCAGTTTACTACATGAACGTGTTTAAATGCTGTCTTCATTTTGTCATACTAGTATCTTTAATAGATGATATTAAGATATGAAAGAAACTTGAATAAGTCCAGACGCTTTTCTTTCCAAGCTCCTTAGACTACGACGACCTGGATGACTGAGAAGCTTCACAGACACGTGAAACAGAAAAATGTTTTTGTTTTAATTCAGCTGAAACCAATAAAAGAAAAAGTGTGTTGTTTTTGAGTAAGAAGGTTAGAGAAGGAAGAGCCTACAGACCCTTTCCAAAAAATATGAATATCATGGAAAAGTTCATTTATTTCCTTAATTCCATTCAAAACGTTAAACTTTCATATATTATAGATTCAGGGTTTCAAGTACTTAGATGTTTATTTAATTACATAATTTGGGCTTCCAGCTCATAAAAAACTCAAAAACAGGATTTCAAAAAATGAGAATACTGTCAAGACCAGAGGCGGAGCCAGACATTTGAAACACCCGGGGCTTAGCCCTAAAGGGTAGTATGCATGTGGGATTTTTTTTTTTTTTTTTTTTTTTGGGGGGGGGGGGGGGGGGGGGGGGGGTAAGAAATGACTGAAAGATTAATTGGCTCTGTTTTGAGTTTTGTTCAAAAAAGAATGACTTCATAGAGGGAAAAATATATATCATATGCAGGACACCTTAAACTAGTTTTTTAATTAAGCAGCGAGGCAGAACAAAGTCAGGGCTGTATCAAGACACGAGGACTAATCCCCAATTCAACCAGACCCAGAACTGATCCAGAATTAAAACAGGACTACAACAGTTCAAAATCAGGACTACTGAGGACTTAACCAAGACAGAACCAGAAAGCTAGATGATAGTAGCACTAAAAATCATCATAGACCTGCACTACACTTATTTTTTAAATTCTACCAAAGAACTCTGTTTAGATTGAGAAAAGTTTATATAATTATTTATCCTTGTTGTGCAAACAAGCCTGCAGAACTTAATAAATATAGAATTTGAAAAATAGCAAACCTAAAAAGAAACACGAGATACATGAGGACCTATGATACGGTGATACTTTTGGTAAACAACCATTTGACTAACATGTGTGTCTCACCTGCTCTTGTTCATCTGTTCTGTCCTCATTCTCCATCTCCCTCTCTGTTCCTCTCTCTCTCTTTGTGCTGACAATCATCAAATATACAGTTGAAACCAGATATTTACACACTCTTCAGATCAAAACACAAACACTTTTTTAATTGTAACATCAAATCAGACTAATTGCTTATTTTTTTTTTAGATTGATAAATAAATTATTTATCAATGTGTCGGTGAAGGTTTTCAGTCAACCAGGTCATCGTAGTCAAAGGAGCTTGCAAAGAAAAGCGTCTGGACTTCTTTAAGTTGCTTGAAGACGTTTCACCTCTCATCCGAGAAGTTTCTTCAGTTCTAAGGTCAAATGGTGGAGAGTCCCAGATATAAAGCTAGTGGGAGTTTCCCCCCACAGAGGGACAAAAGGACCCCCTGATGATCCTCTAATCGCCTGAGCCAAGGTGGGAAACTGGGCGTGGGTCACAATCAGCCAGAGTTTCAGGTGAGTTCATTGTGAAACCTGGCCCCACCTTATCATGCGAATTCCTGAGATCAGATGGCCCAGGATGTGAGTGGGCGTTAAGGCGTCTGGGGAGGGATCTCAAAACTGGATTATAGATGGCAGAGAGTTGGTGTCGTAAACCCCGCCTCTGTTCAAAGATGGTCGCTCACAGTGGACATAGATGGCTTCCCATATGGAAAAGATATATATAAATCTTATAAAGTTTGTATCTGTCTTGTGTGAAACTTGTATGAAAAGCATATAAGTGTGAAAACAGATATAAGATCCCTTGAAAAATTATATAATGAAACTTGTATGTTTTGGATACTTACTAAAACAATGTATGAAAGTAATGTGAGAGTGGCCACTTTCATGAATAATCACATATAAGTTTTTACTATTTCTTTTCTGTATGGGTTCTTTCACTCCTCTTTCAAACCATCTGTCCTCTCTGTCCAAAATGTGAACGTTGACATCCTCAAAGAGTGACCTTTGACCTTAAGATGCAGATGGACAGCTGAGTCTTGTCCTGTGGAGGTGGCTCTTCTGTGTTGTGCCATGCGCTTGTGAAGTGGCTGTTTGGTCTCTCCGATGTAGAGGTCTGGGCATTCCTCGCTGCACTGTACAGCATACACCACATTGTTAAGTCTGCTTTTCTTTGCAAGCTCCTTTGACTATTACTTATCAATAACATATTTGTTAACTTTCAGAGTAAAGAGAGAAACTATCTGTATTTCTTAATTGTAAATGGCACCAAATTGTATTCAAACTGAGCCACACTTATGGAGCTCCACAGTTCTGTTCCTGGTGTTTTGGTTGATATCTCTTGATGTTCCCATGTCACAGAAACAGGCTCTGTGTTTTGCCTTATATGCATCCACAGCTGTGCCACCAGTTTACTCACATGGACTCTACGAACCAATCAGAAGCTTCTTCAGCTCAGAATGGAATCGTCTGGAGTTTCTTATTAATTAACAATAAACTTAGTGTACATGTACTCCTACATTTGATGAAAGTGATAAAAAATAGGAAGCTCTGTCTCTCTTTATTCTGACATTTAACTAATTCAAAAGATATTTCAATATTTATCTAAAACAAGTTTACTCTAAATTGATGTTGTACAGTAAAAAAAATGTTCTTGTGTTTTCCATAAAGTGTAAATATCTGGTTTCAACTGTGAATATACTGCTGTGTATTGAAGTTCCTCTTGTTTTGCATAGGAATATACTGAACAACATACAAAGCATAATATATAAAATACTACCAGAGTTTTTTCTTTGAAAGAAGCCCCTTATGTCCATTCTTGTATATCAGTGCATTACTGAAACCGATTTATTTAGCTGTGGAGGGAAACAACTGAAAATATGAAATAAACACACATGTAAGCTAAGACTCTCTAAAGAAACAGCATTGTTGTTGTTCGGCTTTTCATTTCGCCATTTGTTGAGTCACTTGAAGAGCAATAACGTAATATTGGTCAAGTGATCAGTTTGATATCAATCTTTCGTGATGCACCGTCATATTTACATTATTTGTACGGTGCGAATGATTTTCTTTGGTACCTGGTCAAACTTAAGCTCTCCTTAGTATGGCTGGCTCCGTTTCTCCAACAGCGCACTCACAGGCGGCAGCTGCCCCGCCCCTTCGCTCAGTCGTTTAGTGCCTGAGCTCGGATCATACCAATATCAGGGGGGATTCACGCACAGTCGTAAATTCCCACAGTGTGCACTATGTGCTTCGACTATTGTGTGTACTTTTTGTTTTATACAGTTGTCAGCCAGACATCTAACTATGAAAAAATAACACCCCAAAAGACCCCGGGCTTCTGACAAAACAACCCGGGCTTAAGCCCAGTAAGCCACCCCCACGCTCCGCCCCTGGTCAAGACATCACTGTTTAGTTCTCAGTTTTTGCAGGAAAAAAGAAAGAAATTAGGATTACAACAAATCAATCAAAATGTGGTACTTTCAAAATGATACGTCAATCTTCAATACTTGGTTGGGAAACACTTTGCCTTAATCGCTGCTTCAATGCGCCGTGGCATTGAGGCAATCAGCCTGTGGCTGTCGGCAAAGTTATGTGACATCAGTGATGTTTGTACTAACTTGGTTTTAAAGCCTTTACTTTCAAATATACGCCATTCAATAGTCGACCTTAATCTTACAGAGATTGTGATGATTTTGTGGATAATTAAAGTCAGTCATATATCCACAAACACAACAAGCTGAAAGTCAGTGATGCTGCTCGGTTTGCAGTCCTGAACATCAGGGCACAAGCAGGATCCACTGCACTGTTAATGTGAGCTATGTTACATTGCTGCCTCTGTTCGGTGGTGTCGAGCCAAACGGACTTTAACGTGTGTTTGAACGAGCTGACGGTTCACTCGTTAAGCTGAAAGAAAGATGCTTTAATCACAGCAGTCACACATGTGTCCACTGCACCATCTGGAACTCTTCTTGTTTACACTCGTAATAACACAAACACTAAATCCTGCTTCTCTGGTGCTGTTGTGTAGCAGTGTGTACACCTGAGACTGTCACCTGTCTGTCTGTCCTGCACTCTCTCTCTGTTTCTTTCTCTCTGATTGTGGAATAAAAGTATGAACATGTGTTTATAAGTTACACTTGTGTTTGAATCCTGCAGCTTATCACACATTTGATGTCCAGGTGTGACGACTGCAAGTGTCCAGAGTGAGGACAGACTGAGGGACCCACTGCTGCACATCATCTGTGAGGCTTTGCACCCCTGATGATCCACCAGGACAAACTCAGCAGTGTGTGAGGAAGAGGAGGAGGAAGAGCCAGCAGCAGCTGACAGATGGAGAGAATAGACAGACTGTTCCCTGTTTGTGAAGGACTGCTAGGAAAGTTTAACATAACTGTCTGTGCTGAATCAGTCTTATTAGGTAATGTTCAAATAATGTTATCATCCCAGTGTTTCCAGTGTGAGAGAAAGTACTCAGGGCCTTCAAGCTACACACTATGAAAGGCAGCAACAAGTTCAATGTTCAGAAACTAAATGTTGGTTTCAGTTCTATGAAGCTTTGAGTATTTTGGATCAGTAGCTGCTGTGTTTGTTGCATCATATTGCTGTAACTGTTTATATGCTTTATATATTCTGAGCTAAGTTGATCTATAGTGTTACATCATATTCTATAAGGATGTTATGTGTTTGTAGACTTTCTGCCCAGTTTGACCCATTTAGCAGAAGTCAGCCTGTTTGAGGCTCTGATATCTATTCTGTATGACTTAAAGCAGTTATGACATGGTCTGATTATTACGGAGCCCCGCAAGGGACATGGGAGGAAAAAAAATTACAATGAACTTTTGCGAGATCTCTGTGCCGGGAGAGCGGTGTTCCTCCCGGCTGTAGTAGGACCTCCTGTTAGCTTCGAGATGGTGGGTGTCAGATCTACGAAAACGTCGGAGCACTTTTGCAAATATGTGATGTCTTGTAAACCGAGCAGATATTTGACGTTTACACAGCTACATTCACGCCTCAAAATATCTTAAAAGTGTATTTTGTGACCCAGAAAGAGTAATATTACAACTGAGTAGCTGCCGCCATTGTTTGAATTCAACTTTTGTGAGATCCCGAGTTACCTTTGCGAGATCTTGCAAAAGTTTTGCGAGATCCCGAGTTTGTTTTGCGAGATCTCGCAAAAGTTCATCTTAATTTTTTTTCCTCCCATGTCCCTTGCGGGGCTCTGTATAAAAGTTTATTTTGTGACCCAGAAAGAGTAATATTACAACTAAGTAGCTACAACTAAGTAACTAATCTTAAATGACTGTTCAGTACAGAAATGAAGCCCAACAATTTTACTAGTGATGTGCGGATCGATCCTGAAATATCGATTCCTCCGATACCAGTCATTTATGTTCTAGAATCGATTCTCACATTAAAATATCGATATTTTAGTAATTTAGAGTCAATTTGTAGTTTATCATTAACAGGAACACAGTGGAAAGAAACTATAACATTCGGATTGTCTACATTCAAAGGAACTACTTCCTCTTCCGCCTTTCATAGTCATGTATGAAATACGGCTGTATAAATGTCTCGCAGCCCTTTGGCGTGCGCACTCACAACAATGGCTGAGCGTAATCGGAGTCATGTGCGGACGTATATTACCTCCACAAACAGCTGAGACGTGGTTTGCGATACATGTGGCAAAAAAGTGCTCCAAGAGTGAGGTGTTGTGGCCATACTAGGGAGACGTTCAAAAGGGCTGTTGGGGGGGGGGTTAAATACATTTTACAGTGTTTATTTATTGGATAAAATACGTTAAATGTCACTGTTATTATTGGCCAGCCCGGAAACAGCGGGGTGTCCAAATTCAGAGGCTGCTTCCACCTGAGGACCCGTCATTGTTGGAGACTGGAATTGTCTGGGCCGCGCTATGAATTCTGCGATATGGTTTTTCAATTTTGTTGTCCGGGTGGAAAATCGGGAGAAATTCGGGAGAATGGTGGTTCCGGGAGATTTTCGGGAGGGGCACTGAAATTCGGTATTCTCCCGGAAAAATCGGGAGGGTTGGCATGTATGGTTGTGGCAACATCACTAACTTACTTTTAAAAGTTTACTCTTCGGTTGCCCCACTTCAGCCGTCCACCGTTTTTTCGGCAAAATTGTCCACACGCACCGCCGCGCTATGCATTCTGGGATATGTTGGGCTATGCAGTCTACACCACCACGTCCTTAAAATTCAGGGAAATGAAGGGCGCATTTGAGGGCCGCATTTTGAGAAGCCTTTGAAATGGGACAGCCTTCGTCACGTCGCTGTGACGTAATCGGCCTTAAAATGCGGCCTTTAAGGCTGCAGACCCCAACCTGAAACAGTTACTCATTTGTTTTGGTCATGTAAATTTACATGTAAATTCTGGAAGGACTTCCACAAGTTTATTACTGACTCTGTTCTACCTACTTTTCAACTATACTACAAGGATGTTGTCTTTGGCTATTATAATTTTAAAGACAAGGACAGTGATGCTTTCTTCTTTATAAATATGGCTTTAATTTTGGGAAAATTTCACATACACAAAAGCAAAGTCCTCGGCAGAAAGCCTGAACTTCTTGTATTAAAAATGGAACTCAATATATAGGACAATCTCCTCATCAAAAAACACTAAGGCTCTCAAGACTGTTAACATCTGTAACCGTTTGAAACAACTAACTTGATTTTGGCTCTTGCAAACTTTTGTTTATTTACGTTCCCCTTAATTTATTTTATTTTTCTACTCACTTTTGTTTCACTGTCCCTGTCACTCTCGTTGTTCCTCACTGTAACACCACAATGTCATCTTTTATGTGATTCCTGTTTTACTTAACTCATTCACTGCTATAGCCGTCAATTGCAGTGAATGAGTCAATGGGTTTAACTCATTCACTGCCAATGGCTGGCAGTGAATGAGTTAACTGTATGTCTAAAATGTGATAAATAAAGTTTTAAAAAAAAGGCTGCAGACCCTGAACTGGGATACAGCCCCTGTGTGGAGGTAAGTCATCGGACCGCTGAGGAACGTGAGACGGCAGTAACGCACCGTGAACGGATGTAAACTGCCGCGAAGGCCCGGCGAAGAAGAAAACCCGGAAGTGCTTCCGCTGTTCCGTGTAGCTACAGGTAGCTGTAAGTGCAGCTGATGTCAGACAGTAGCTCGGGTTTGAGAGCACAGTGAGGAGCCAGCGGCCGCCTGAAGGCACACACAGAAAGGACATCGCTGCTAACACCGGCGGGTAAACAGCGCAGCGACGCCTTTGTCATAATAATATGTTTATCCACAAAAATAGCTTCATGTCCTGGTTTTGGTACGCGGCATATCAAAGGTGTTGGTAGGTGTAGAGTCAGGCAGTAAGCAGTATGTGTCGGTGCTGACGGAAGGCTGTCGATGTTTCCAGATATTTGGGTGATGCAGCAGGCGGATAATGGCGGCGAGGAGGAGGCGGCCCCGGTAGATGTTCAGTTCACGGATTTACCGGACGCCCTGGTGGCCTGCAAAGTGGCGGAGGATTTATTCAACGAGGAAAGGCTTAAGGTAAGCTGTCAGGCACTGGCCTGTGTGCGGCGCAGCTAAACAGTGCTTACATATGAACGTGAAACATGAACCAATAGCTTTGGCGCTTTTGTGTAGTTCATTAGAGACTGTTCTTTGTTTTTAAACCAAAATATGAAATTATCTGATAGTATGACAGGAATAAACGTGTATCTATGGAGCACAGTAGCCTTAAATGAGAAAGATGTGTGTGCAGGAGAGCCACAGGTTTATGTGGTTTCATCGCTCCATCTGGTGGCAGGGGGATTACTGGCATCCATCCATGAAAATCAATGAATTAGCTCCATTAAAGACTAGTATAGTAGTAGCTATAGTCACGCCCCAAACTGATTCTGCTGGAAACCGTCTCTGGGACTTTGGAATTTCTTTAGTTCATTCCTGAGGTTCGACTTTCCTCTGGTTTGGAGTCTGTTTGCTAGCTTTAATCAGAAAAGAAGGTCCAGTTGGGTTCAGACCCAAAATGCTCCTGGATTAAACCGAATAGTCAGGGTGTTTGTTGATGTCACACAGGGGAACATGGCTGAAATGAAATGCATAATGGATGGTCTCCTACATCTCCTGCAGCTTCTTGGGGGAAGGAGGTGAGCAGGTTAACAGGTGGTTCTGTCACCAAGGCGAATCCCAAATCGGTGAGCATTTTCGTGGACTCCCCATCCTGTAAATCAGAAATGTCACTGCATTAATATTTGATGAAAATAAAACCAGCAGAATCATTCTGAGGCAGGCAGGGAGTATTCAGTCCCAGTGGACATGTGCTGTGTGGAAAAACAGATTTGTGCCGGTGAAGCCAGGACTGTGTGATACTAATAATTTGTGCAGTTACGTCACTTTCACCTTTGGAGCAGTTTCTCCTGTGGATGCTGGGTGCAGCAATGTGCAGCAGCTGGTGAGAGACTCAGTTGAGTAACAACACAAACATCAAAAACTTCTCTTTTGATGTTTGATGCTCATCTAATTAGTTGCTATTGTGATTTCAGTAATGAGACATCCTCACGGTAACTAGCTTAAGCATAACGTTTTCAACAACGGTTCGTAAACAATAACCGGTGGCTTCAGTTTGATAGTGGCTGAACTCGAGATGAACCTACGTGACTTATTTGTGGCATTTCCTCACACGACATCCGTTTCTTTTTCTTTCTTTCTTTCTTTTGTCTTATACGTGACAGCTCAAAAGTTTTGAATGAATTCTGATAAAACTGAAGTAGTGTAGTGCGGGGTTATGTTACCAGTCCAATCAGATTTGGCTGACAGCCACCAAGGTCAACTCGTTTTTGTTGTTTCCTGTAGTCCACTGTCGCCTCCTTTGTTTCGCTGATGTTGAAAGAGGTTGTTGTCCTAGCACCAGTTGTTTGGTCCCTTCATGTCCACTCTGTAGACTGTGTCATCGTCGCCCGTGATGGTCATATCATCTGTACTGTACCGTGTTTGTGATGAGCGAGGAGGAAGTGTGTTTTCCAACTCTCACTGTCATGTTGAATGCTGAGCTGTAGTCAGCTAAGGGCTTTCACACATATATGTTCCCTTTTTCCAGGTGGGCAGGGCAGTGTGTGTGTGGCCAATGCAATGGCAACGTCTGTGGCTCGGTTTCTTCTGTAGGCTAATTGGACCAGCGTGTAAGGGAGGTAGACTGGATGTGTAGTCTGACTGTCTGCTGGCTTTGTGATGACTGATGTTAGTGCAACAGGGCAGTAGTCATTTAGACAGACCACTTGTTTCTTGGCGATGGGAATGGTGGTGGACGCCCTGAAGGGAGATGTTGAAGATATTGGCAATCACCTTTGCCAGCTGGTCACACGTGCTCTGAGAACATGACCAGGAATGCTTTCTGGTCCTGGAGCTTTATATAGCTTGACCTTTTTGAAGGCCATTGTGGCAGCCTCACTCCCCACTGGAGGACATGAAACTGTGTTTGAGTGAGCATAGAGGGTGTTTAGCTTGTCTGGGAGAGATGTGACGGACTGAACACTGACCTGGTTTTTCTTTTATTAGTCAGTGATACAGCGTAGTCGTAATCGCTTGGGGTCAGAGGAGCGCAGAAGAGCGGTAAGTGGACTCCTGTGGACTTTGTCCTGGTAGTCCCACTTGGCCTTGGTTGTGACCTCAACACTGATCACTACAAAGCGGGAAAATACCTCCAACAGGCCCCTAATCTGAGCTTATACCGTTAGGTTTTAGGGGTTTTAAGCATTCTAGCCATTTTTAATAAAATGACTTCTTATATAGGACTTCATATGTTTTATATAGCACTGAAATTTGATATAGCGCTGATTAGGGCTGGGCCATATTATACCGTTCACGGTAATACCGGTATAATGTTAGGCAACAATAGGAAAATGAAATATCGCGATAGAATATGAGTAAAACGCGCATGCGCAGTGCCTTTGTTTTCATACGCACATGGCCGATTGTTGAGTGAAACAGATGAACCAGAATTGGTTTGTAAAAATGGTGCAACTTCAGTGATGTGGAACTGGTTTGGTGTTTGTCCGTCAGATACACAACAAAGCACATTTTTTTGCAGAACATGCAAGCGGCCGTTGTCATTGTCATATTTGTCGGACTAAGATGCTCTTAAATCTGGGAGTAATCTGGGTCCTAAACTCCTTATGCTTCAGTTCAAACGAACACTGCAGCATCACTGAGCATTAAAAACTGTCTAAATTCTTTCATCTTTAATAAAACGATCAGCATTGCTGCTTTACCAGGTGTAACTATGAAGTTTAACTTCCAGGCATCCATGAAAACAAAAGTTATTACATTTAACAGAGTTAGAAGTTAGCGGGAAGCTAGCGGAAGTTAGCTCGCTAGTTACCTAAGCATGATATTGCATGTTCTGACTGAGAGATTTCTGAAAAAAATCAAACGTACAGCTCTGCTATCACTTCCAACATAAATGAAGACAGGAAACTAAACAGCAGTGACGTTTGTAGGGTTACTGAAGTTGGGCTAGCTGGTATATAATGATGTGCTACGTAATCGCTAGCGACACAGCTATGTTAGCATAACATAAACAGGGAAGCTGGAGGACGAACACTAACACTTTTCCACTTATAAAAGTTAACGTGAAGGTTCTTCATGGTTAGAGACAAATGCAATCGCATGGCAGGGTGCTGTAAACAGACCAAACTTCAGTCAGGAGAACAACTGAGATAATCCATCCACAATACGAGGTTAGTCATTAATATACTGCAACAACATGGGAATAGAGCAGCTGCCAGAGAATTCAACATTAATGAATCAATGGTACAGAAGTGGAGGAAGCAAGAAGAATGAGTTTAATAAAGTTTGATTTATCTGACTGCTTTGTTTCGCTTGATGTGCGTTATAATCCCGTGCACCTTATGGTCCGAAAAATACGTATTGCATACTGCAGTTTAATTTTGCAAAGCACCTCTTTTTAACTTCAGTGGATATTATATATGGTTATGCTCAGGATATGTCAGCCCATTTCTACTGGAAATGCCTTTTGATTAAACTTTCAGCAAGGAATTTGTATTTGCACTGTTACATTTTTATAAAGCTTTAATGTACATAAAAACCAGCTTCTTATTTAAGTGAAAATAAATGGAAGGTTTTCTTTTTGCGCTAGTAATGTTGTGGAGTTGTATTTTGTCTCGCATCAATTATATCGTCAGTTATATCGTTATCGCAAATTTTCAAATATATATCGTGATAAATATTTTTGGCCATATCGCCCTGCTCTAGCGCTGATTAAACTTATTCTATTCAGACATTCTTATAGATGCTAATCTGAAAGTGCTGCTGAGCCTGTACTTTGGTCAGCTCGTCATGCCCTCTCTCCATCATGCTGTTGTTAATGTAATGTAAAGAAGTCATTCACTTTTTCAAAACTCATATTCTCTACATTTCATGCTTTGCCTCTCCAAAACGTGAAATAGACATGCATGCAGAAGTTGCATTACTGCATGCAATAATTGCATTACCAGCAGGGGGAGATAATATATTTAAAGCCAGGAAGTCAGTAGTGAGCAAGTATGAAGAGCATTCTAGGGTTCATATTCCTTAGAAAAGATTAAGCTAGGCAGCTAATATGTATGTACATGCAAATGTGTTAATAACGTCTGTTTAAACACTTTTGCCTTGAAATAAAACATATCTCTGGTGTTACTGCAGCTTACTGCATGCATGTACATTTCATATTTTGGGGAGACGAAGCATTAAATGGATTTGAATATGTTTCTAGGGCAAACACTACCTAGGCTGCTTTTGTAGTTTTGTTTCTACTGTAGTATATACTGCGTCAGGCTGAACAGGGAGGGGAGCGACACCCTAATCCCATTGTGGAGTTCACCAGGAACAAGAGAAATGTGACAAAATATGTCGAAGATCAAAAGATACTGCAAAAGCAGCCCTAAAGTTTCTCTGCACTGGTTCTTATACAGCGCTTTACACAACTTGCCTCAATCATGTCTTTCTATGCTTTGTCCGTAAGTGCTTCCTATCTAACATTCATGTGCGTCCACACTGCATCACGTAGCTATTCAGGGTTAGTATCTTGCCCAAGGATATTTGGCATGCAGACTTGAGCACACAGTGGTCAAACCATCAACTTTCCGATCAGTAGGTGATCTGCGCTACCACCCCACCTAAAGAATTAGGGTATTCTTCAAAGACAAGAAGCTCAACCCAATGGAGCACACGTTTCAGCTATTAGATACAAAAATGAATGCAGAAACACCCAAAAAACGAAGAGTCGCTGACAGCAGTAAGGACCTAGCAGAGCGTTTTAAAGGAGGAAGAACAGCGTTTGGTGATATCCACGGGTTCTAGACTTGAAGATGTTATACCTGCACCGCGTGGGCCAACCTCATATTAAACACTATGGATTAAGAATGGAATCGCACTCAGGTTCATATTCAATCACAATTTGGGCAATGTTCTGCTAGGAAACCTTGGTTCCTGTCATCCATGTTGATGCTACTTGGACACGTAACACCTACCTAAGCATGGTTGCAGACAAATGTGCACCATTTCATGGAAACTGTGTGCTCTGATGACTGCAGTGTCTTTCAGTGGGTTAATGCTCCCTGCCATAAAGGGCCAAACAAGGTTCAGTGATGGTTTGAGTAGCATAACAAGGAGTTTGAGGTGTTAAGTGTTCCTCCAAATTCTCCAGATCTCAGTCCAACATCAGTGGGATGTGCTGGACAAACAATCCGATCCATGAAGACTTGACACTGGAACTGGGATTTGAAGAAGTCCTAAAACAAAGATTCTAAGTTCATTGCATTGTTCTACCTTCTAAAAACATATTTGCATGTCCAAATTGCTGCTATGAATGGAACCTTTCACCTATAAGTCACAGCTGTTAATAGTGATACTGATGTTGGTCATGTTCAATGTGTATTTCATGGAAGTATTTTAAGAGTGCACTATTAAATTTGTAAAATGGCAAAAAGCATAGTTGCATGCAGTTCTGGCCTACAAATAAATGATGCAGGAAGCAGCAGGAAGAAATAACATACTGTGATTGAGTTTTAAAAGCTTAAAAACTGGAAACAAGTTGAATATCTTTAAAATGCACGTCAGAAAAATGCAGATTGGCTCAAACAGAGTTTGTGAAGGTTTTACCAAGGAAGCAGTTTTTTAATAGAGCCTCTTATATATTTTAGCCAAAGGTGTAGGGCTGTTCGGTATAACGATATATATCAGCTCACGATATGAAAACGTCTATCGTTTCATATTACGCTATCTATCGTTTGTTTTGTGGGGCGATCGTGGCTCAAGAGTTGGGAGTTTGTCTTGTAATCGGAAGGTTGCCGGTTTGAGCCCCGGCTCCGACAGTCTCGGTCGTTGTGTCCTTGGGCAAGACGCTTCACTTCACACTTCAGCCTCGCCTCTGTCAGTGCGCCCCAGGGTGGCTGTGGCTACAATGTAGCTGCCATCACCAGTGTGTGAATGATTGTGTAAAGCGCTTTGGGGTCCTTAGGGACTAGAAAAAGCGCTATACAAGTACAGGCCATTTACCATTTTTACCATTTGTGGTGTCGCAAATGAAAGTGTTTACGGCAATATTTTTCATGGTTTTGATGGTCACTGTACAACTGCTTAAAGTTCTCTCATTCTCTTATATTTAATATAACCACACTACGGACAGACAAGCGACTGTTTTTATGCGTTATCGCTAGCAACAACGATCGTCTGGCTCCGCCGTCCGCTTGTTTAATTTCCACATAAACCTTTCACAATAAAGCTGAAGAGCCTGTTGAGGTTTTTCAAAATAAACTGAATCATGTGAAATAGTATGCAGAGTGTTTATGAATGAGAGGCCAAAAGGAGCCGCCAGGTGCTAAAAAATAAACCTTAGAGCAGGCTTTTCCCCGCAGCATGCTGTGTAATAAATATTCACAAAGAAAAATGCGCCTGTTTCAACTTATCTAATACTGGACTCCAGGTACACAACACCCAGCTGAAAACACTTCACGCAAGTCGAGCTGCCCGAGATTCACAGAATTAGCTGAAAATGTTAAATTTTTGTGATATATATTGTTGTCGGGACGATAAATGTCTTATATCAGGATAAGATCGTGGCACCCAGACTCTGGAATAACCTCCCCGTTCATATTCGCACTGCCGAGTCTATCCAGTCTTTTAAATTACGTCTTAAAACTTATTTTTTTACTTTGGCTTTTGATTCTGTCTAGTTGGCTGTTTTTAGCTTGTTGCGTTGTTACCTATTGTTGTCCTCTTTTATTGTTTGTTTTAACTGTCTCATGTTTTTATTGACTGTGAAGCACTATGATCAACACTGTTGTTTTAATATGTGCTATATAAATAAATTTTGATTGAGGAGATTTTGGTCATATTGCACAGCCCTGCAAAGGTGTGCAAAACACTGAAAACTCTTTTTAACAAACAAATGTTTTTAACTAGTGGACACAGTCAGGTTCTGCTAGAGTTTTCTAAACTTTCTTGGTTCTACTAACCTAGTTAGCTGGACACTAACTTCATTTTTCTCTAAGACCTGAAGGTTTGTCAGTATTGTCAGCAAAATGATGATTTTCCAAATTTTCTGTTATAGTTTTGCTATGCACCTACTGGCCTCAGGAGGGCAGTAGAGGCCTGTCTCCACATGATCACTGTACCCCAGTATGAACTTAAATACTAATGTTTGCTGAGCTGTGCAAGTTTTATTTCTGTGCTAGAAAGGAGAGCACGGTGCCATAAAAATGTGTGCTTGTTTTGTGTCTGCCTGGTGAGGCAATGGAAACAAATGTGTAGATGAAACAAAAACAGTGGGATGGAAAAAATGCAGGGCTGGGCTTGCACACACAGTGGCTGCAGCAGGGTGAGGCTGAGACCTGCAGGTGATTAGTGCAAGTATGTCTGTAGTTTCTGTAGTGTTGCTTAACATCAATACACAACACTCGATGGACACTGAGCATCAGCAGACTGTCAGGAGGCTCACTAATATTACAGCACTGTGTTTGCACATTTCTGTCTCTCACACACACACAGTGTGGATATTATACATGGTTATGCTGAGGATATGTCGGCCAGTTTCCACTGGAAATGCCTTTTGGTTAAACTGTCAGCAAAGAATTTGCACTGATATATTTTTATATAACTTTAATGCAGATAAAAAACAGCTGCTTGTTTGCACAGACCCAAAGCAACGGGTTATTTCCCTTTTCTACATCTGTTCTCTAAAAACAGGAAGTGATTTAGTAGCTGAATAAGTTCATCACAAAGTTATAAGGTGAAAAATCATAGACATGTAGATTGCTTAAAAAACAGAAAAACACATTTCATGAAGCTGATCAAATTATATAAAAACAAAAATCTCTTGACAAAGTGAAAATACATTGATGGGTTTTTTGCACTAATAAAGTTGTGGAGTTGTAAAGTATTTTGTGTAGTGTCACTTATATCGTCAGTTATATCGTTATTGTAAATTTTCAAATGTATATCGTGATAAATATTTTTGGTCATATCGCCCTGCTCTAGCATGTATATAAGAATTCACAGCCTTTGCACAATACGTTGCTGAAGCCTTTGGTCTTTCTGAGTATGATGCTGAAAGCTTGGCACCTGTTTTTGGACAGTGTCTCCCATTCTGCTTTCTAGCACCTCTGAAGCTCCTACCGGTTGGATGGGGAGCACTGACGCAGAGCCATTATCAGAGCTCCTCAGAGACCTTTCTACATCTGCTTCAGTTGTTCCCTCAGCCCTGGTACCTCTCGATTTCCCCGTGCTCGTTCTTCCTGATGTTCTAAGCTAGGACAGGATCTATCACAGCTATGGTTTTCTGCCCACCACTGTGTCTGGTTGGTTGTCCAACAGCTGCTTATCTGGAGTCCCACAGGACCTTAGCCTCATTGTTCTCAACAGCGTTTGATGATGGCTCCCACCAGGACTTGGGACTGTGTTGTCCACGTGCCACACAGATGATCCTGTACATCAGTTAAGCTACTTGGTCGTGCCTCTCAGTGAACACTGTCACAGCTTGCATCTTACATCCTGCTGCGATGTGTTGGATAGTCTCCGGGGCAGGTTTGCATAGTTTGGGGCTGAGGTCCTGGATTGTGGCTCTGACACTCGCTAATCCTTGTCCTCCCTCTTTTATAGGGACATAGAGTGTCGTGGTCATGGACTTTGGGTGGAGGGTTTTCCCTGTTTCTTTCTGTGCCTGCTTATTGTTACAGGACATGTATCTGTGAAGGTTCTCAGTCATCCAGGTCCTCGTAGTCAAAGGAGCTTGCAAAGAAAAGCGTCTGGACTTCTTTAAGTTGCTTGAAGACGTTTCACCTCTCATCCGAGAAGTTTCTTCAGTTCTAAGGTCAAATGGTGGAGAGTCCCAGATATAAACCTAGTGGGAGTTTCCCCCCACAGAGGGACAAAAGGACCCCCTGATGATCCTCTAATCGCCTGAGCCAAGGTGTGAAACTGGGTGTGGGTCACAATCAGCCAGAGTTTCGGGTGAGCTCATTGTGAAACCTGGCCCCACCCTATCATGCGATTTCCTGAGGTCAGATGGCCCAGGATGTGAGTGGGCGTTAAGGCGTCTGGGAAGGATCTCAAAACTGGATTATAGATGGCAGAGAGTTGGTGTCGTAAACCCCGCCTCTGTTCAAAGATGGTCGCTCACAGTGGACATAGAAGCTTCTTTCACTCCTCTTTCAAACCATCTGTCCTCTCTGTCCAAAATGTGAACATTGGCATCCTCGAAAGAGTGACCTTTGACCTTTAGATGCAGATGGACTGCTGAGCCTTGTCCTGTGGAGGTGGTTCTTCTGTGTTGTGCCATGCGCTTGTGAAGTGGCTGTTTGGTCTCTCCAATGTAGAGGTCTGAGCATTCCTCGCTGCACTGTACAGCATACACCACATTGTTAAGTCTGTGTTTTGGCGTTTTGTCTTTGTGATGAACCAGTTTTTGTCTGAGCATGTTGCTGGGTCTGAAATACACCGGGATGTCGTGCTTGGAGAAAACCCTCCTGAGTTTCTCTGATACACCGGCTACATAGGGGATGACAATGTTGTTGCATCTGTCCTTCTTATCCTCCCTCGCTGGTGTCTGATCTTCTTTTCTCTGCCTCTTTGCTGACTTTAAGAACGCCCAGTTAGGATAACCTAGGGCTGTTCGATATAACCGTATATATCGGATGATGATATAAAAGCGTCTATCGTTTCATTTTACGCTATCGTTTGTTTCGTGGTGTCGCAAAATAAACTGTTTACGGCAATATTTGTTCATGGTTCTGATGGTCACTGTAGCGGCTGTGTTCATTTCTTAAAGTTCTCTCTTTCTCTTATATTTAATATAACCACACTACAGACGGACAAGCACCTGTTTTTATGCGTCGTCGTTAGCAACAATGACGGTAAAACCATCGCGTGTCCGCTTGTTTATGTTCCACATAAATCTTTCACAATAAAGCTCAAGATCCTGTTGAGACTTTTCAAAATAAACTGAATCACGTGACAGAGCAGATTATTTACAGATGAGAAGTAAAAAAGACGCCAGGTGCTAAAAAATAAAGCTTAGACTCAAACGTTAGAACAGGCTTTTCCCCGCAGCACGCCGTGTAATAAATACTCACAAAGAAGACGGCGCCGTTACAACTTATGTCTAAAAATGTATCGTTTCATGCATCAGTTAAAACACTCTACTCCAGCTACACGACGCGCAGCAGGAAACACTTCACGCAAGTCGAGCTGCTCGAGATTCACAGAATTTACAAAAATGTTACATTTCTGTGATTTATATCGTTATCGGACGATAGATGTCTGATATCGGGACATGAGGTTTTGGTCATATCGCACAGCCCTAAGATAACCACACGTTTTGAGTGCTTCCTTTACATGTGTGTGTTCCTTCTTTTTTCCTTCAGGCTTAGAGGGAACATGTTCTGCCCGGTGGTGTAGGGTCCTGATTACTCCAAGTTTGTGTTCAGAGGGTGATGGGAGTCAAAGAGGAGGTACTGGTCCGTGTGTGTGGGCTTCCGGTAAACTTCGATGTTGAGGTTGCCGTTCTCTTCAATGTGCACGGCGCAGTCCAGGAAAGGCAAACAGTCGTCCTTTGTGTCTTCCCTGGTGAACTTGATGTTTTTATCCACAGCGTTAATGTGCGCGGCGAAGGATTCCACTTCTTGTGTCTTGATTTTGACCCAGGTGTCATCCACATATCTGTACCAGTGGCTGGGTACTCTTACTTTGAAAGAGCCAAGAGCCTTCCTTTCCACTTCCTCCATGTAAAGGTTGGCTACAATAGGTGACACGGGGGAGTCCATGGCACAGCCATGTTTTTGTCTGTAAAAGCCTTCGTTGTATTTGAAGTATGTGGTGGTGAGGCAGAGGTCTAACAGTGTGCAGGTCTGATCGGGGGTGAAGTTGGTCCTGTCTTCTTGTAGTCGTTTTCTGACCGTCTACACTGGACATATGCATTTACAGCTTGGAGCTTATTCGTACCATTCAGCTGGCTTGTCAGCACCTGCTTTTCCTTCTGGCTGTACCTGACTGTGGCTGACCTTTGTGCATAGTCATCATGTTCCCACTGGCCTGTGGGATATCCAGGTACGTGTAGCTTTTGTACTACATCTGCTGTTGTTCCTCCACCCCTTCAGTGCGGATGAGCTTGCCTGTCTTTGCAGCCATTCGACTGTACTTATCCAGTCTGAATAACATCCTGATGCCTTCACTGTACATCCTGGTGATGTGGATCAGTGAGTCTGTGTCCTGGCTTATAGCTTGTCACCCATGTACAGTAGTTGGCTGATGGTTGCTCCACTGCAAAATTTGTAGCCATGTCCACTGTTAAATGGTAAATGGACTGATTCTTATAGTGCTTTTCTACTCTCAAAGTGCTTTATACAACATCCATCCATTCTGTCGGGGTCGCAGGGCAGCTAGAGCCTTTCCCAGCTGGACAGGTCTCCAGGCTGTCGCAGGGCTAACAGACAACCATTCACACTCAGGTTCACACCTATGGGCAATTTAGACTTACCCAAGTAACCTAATTAAGCTTGACACACTTTCATACTCTGATGCACCGGAGAACAACTTGGGGTTAGTGTCTTGCTCAAGGATATTTGGCATGCAGACTGGAGGAGCCAGGGATTGAACCACCAACCGCCCGATCAGTAGATGACCTGCTCTACCTAGCTGCAGCCACCCCAAGTGTGACAGATGTGTGACAGATGTCGGTGATGATCAGGGGATTGAGGTCTAACAGCAGCAAGAACATTCAGTTGGCGTCCAGTGTTGTTTTTACAGTCCCACTGAGTTCCCCGTGAATATTATCAGTGTGTTACTAGCTTTGTACAGCGTAAATGAAACGTGTGCTTACTCAGCTTGGAACATCCAGGTTGGAGTAATCTGCTGGTAGCTTCATGGTGTCTGTAAACTTGATTTTTCAGTCTTAACAATCCATTCAAATTTGGCTCAGATCTACCAAAGTCTCCAAGGTCATTGTTCAAAACATCGACCTCTGACCTCTCCTTCAAGGTCAGTCATTTGATTTAGCAGACATCTGCACTCTAAGTGCTTCTTGGTGATCTTTGTAAATATTGTGACTTTTTTCCCCCTCAATGAAATGAAAAGTCATGTATGTTGTGTATGTCAGCCGTCATGTTTAGTCTTTGGCTTTCGGCCTCAGAGAGACGTAGTTCTTCTTGTAATTAAATTAGTTAATATCTAACTAATTAAAGATTATACTTTTTCTTTTATTTGGCTTTAATTGATATCTTATGTAACTGTATTATTCAGTTCCAGTGTACGGCACTTTGGTTGTTTTAAAGTGCTTTATCAATAAAGATGATGATGTTGACTGTATGAGCAGTCACAGTGTTGTCTGTCATTGTGTGAAGCTTTAAGCTCTCTGCTATTAATGCCTCACAGAAACATGTTATCAACCTGCCTCTGGATCCCTTCATGCTTCTCACTCGTCCTGTCTTTCTACTCTTCCTTCACCCCTTTTATTTTTTACTTTGGGCGTCAGTCTCCCAGCTACCTGTGTCATTTCTCTGTCTTTCAGTCATATATACAAAGAAAAGATATGAATGTATGTTTTTGTTCTGCGTGTGGAATCCAAAGTGAGGCTCCCTGTCATAGTTTCCACTAAGAAACAGCATCAGGAGGCAGTGATGTCAGCTCTGTCTCCCACTCTCTCGCACAGACGCAGTCACTGCCCTTCATTATGTATGTATGATTAGTCAGTGTTGTATCTGTCAGTGGAGGAATAGGAAGAGAGAAGAAAATAGATTTCCCTCCTCCTTCCACCGATGATTGGCCTGCAGTGAATGAGACCAGGAAAAAGAGAGGAGGGGACTGTGGCTAATGCGTCATAGGCTGGCAGGCCCTCATTTAAGTGGCTTTGGATCTGGGAGAGAGAGAGAGATTAAAGTGTGAGTGACATTTTCAGCTCTCCACACCCAAATCTCTGGAAAATTCCTTGAGTTTTCAGTCTGCTGCTGAGCGAGACAGGAACAAGCTGCAGCAGAAGAAAACGCAGATTAGCAAATGTTAGATGTTGTTTTCAATTTCTAACTTTAGATTCTCGTTTCATAATCTTGGAATGTGCCGCACTGCCTCTCTAACGTTGTGGACTTGATGTACTGTGGGCACCGAAGGAGAAAAACTGCTGCTGCGCATGTGAAGCCAGTGCTGGGGAAGAACCCGACCACGGTCCTGTTTGGAACATCCCGTTGTCTCTGCTCGTCCGTCACCCTGGGGAAAGCAACAGTCCTCCAACCTCGTCCCTCCTCTTCCTCAACTTCATTGACTGTTACAGCATTGCATCGCACCCTGAACTCAGTTATCAGGTGGAAAAGGTTGCGGATCGGCGGGTCGCCTGTCATGCACATTAAGACCACTAAATGTAACCGGTTCTGCCTGGTGGCCTCGGTGACCAGCCGGGAATTATTTCACCACTCTGAGGTGCAGGTAACAGTACGGTGTCACTAAAGGATTTCCTGGAATTTGACTGCAGCTGACCCTGTGTGCATCCTGAGACATCTTTACTGGCTTCCAGGCTCGACCAGCAGCTTCCACCTGCATTTTGTGTTGACTGTATATAGGTTTTATGTGCAGTTCATCATGTAATGTAGCTATTGAGAGGTCTGCTTAAACGTGATTTTACAGCTGAATCAACCCAAGCATCCAGCTCAACTACCCTCTAAAAACGGTCTTTCAGTAGTAATGCAGCAACTCGACTGTTAGATGGTGTAATGACAGCCAAGACTGACTGTAAAACACAGTAATGAGGATTTTGCAGCATGGCCGTGCTTTTTAACATAGTTTCCTTAAGCTGTTGGTGCAACTCGATAATAAAACAGTGTTAAGAAAAAGATGAATCCTACATCTGCACTAATGTGTGCTAATCTGTAGGCGTTTAGGTAATATCGATCATTTCAGTGTGTCTGCATGATCAGATGTCTGTGCCTTTATTCATAGAATCTTCAAACTGGCTCTTGTTCAATATTTTTAGTGAAGAAAGTGCTAAATGGGCTGAACGGAGTTGAAGTCTGTAAGATGGTTCAGAGATCTCAGTCATTACTTCAGTCTCCTCCTGCTGTCTGCTTCCTCTGTGTTTCCAGGCTGGCTTTGAGGCCTTGTTCCGTTCATTCGACTCGGAGGTGCAGTTCCAGTACTTCAAGTCGTTTCGGCGGATCAGGATCAGTTTCAGAGATGCTCTGGCTGCAGCGGAGGCGAGACTCCGACTACATAAGACGGACTTCAACGGCAAAGAAATGAGACTTTACTTCGCTCAGGTAATATCTGTAGGCTGAGATCTATCAGACACATGAATGTAACTTGTTCAGACCTTCAACGCGCTAAACCAGGCGGAGCTCTTGATTCACTTTCTGAATGTCATCTATGGTTGTCCCAGAGTTTGGAATAATAAATGAAAATTGAAATAATAACTAAAAAACAGCTTGTACATTGTGGAAGAACATTAGCTTGTGTGTTATAGCAGTGTTCGTTCTTCTCTTATAGAGATGTGCATACTTTCACTTATTGTGACACCGGTCAGCATCCTCCAGACTAAATTTGACATGTTAGCTTCAGTTTAATATGAATGGAGCTGCTGCTCTGTATATGTATATAAGAATAGAATAACTTAGTGTAGTTTATAAGTGTTACATTCTGTCTACCTAAACAATGTTGTTAGCTTGCTTTATGTCAGCTAGCTGATTAATTCATCCTTTCTAATGCTACAAAATAATAAACATTTCAGTTCAGTTTTATGTACACAGCGCCAAATCACAACAACAGTCGCCTCAAGGTGCTTTATACTGTAAGGTCGACCCTACAATAACACATACAGAGAAAAACCCAACAATCATATGACCCCCTATGAGCAGCACTTTGGCGACAGTGGGAAGGAAAAACTCCCTTTTAACAGGAAGAAACCTCCAGCAGAACCAGGCTCAGGGAGGGGCGGGGCCATCTGCTGCGACCGGTGCACAATGCCCTGTGGTGAATGACGCAGTGGGCAGTGATTAGACGTTCCACTTCACAGTAGGGCGGATCCCAGAAGCATAGGATTTCCACCTCCATGTTTGCTGTGGGGACTTTGGGTGGTACTCTCACTGGAGCAGTGGGACGATGACAGTTACATGCAAATCAACGTAGAACCTTTGCAACGTTTTTTCTTCTTCTACTAGAATGAAACTACCCTAAAAATGAGAAACTGTTCGTTTGTTTTTAAGCAAACTTACAAAGTCAGAGGAGGATTGAATAAATAATTTTCTCACTGTAGTTAAAGTTGGTGAAATACACAGGAAAAAATATCCAATAAATCACTGAATCTACAGTTTAATGTGACTGTGTGGCTTCAGTGGTACGACTATAGAAGCACTGTATAAATATCAGTGCATTAGTTAGCTGGGTAGGTAGGTGACAGAAACATAATCATCAATCCATTTCTTTCTATATGATGCTACAGTCTCAGTAAACCTGTGATATATTGCTGGTTATTATAAAGTGCTGCCCTGCCTTTGCACTGTGTAGTCTGTGCACATAGGGAGTCCTCGGCTGGAGCCTCCCAAGCCAGAGAAGCAGTTCCTGATCTCGCCTCCTGCTTCCCCTCCAGTCGGCTGGGAACAGTCTCAGGACGCCACACCGGTCATCAACTATGACCTGCTTTGTGCCATCTCTAAACTGGGGCCAGGTATACAACACATTATGATTTGTGTTTTCCATCCGTGTGTGAATGTGTGACAGGTTTGTAAAACACAATCGACACTTCCTGCAGCCTCAAATGCAAACTGAAGGCTCTTTACAGGCTTGGAACGAAGCTGAGTGGTACATGATTTAAAACGCTGTTCCTCTTCTTTTAATCTTTTTGTCTTCCTTCATTTAATTCTCGATAAATTCATCACAACTGATTACAAGTGCAAAGTGTGTGAGCTTGTCTCCACACTGATATTGACATCAACGCCTACAACTCAAAGTCAGGAGCCAGGTAGCAAGGACTGCCAGCAGAACTGCAGACAGGTGTGGTGGTTAGAGGGAAAACCCAACACCGCGATCAGAGCGTCGTTACTGTCACGGAAACAAGTACAACAAAATTAAGTGCTGTCCCTGCTGCACTGAAAAGAACAGAAATAATAAAGAGAAAAACTATAAAATGAGATTTAAAAAGGACAAAAGAACCATCTATTGCACTTAAGGAGCTGCGCTATGGTAGGTGCTCATTGCAGTGTTTCATTTTCATTTCCACTTTGTTTTGTTGTACATGGTCCCTGTTAAATAATCTCCTTAGAGAAAAGATGTCCCAGGCCGGGATCGAGATGACATCACGTAAATAGAGCAACAGTGCATACTAGATTCCAGATACTCAGGAAGCTGAGCCCTGAATTATGATACAAACCATTCACACTGAGATCTTCAAGGTCAGTTTCATGATAATTGGTCAATAATTGACTAAAAGGCTTAGAAACTATCATTATTACAAACAGTGTATTGTGAACATATAGAAGGTATTGCAGATAAGATTTAAAAGATTTAAAATATGTCACATTTGACCACTGACCTCTTTTTCATGGGCAATAGAAAGATCTGAAGGTAAAAGTCAGTTTTAAATGGCACTATACAACTTTATTATGTTTCTTACTGCTCTTGTTTCTATTGAATACATATAGGGATTCTAAATATCACGTTACTTTTGACCTCTGACCTCTTCTTCAAGGTCAAACTTTCATGAAATGTGGGGGAGGTTCTATAAATTAATGCTTACAAGTCTTGTGCATGTCACACAATCCATTATTGTTGTTGTTGTTGTTATTGTTATTATTATTATTATTATTATTATTATTATTATTATGATGATGATGTGTTGGTGAAAGTCTGGCAACACAGCTTTGTATAGCCGTACAGGCGAATGGCTCCTCGAGAGACATGGGTGACACTGAGCTCAGGGAAGTGATGGGAAACCCACACTTCATGCACATCTGCTAGCATAGACACACAGCACATTTAAAAGCAGTGAGGATTAGAAACCAACAAATGTTTCTGGCACAACTTCACCTTCTTCCAAGGTGCATGGAGAAGACAAAGATCTGATGACCCGAAGACTCCAGCAACACTTAAAGTAATCCGGTCTTTAAGTGATGACGTGACGAATCCTGCTTCCAAACTGCTGTGTTCACTAAGGCTGTTGTGTTTTTAACTTGTTTTAATGCTTTGTGTCTTGTTCTATGTAATCTACAAGCCCTTACAAACAGTCAGTGATCACTGTCGGCCTCTCGGTTTTTATTACCGCTAATCATGTTAAAGCTCTGTTTTTAAAACCTTACGATGTAACTACAGCCCAGCGCATGCAGCAGTATATTAGTGACTAACCTCGTATTGTGGATGGATAATCTCAGTTGTTCTCCTGACTGAAGCTTGGTCCGTTTACAGCATCCTGCTATGTGACTGCATTTGTCTCTAACCATCAGGAACCCTCACGTTAACTTTTATCAAGTAGCAAAAAAGTTAGCGTTCATCCTCCAGCTTCACCGTGTTTATGCTATGCTAACATAGCTGTGTCGCTAGCGATCACGTAGCACATCATTATATAGCAGCTAGCCCAACTTCAGTAACCCTACAAACGTCACTGCTGTTTAGTTTCTGTCTTCATTTATGTTGGAAGTGGTAGCAGAGCTGTACGTTTGAATTTTTCAGAAATCTCTCAGTCAGAACATGCTACATCATGTTTAGGTGGAAGCTAGCGAGCTAACTTCCTGTTAACTTCTAACTCTGTTAAATGTAATAAATCCTGTTTTCATGGATGCCTGGATGTTAAACTTAATTGTTACACCTGGTAAAGCAGCAACGCTGATCATTTTATTACAGATGAAAGAATTTAGACAGTTTTTAACTCTCAGTAATGCCGCAGTGATCATGTGACTTTGGGACCTGCAGCAGAGTTTAGGCCCGGGAACGGCTAATGACGTCAGACTTAAAGACTGGATAGGGGCGGCTTTACTAAGTGACCAACACGCTTTGGCGTGTGGCCTTCAATGACCCCGATGAAGGCCACACCCTGAAACACGTTTGTCACTTAGTAAAGCTGTTCCCTATTACTTTAAATTTGACTATTTGACTGTTAAAACTATTTAGACCTGTTGCAGCTCCACATGCTGATGCTATGTTCACACCACCAATGTCAAAGTTAGAAGAAGTAAAGGTAGTATGGGTTAGGAGTTGGTGTCGGCTGATGTGGCTAAAGCATCTAGATTCTGCCTCCAGATGTATAAAAGCAATGTTTCCTAAAATTGAATGATTAAAATAGTTTCTTTGATACATTTGAAATTGCCAGCTGATGTCAGACCTCATTGACATCTAAAACTGAGATCATCAGGTCGTCAGGATCGTGACAGCTTTGTTCTCCATTTTGCATTATCTCTATCGCTGAAGAGGGAAACCTCATCGCTGCACAGTGACTTGGTACATTGTAGCACGCCCTGTGGGAAACGTCCTCCAATTTGACCTTTTTTTGTTTTATTCTTAGGGGGGAAGTACGAGCTTCACACAGCAACACCAACCACTCCCAGCGTGGTCGTCCATGTGTGCGACGACGAACGCGGTGACAGCTCCGCACCCGATGACAGCGACCAGGATGACAAGCCCCGCCCACCACGACCAAAGATCATTCAGACTCGACGGCCTGACTACACACCTAGAGTTGAGCAGTGAGCGGTGCTGACAGGGGAATCTGTACTGTGTCAGCGTCGATCAGCAGCTGAACACGCTCGCAGAGATTTGGATAAAACTGTGAGAAGGCGTCTGTGGGTGCTGCAATATCCAGCTGAAGCAAATGACTAGAATTGCATGCTGCATTTGTGTCGTGTTCGACAGACCGAAGCGGGAAAGGGTTTAAATTGACTTACTGTGTACGACTGTTGATATCTGCTCTGGTGCTCCATTTGTCTGTTATTAAGGTGTGAAGCAACCCGCTTCAGCTTTTTCACATTTTAGTGGCTTGTGTGCTCACTAGCATGAAGTCATGACAGTGTCCATTGCTCTGCACTGTTGTCTGATGTATCTGCTTGGCCTAAACAAAGCTGGCCTCCTGCTGTCTTTGCTGCGACTCAGTTTCCCAAAAAAAGCAGTTTTCCTGGAATTCTCTTCAAAGTAGTGTTTGAAGTTTGCTGCATTCTGTGTGTGTTTTGGTTGTCTCATAGCAAACAGCTGTTATTAAAGGCACCCACATAGGAAGTGATTTGTAGTGACGGAGACCTTCAGGCAACAACTATCAAGATGGCTGCTGGTGGCATGAAGTTTGGAGTTAACCCTCGAGAACCTGAATGTCTGCAGGCCGCTGACTCTCAACAACACAGCGATACACCGTGATCACATCCTGCGTGGACGGCCGTTTACTCTTTGGCTTAAAGTCCAACCAATGTTTATCTGTTACTTTAGAACGCCACACTTACCTGTTCGTGTCCCTGACCATGCCGTGCTTTAAAAAAACATGACACTTTCTGCCATGTGGGGGTTAAATAGTGTTCTGAAAAATGTCTTTCTGCCAATGTGTGCGAGCGCTGCTGTTCAACCAGTGACTCAAGCCCCAAACACGCTGCCGGTTATTTTGGGGCCTGTTTTGTACTTGTGGCACATCCAGCTCATGTCCTATGGCTTCTACTATGAAGCAGGATGGTCAAGATAAAAATGGTCTTATCCAGGTCATCTCAGGGTTAACCCTGGATTTTCTTTACTTAGATGGTGCAGTAAGACGTGGTATATATCACTCATGTACCCATGGTAACTAACCTCTTATAAAAAGAGGTTATGATAGAGGTCGCAGATCACCACCTACGTACCAGTCTGTGCGGTCCCTCAGACCTCTGTGTGTGGATACTGGGAGGGTCTAAATTATTTTTAGTGTGTGAAGTCTACATGTTCGCTGCAATTAAACCGTTTCAGTTCTGTGAGGATTAGTGTATGGTCCCAAACAGAGCTCCTTGTTGTACTCGCTCAGTTTGTATCAAATGAATTCTGCTCTTGTATTTATTCACTGTCAGGCTGCAGCTGATACAATAAAAACTCTTTCAAACAGACATTTCATTACATTATAGTCCATCAGATCCTCTGATGTCTTAATGATAGAGCTGTGATATTGAGAAGTTTGATAAGTTACACAGTCAGCAGTTTTGGCAGCTTTCCTTCCTGGTTTCAAATCGGCTAAACTTCATATAATTTTAATACTAAAGCAGTGTACAGCACCTCTGTTACTGCATGTGTTTAACTTCTCATATTTTTATCTTCCTTCTTAACTCTCAGCCGTATCAGACTGATGGGGACTGTGGTCACCCTGCCGACAGGCCCAAGTTTGTGAAGCGATAACTCAAGAATGAGGCGACATAGGTTTTTGAAATTAATACCATAGGAGGCTGAGGGGTAGCACTGTAAAATCTGCTGCTCTGCTGGCTGTTTACGTACCATGTTTGACCAGGCAACACCATCCCTTTCATGTGATAGTGCAGAGAAATCCCGGGTTGACCAGCGATGGGAGGTTTTATCCTGATTTCAGATATTCCAGTAAGAGAATAAAGGATGGGATATACTGGACTTGCTTCGTAGTACAGGGCCCTGTTGTGTGCATGTTTGACTGTGTGCTTTCAAAGATGTACTAACTGCTGTGTTGCTGTTGCATCAGTAGGATTACAGCAATTTCCAACTAATTGTTGTTTGATTTCCAAAATGTTGCAGCCGTGAACGCGGCGTCATTGTCACCCTGCCAGTATGGGCTGGCAGACGTTGGGGACAACGAAGTATTGACTGACTGAACGAAGATGGCTTGTTTCACATTGATACCATAAGTGTATCTACTATGAGGCTGAGGTGCAGCACTGGCTATCTTTAATATGTCTGCTTTTCTGAAGTTTTTATAAGACTAGCTTAGCTTTTTCTGGTATATAGTGCTCAGCTGCAGATGTTCGAACGCTGTGTCTCAAATCTGTGTAGCTAATGCATAACACAGGACTGTCACCTCTACATGAACATTTCAGAACTGGACTGATGCTATATATCCCAGTTTAACTCTGTATAAATGGAATCACAACACATTTGTTTGTTTCAACCTGTAAATGGAACTTTAGGGCCACGTGACACTTTGTGATACTGAAAGAATCTAAAAATGAAAACGTGTCTGTCTTTGCCAGTCGAGCATCTTAACGGGCTGTAACTGCACCTTTAGTCCGGGTATTTTGTTTCCCTTTCATTTAGACACAATTGGACAGTGTGGTGGTTTGGCTACTTTTTTACTAGAATTTTATTATTTTTGAAATAAGTAATACGTTACCGTGAATAAATATTTCACCATCTAATTCCATCTGTGTCATTGTCCTATATAAGAGTATATGTCTGTATTACACACATAAGTTTGAGTATATTTCTGAACTGTTTTAAGGACTCCTGGTTGAAGTCATTTGAATGAGGTTTGTGTTTTTCCTGTATGTGAATTTTGTAATATTTTGGTCACAGTGGGCTGGATGTTTTGACAGTGTAAATAAACACAGTTCGAAAGCCTTCCACAGACTAGAATCACAAAAAGAAGTGTCCTCACTCTGTTGTGTTAACTTCAGTGATCTCTTCCTCTAAACCATTAATGAGCCTTCTAGACTCCATTCGTTCAACACTTCTCAAAGACATTTTAGCTTTGATTAATGCTTTCTTTACTAACAGACACCGCATGCGTTCGACGTTATTAAACCATTCCTTTAAAAGGCCTTTCTTTGATCCAGCTGTCTCCCCTTATTTACTTCTTCAGACTGAAGACGTCACTTGGATGAGTGACGAAACGTTTCTCCCACTGAAAACTTCCACATGAACAGAATCAACTCTTTGGCTTTTTTAGCTCAGGTGGTAGATCAGTAACATTACTAAAATTTTATTTATATAGCACCTTTCAAGACAAACATCACAAAGGTCTTCGCACAAAAATACAAAGGCATTTAAAACAAAACAGACAAAAGTTCACCAAATGCAGGTCATTGCTTCGATCTGTGGATGCTCCATTCTGCATCTCAAATATCCTTGTGCGAGATACTAATCCCAATTCATACATCAGAGTATGAATGTGTGTGAATGTTAGATAGAAAAAGCATTTTTTTAAAAGTGCTTGTGTGAACGGGTGAATGAGGAATGTTGTATAAAGCACTGTGAGTGCTCAGGTACAGTAGAACAGCGCCATAGATGAAACGTTTTTGTGACAAATGCTAATGGAATCATTCTTATGAGTGGCATCTATTTGGTTCTTTTTTCTTTTTCTTTTTTTTTCTTTTTTTTTTTTTCTCGCCTGTCCCATTTGGTTCTTTAGCCATCAGAATTGTTGTCTGAAGACCAACAAGGATACCCAGTGGATTTACTTTGCCAAATGGATCATCGTGGCATTGCCGTATTGGTCCATTTGGTCGATCTTTGTTTTTATTGTTTATTATATTTTATTTTCAGATGTTACAGACGGGACAGACATGAGTGAGAGATAGGAAAGGGAGAAAGAAAGAGGAAGGAAAGGAAAAACAGAAGGGGAGAGGGACAATGAGAAAGGGGGGGGAGAAAAAAAATAAAAATCTCCTGGATCACCTGTTGAGAGAAGAATAGAAAACAAGCAGAAAAAAAACAAAGCAACATACTAAACACAACACCATCGCATTAATCTAGCTAAGTGTAAACAGCAGTAAATACTAAATATTCAATGTTGTTGTGCAGCACGCAGGACAGATGTGCTTCGAAGTAGCAGCCAAGAAAGGTGTAATTTGGGTCTACGAGCAGTGAACACCCGTGTACATACCTGTGTGGATCAGCGCGCTTGTATTCCAAAGGTTTCTCCATGTGACGATCTGCTAGGGAGTGTGGGGGGGCCACAGCCCCTATTTGGTTCTTTTCAATTCAATTTTATTTATAAAATGCCAAATCACAACAACAGTCGCCTCAAGGTGCTTTATACTGTAAGGTCGACCCTACAATAATACATACAGAGAAAAACCCAACAATCATATGACCCCCTATGAGCAGCACTTTGGTGACAGTGGGAAGGAAAAACTCCCTTTTAACAGGAAGAAACCTCCAGCAGAACCAGGCTCAGGGAGGGGCGGGGCCATCTGCTGTGATTGGCTGGTGTGAGAGAAGGAAGACAGGATAAAGACATGCTGTGGAAGAGAGACAGAGGTTAATAACAGGTATGATTCAATTCAGAGAGGTCTATTAACACATCGTGAGTGAAGAAGAAACACCCAGTGCATCATGGGAATCCCCAACAGCCTCAGGGATTCAGCGTCACCTGATTGAGCCTGAATCTTAGCTGGAAGCTGGTTCCACAGAAGAGGGGCCTGGAAACTGAAGGCTCTGCCTCCCATTCTACTTTTAAATACTCTAGGAACAACAAGTAGGCCTGCAGTGTGAGAGCAAAGTGCTCTAATAGGATGATATGGTACTACAAGGTCATTAAGATAAGATGGGGCCTGATTATTTAAGACCTTGTATGTGAGGAGCAGGATTTTGAATTCTGGATTTAACAGGAAGCCAAAACAGGAGAAATCTGCTCTCTCGTTCTAGTCCCTGTCAGGACTCTTGGTGCAGCATTTTGGATTAGCTGAAGGCTTTCAGGGAGTTTGTAGGACTTCCTGATAATAATGAATTACAGTCGTGTAATTCATGAACTAGTGAACCTTCTCAGGAGTGGCAGGCCGACTAATTACCCCAAGACCGCAGTGACGAGTCCTCCAAGAGGTCACAAAAGACCCCAGAACAACATCCCAAGAACCGCAGGCCTCATCTGTGCCAATTAAGGTCAGTGTTCATGAGAAAGAGACTGAGCACCAACAACAACAACATTAAAATATGGTGGTGGCAGTGTGACGGTGGCAGTGCCGCTATCGAAGAAGAATAGTTTGCACTGCTGACAGAGACGAATCTGTTGTTGAGGTATGAAGTGAGCCAGTGTAGTGCTGTGCCGCTGACACCAGCACTGAAGTGCAGGCGTTGTACAAGACCGTTGTGGTTTCTATTCTATGCTGCAGGTTGCCTTGATACTAATGATGGTCTGTTTGAAGTTGAAGCTTCATGTGTCATAAAAAGAAGTGACAAGAAAAGGAAGAACACAGCATGGATATGTCACATGATGTTAAACTGAAGCTGGTGGGCAGAAACTTGGTAGAGTGGGCAATCATAATGAAGCAGTTCCTTTTAATTTGTAGATTCAAGCTGCTCTTCATATTTCTGGCCACCAGATGTCACCAAAGACTGTATTGAAAAGCTTTGATCAATGAACCTTTTTCAATACAAGCTTCAGTGCTTCAGAAAGTGTCATTTGGCCGTCACTATCCGAAACTCACCTTTTGAGACTTTTGAGAGGATTGGAAGTTTGTAGGTTGGTCAGTAGTTTTTTGGTAAGGTGGGTTCTAGGTTATTGTTCTTCATCAGAGGTCCAACTGCCTGCTTGAAGAGAGCTGAACCAGTACTGAAAGACAGAACTGTTGATGATTGAGAGAATGCTTGGACCAGCGTCTAGTGGATGGGTTGTGGATTTAATGAAAGAAGGATGGGATAGTGTGGTTTGAAAACAGATCAGAAGAAAGAATCAGTTAAAATGTGAGGGGAGGTAGTAATACTACTCCTAATATTCTGAACTTTACTAGCAGAGGCATCCTAAAAAGGCACTGGAGGAGATAACAGAGTTGGTGGTGGAGAACAAAATCCTCATAATGGGATTATTGGAGGTTTTTGTGATTTTGTAAAAGAAATATTTACAACAGCAGATTTACAGATTTCTTCTGGGTTATTTTACAAAATTAAAAACAGAGCTTGAAACTTGCTCCTCCTTCACTGTCTCTCTGGTTTTATACAATCTGTCCTGAGAGCTCCAGCAGTGTCACTGATCCAGGGTGACTTTTTAGGCCTGGGTTTACTCAGTTTATACGGAGCAATGGTTTCGATAACTGTGGCGCAAGTGGTGCTAAATAAGTTGATAAGGCGAGGGAGCTGGAGGCAGGTGCTTTCAAAGGCCTCACCAAAATTCTTAGCAGTAGAGGAATTAATACAACCTGATCAGCGTAATGTGTCCAATTCAGTGTTAGGTACAGGAAACATGGAGCAGTGCATACAAATGACAGGGAAGCTGTCTGATAAGCAGGCATCAGTTATATTCAGATTAAAATCGAACACCTGATGGCAACACAGTGTGTGGCCTAGTTTGAGAGGGTGTAGTCTGTTCACGAACCGGAAATCCAGAGAGGCTGTATAGATGAATTCAAAACGCTTCTGGAAAATATCTGTCAAATATGTGAAATCACATGTACCACATCACCCTATTAGAGCACTTCGCTCTCGCTCTGCAGGCCTACTTGTTGTTCCTAGAGTATTTAAAAGTAGAATGGGAGGCAGAGCCTTCAGTTTTCAGGCCCCTCTTCTGTGGAACCAGCTTCCAGTTTGGATTCAGGAGACAGACACTATCTCTATTTTCAAGATTAGGCTTCAAACTTTCCTTTTTGCTAAAGCATATAGTTAGGGCTGGACCAGGTGACCCTGAATCCTCCCTTAGTTATGCTGCAATAGACGTAGGCTGCCGGGGATTCCCATGATGCACTGGCTCTTTCCTTTCCAGTCGCCTTTCTCACTCACTATGTATTAACAGACCTCTCTGCATTGAATCATATCTGTTATTAACCTCTGTCTCTCTTCCACAGCATGTCTTTATCCTGTCTTCCTTCTCTCACCCCAACCAATCACAGCAGATGGCCCCGCCCCTCCCTGAGCCTGGTTCTGCTGGAGGTTTCTTCCTGTTAAAAGGGAGTTTTTCCTTCCCACTGTCACCAAAGTGCTGCTCACAGGGGGTCATATGATTGTTGGGTTTTTCTCTGTATCTATTAATGTAGGATCTACCTTACAATATAAAGCGCCTTGAGGTGACTGTTGTTGTGATTTGGCACTGTGTAAATTGAATTGAAGTGAATTGAACATGTCTGAGTAACTTGTGTACAAAACCTTTGGTGTTTCAGAGTAAGGTCTTTGGATATTGTTGATATTGTGCAAGTATCAAGATTTTAATGGTTTATATCGTCCCCAAATGACACTGGGCTAATTAATTAAATAGTTTATTCTTTGCAAGCACTGTAAAAAAAAACTACATCTGCTCACGATAAATTATAAAACTATCAGGTCCCAGAGAGTAGTTTTACACCAACATTTGTACTCTGAGTGAGAAGACCAGGATTTACTTACACTGTGATTAGTCAATGAAAATGTCACAAACACATCAACATAATAATTTTAATCATACTAATAAAGAGTTTTAACAGTTTATTTGATTAATTTAAAAATGTAAGAAGACTATTTTCACTATTGTCAAGTCACCATAAATCATATTTGTTTGTTTTATAAAGATGCAACAGTAATGATTCATGTCAACAGAATTTTAAAGAGCAGAGCACAAATACACTTTCAGTGCGCGTTTGTCCAAATCTTAAACGTATCAAGTATCGATCCAAATACAAGAACAAACAGCAAATAATCCACTTCTGAACCTGTCGATAATGTAAAGTTCCACTGACCTAATGTTAACACCAGTGTGAGAAAACAATTCTTCTCTTTGAAACACTGTTTGTGCTCCAGCTCAGCTGCAGGGTGTAGCTGTACTGAGACTGAAACGCTGATCTAACACCTCGACGTTACAATACACGATTGATACTGGAATACTGAATGCAGTATTCCAGTATTCCAGTAAGTTACTTCTGGAATACTAAATGCAGACTTTCGTTTTTTCTTTGGGAGCTATACCACAATGTACAACTGAGCCAGCGAGGCTACTGCTCCGATGTTATGTTAGTTGGTTAGTTCTGGATTTCTACGTAATTTATTTTCCCTGCTGGACTCCCTGCATTCATCCCTCCTCCCTCTTTCTTCCATTCCTTCTGTGCCTCCTCCTCCCTTTTTCTCTCTTTCCAAAGAGCAGCTTCCTTTTACACTGAAAAATGGAGACGAGAAGTGATCATTCACTGGCTTTCTCTGTCAGGGTCTTCACTCTGCAGGAAAAGGTGAGAGCTGAAGCATGCGTGGATACACATAAAGAGGTGATATTGGAGGTGACAGAGGTGCACTCTTTCACCTCCAATAAAGTGTTTTGCATGCACTGGCATTGGCTACTGTAGCTGTAATTCTGCATGAATGCTGTTGCTGTGGAAGTGAAAGCAAACAGGCTGCTGCTGTTGAGAACGTAGGATCAGCTGTGTATAATTCTAAAAAACATGCCTTTTTATTTATTATTGAGCTGTTAAGAAGAACAATTACACAAGAACTGAAATGAAAATCAGTGAAAGTTTTGGTTCAAATCCTCATCAGTATGTACAAAGGAGGTCTGGAGAGTCGTCGAAGTATGTGTGTCTACAGTCATCTGTAAAAGTCAGCAGAGGCTTTGTCACCTTTTTGCAGTTAGGCTGAAGAAGAAGAAACTGTTCATTGTTAAAGCAAGGTTAAACTAACAGATGCACATAAGTCTTACATCCTGTTGACTTGAACATTTACAGTATAGGGCCTGAAAATTCCAGTAGTGTTAATTTGTCATATTAATGTCGCTTTATAACAGTAAGGTCGACAGAGTATTTTTCCCGGTGTCAGGTAAATCATTCCTACAGTTTAAATGAGCCTGGCAGCCTGTGTTACTGTGGAGAAGCAGGGGTTGGTGCAATATGGGCTGTAAGGCCAGGTTAGGAGAGGCGTGTTCACATGTTAGTGCCATGATCGACGCCATTCTGATAGCTATCAATAAAGGCTGATTAAATGGCCTGTATTTATATAGCGCTTTACTAGTCCCTAAGGACCCCAAAGCGCTTTACATATCCAGTCATCCACCCATCCACACACTGGTGATGGCAGCTACATTGTAGCCACAGCCACCCTGGGGCGCACTGACAGAGGCGAGGCTGCCGGACACTGGCGCCACCGGGCCCTCTGACCACCACCAGTAGGCAACGGGTGAAGTGTCTTGCCCAAGGACACAACGACCGAGACTGTCGGGGCTCGAACCGGCAACCTTCCGATTACAAGGCGAACTCCCAACTCTTGAGCCACGATCGCCCAATTAGTGCATAGCACAGCAGCTATCTGGAATTTTGGTCAAGTTAAACCCAAAACTGTTCAAAGGATGGCTGGAGGGCAAAGGACTGCAGTACGTTTTGGGCGTGTCCCTGTAGCTCTGGCAGCACATGAACATTTGACTGAAGCCTGGGTTCTGGCTGGACCACTCACTGACGAGTCTTCCCTGTTTTTGCAGCAAAAACAAACATTCCCACAGTATGATGCCGCACCACCATGCTTCACTGTAGGGATTGCATTGGCCAAGTCAGTAGCATCAGAACGACCAGCTCAGCCTTCAATTTGAAAGTGGAAATTCCCACCATGACATTTCCCATCACTGAAATTGCTGTGTTGAGAATTTATCCAGTGAACAAAAGCAAAAACTTTATATAGTTTTGTCCGTGCAAGATAGGTATTGTTTTTTCTCTGCAGTTAGCAAATTCTGCTCCATAACTAATAATGCAGTTATACATAATGCAGTTCGCTTGTAGGCAAACTTAAGATTTGGAAGACAGAGCTGAACACTTTGCTGTGGTTGGCTTCTGAAGGAGGAGCAGGTTCAAGGAGAGGTGAGCAGAGGCCAGCATATGAATGTGTGCGGACAGAGAAACGACCAAGAACTCACTCTTCATCTCACCACAGGACAGGAAGCTCAGCAGGTAACTGTGCAGGATGGTAAGTACGCAAGGAAAAGCAAAACACATACACAACTATACAAACACACTATGTTTGCTTAGACCAGTGGTTAGCGGCAGTAATAACAGAAAGCCAGTTAGTAATTGAAAGTATGTATATATGTATTTATAGTGAATATCATCTGGCAATAGAAGGTGGTTAGTTCTGACCTAACTTTACTGCTCTTGTATGGAAGTTTGTGTCCCAGTGGGTCACACGTTGGCTGTAACACTTTGCATGTGAGTGGGTAGCATTAGCAGTTTATGTTTTTTGTTTAAGTAAAGTTTTCATGGAAATACGTCGCTCTGTCTTGTATTTAGTTTTCCTCAGTGATGTTTCTGAGGTCTTTATGGGTTTTGGGGTCTTTCAAGCTCACGTAGGTGGCCCAGCCAGTGTTGATCATACTCCGGCTTTCATCTAATGAATCATTCTTCCTAATCCCGAGTCACCTAGAAGCCCTTACAGCAGCCTTCATGGTGAACAAGTGAAAAGGCAAGACCAGCACAGACCTTGTACAGTGAATGGCCAGCAAAACCTTGCGCCACACATTAGTCAGTTGACTTCCATCCTCCCCTCTGGTACTGATTCACGAGGTCGCCCCTGCTTCTGTACAGTCCCAGAGGGGAGGTGTCATGATCTGAAGAAGCTGAATACTGCACCATGTCTGGTGTCAATGCAGTTGCTATGACGTGTTCTTTAAATGACTCACAGCTGCTGATCTCGGTGACGTTTGGCACTTAAAAACTCTGTGGATACAAATCTTACTGTTTTTAAGTGTCCTCTTTATGTGTGGAACGTGTTTACAGCCAACGAAGCATTGGTTTTCCAGTTCACTGTTTCCGAGGAGATGGACTGCTGCCAGGTCGGAGGTCAGTCCTTCTTAGTCACCAACAACAACAACTTCAGTCTTCTGCTGCAATTCAAAACTCCAGCTGGTTTGTAGAGTATATTCTATAATAATTCCTACCATGAGAAGTTCTGATTTGTAGACTGCTGAAAGAAACTTGTCTTTGACTCTTTAGATATGCAGAACTTCCAGAGATTACTGAAGACCGAGGAAAATGAAGAGAAGGGGAAAGGTTGGATTGAAGTACATCAGGGAGGCAATAAGGATGCAGAGAGAGGACCAACAATGTTTAACAGAAGGATTGAAAAGAACCCTGCACAGTGCTACCAGGTAAGCGAACCAAGAATTCGAACCTTAAATTTGACACTCGAACATGGTTTAATGCTTCTGCGTGTTTGCAGTTCCACAGCTGTCTGACCCAGCAGCAGAGCCTGCTTCAGGACTACTTGAGGAACGCCACCTATCAGAAAGCCATTTTAGTCAATGAGGCTGACTTCAGAGACAAGGTGCACTTCTATGAATGGATAGTGTTATAGCACGTTCCTTAATTATGTCTATAAGGTCTGTACAGTTTACCTATTTCACTGCTGTGAAACGTGTTTTCCCATTTCCTGGTTTCTTATTGTTTTCCATATAAAAGCTTGTGCTCTTGCTGAAAAGCTGTCTACAGTTTTTGCTTTGTGACACTTTCAGTTCTTTTCCTTTTCACTTTTGGTCTGAGGTTTTCACTTTGTCTTTATTCTATGGGAAGTTTGACTTGGCATCTGCATGCTTTCTTGTCTCTGTAGGTGGTTCTGGATGTGGGCTGTGGTTCTGGTATTCTGTCTTTTTTTGCAGTGCAGGCAGGGGCTGCCAGAGTGTATGCTGTTGAGTCCAGCCCTATGGCCAAGTATACACAGGTCAGCGTGGTTCATTCTTTTACCGTTTATATTGTTTTCCTTAACTGTGCAGGTTTAACTCTTTGTTTATATTTGAAAACCTTTCTTGCAATAATGAAGCCATTGTTTAGCATTCTCTAACTAACCTACAAGCATAATTTGAAGTTTTGGTGTGTAAGAGCTAAAGACATGAAGGGCCTGGATTACAGTCTACATGCATTTTGGCTTTGATAAAGTCTTAAGTGAGACCAGAGTCATGCGTGCAAGCACATAGGGCACATACATGAGATGCAGAGCGTGGCATTCTCAGGAGTTAATGGATTGCTTCAACATGTGGCCAAGAGTTTAGTAGGATAGGGGCTGCAGAAAGCTGAAGCACACAGTACAGACTTACACCAGTGCTGGAAATGATACATTCGTAACTGAAACAATACTACTGTCATGCAAAAGTGCTTTTTAAACACAGACAGGAACAGCTATTTGTAAAAACTCTTTGGGTTAAATAAGTAATGCAAACTTTAACAACAGGAGACTTTCTGTGTGTGCATTCTTCCTTTGTGTCTGCATGGATTTGCTCCAAATATTCTGCCATCCTACCACAGTTAGAAGACATTCGTGTTAGGTGGACTGGTAATTACATATTGGCATGTACAGTGGTTTGCAAAAGTATTCGGCCCCCTGAACTTTCCCACATTCTGTCACATTACAGCCACAAACATGAATCAGTTTTATTGTAATTCCAGGTGAAAGACCAACACAAAGTGGTGCACACGTGAGAAGTGGAACGAACATCAGACATGACTCCAAACATGTTTTACAAATAAATAACTGCAAAGTGGGGTGTGCGTAATTATTCAGCTCTGAGTCAATACTTTGTAGAACCAGCTTTTGCTGCAGTTCCAGCTGCCAGTCTTTTAGGGTCTGTCTCTACCAGCTTTGCACATCTACAGACTGAAATCTTTGCCCATTCTTCTTTGAAACAGCTCCAGCTCAGTCAGATTAGATGGGCAGCGTTTGTGAACAGCAGTTTTCAGATCTTGCCACACAAGCAACTGTAGCTTGTAGGCTAAAGTACTTTAGTACTGCAGGCTTTAGACTACAAAAGTCCATTCCTGAGTCAAATGAGTTTAATAAACCCTAGCTAAAGTCCTGTTAAAAACTTGAGAAAACTATTTCTCATAAACATGAAAGTTTATTTGGAGACAAACTTCTCTAAAAAGTGGGGTTCACAATGGCTAAAATGATTACTTATTATGAAACAGATTGATAATGAGTGGGATACAAACATAAGACAAAATAGGAACGTCTGCTAACATGTTTCCAGAGTGTTGCACAGTACAGTATAGTATGTGGTACAGTGTCCTGGTGCTATGGAGTGAAGTTAATATTCTTTAATAGTCGTGCAGTCTTACAGTGAGTTGTTTAACGCAGGAGATATTTTCTGTCTCCTGTTCAGATCCTGGTGGAGGATAACCGTCTCTCTGAGCACATCAGGGTCTTTGAGGGGGAGATGGAGCAGGTCAATCTTCCTGACATGGTGGATGTCATCATCTCTGAGCCCATGGGTTATATGTTAGTTAACGAAAGGCTCATGGAGAACTTCTTGTTTGCCAGGAGATGGCTCAAACCCAATGGTAGGAATCCAGATATTGAGGTTAAACTATGTTTTAATGTAACGAGGCATCATTTGTATAAGCCACTATGGATGTGATTAAAAACACTGAGAAAAAGAACACCTTTAATTGAGTTCCAACTGCAGGAATTCTCTTTGTTCTGAGTAAGAAGGTACTTTGTTCCAAGTGGCACCTCAAAAAGTACTGAGCAGGGCTGGACTGATTAGTTCAGCTCTTCAGCTCGGTGCATTTTCTTTACGTGAGAGGAATAACAAATGAAAACTGCTGCTGTCACTCTATTGGTGGAAGTAATAAACAGCAATGCAGTGAAATCTTGATTTCCTCTGCTGACGAGGTTTGGTTCGATTTTATGGTGACAGCAGCTCATTGGCTGAAGCAGTTTTATGAAACTGCACCTTGAGCCTGCCCCCACATTCTGCAGTGGAACAGGAGCGACTATATCTTCCTCTGTTAGCGTTTTTGTCTTTCACTTATTCATTTTCTCTGCCTTTCTATTATTATCCACTTCTCTCAATTTCCAGGTGTGATGTTTCCCTCCTATGGAGACATTCACGTGGCTCCTTTCAGTGATGACCAGCTGTACTTTGAGCACTACGCACGGGCCAATTTCTGGTCTGTCACTCACGCACAGATGCACAGACATAACTCTATTCCCGGGGACACGAACACACTGGCTCCTTTTTATATCTCGCGCGTTTGACAGTCAGGCTGTGAAACATTTAGTCCAGTCCTGACTCATACAAACCAAAATGGATTTGGGTTTTTTTGTATCAGTCGAAGTCCACAAAGAAAGCAGGAAAAAGTCAGAAGCTGAAGAGGTACGGGACATATAGTAGGGTGCAAACGAGGGAAAAACATGTCAAACTGAGGGCTTAAATATGCACAGGAGGTGATTAGAGAGAAGCAACTCAGCTGGGAAAACAATGCACTGGTGAACTGAACCGGACCAACGAGACAGAAGGGGAAGTAAAACCAAATGCAAGGCACACAAAAAAAATCTAAATAACACATAGAAAGTAATATTGCTGTACCCTCTGAGTGAGTGAAATCGGTTTTAGTAGCAAGGAAGGAAATGATCTTTTTGCACAGAGACACAGTGTGGTTAATCAGATGGTGCAAAAAGCTCCATTTGGTCAACCTCACAAATAGGACGAGTGGATTTGTACAAATTGAAATGGCTGGTGATGCACAGATGCAAGGTTATCAACGGTTCCACCCTCGTGCAATAAAGGACGTATGTTCTATCACAAGACGGCTAATCATCTACATAAGGCGTGAGGGTGTAGTATCCATGGCAGTTTATCTTGAAACAACAACTGTAATCTGCATATTAGCACAAATTCCCAAATAGAATCGTTTTCTCAAAATAGTATTTAAACCTTATTCTCTGAAACACAACTGGACCCTAGTCTTGACCTTCTGATTTTTAAGCTAAGGCAGGAATATTTCTGATCACCTGGACCCATCATTTCATGTTAACACAGGGAGAAATATACTTTGAAGAAACACAACAAAAAAGGAACAGAAAGAACTTTTATGATGAGACAGCATGCCTTTTTTGTTTTTATAACATTTGTCATTCATTTGTTTGATGTGACGTTGGACAAAGTGGAAAACGGCATGCATACTAGACCAGAGGTCATACAGGGGACTCTGAGCACCTGACTCATGTGGATACAGCCCTAATTACTGGGCTCTCAGGCCTGATCACCGCTCGTATGTGCCAGCATGCTTTGGCCAGTTCACAGAACATGTTTTTAAGACTTCTGACTTCGTTTAAAATACAGCTCTGGTGATGATCGCTTCCATGCCTTTGACGTGTTCAGCCTGCAAACAATACCACCTCTGTTTTGGAGTTTGCATGTGCATGCATGCATGCCACCATGTGTGTGTATGTGAGTGCTGCTATGCTCTCTTCCCCTCACTGCTTTACCACTATGTGCAGGTCAGGCTCCGTCGGTACTGAGGAATGAATGTAAACTGTAAACATTTTCCATCAGTTTCTACTTCCCTCACTTTTCAGCAGTAGAAGAAAGACATTTGACAATTTTAATCTTTGTAATCACATTTACAATAACATTAATTATTCTCTGAAGTTCTGCATGATTTCCTGTTTTTTGGGGGGTGGGGGTTGTGTATTTCTCATACACATTTCTGATCCAACAAACTTAAATATTAGACAAAGTTAACACAAGTGAACACAAAATGAAGGCGTTTATTATTAAGGGGAAAAAAAATCAAAACCTTCATGGCCCTGGGGGTCTGGTCTGGGGAGGTTTTGCTGCCGCGAGACCTGGAAGACTGGCCGTGGTAAACGGAACCATGAATGTCTACCAGAACATCCTGAAGGAGAATGTCCGACCATCTGCTCGTCACCCTGAGCTCTACAGCAGGATAACGATCCAAACACATCAGCAAGTCCACCTCTGACTAGACCCCTCCAAAGTCTTCATTTTGTTTTTCTTCATCCATCCAAAATCCTGACCTGAATCCGACTGACATGCTGTGGCACGACCTTAAAAATACCCTGCAGCGTGGCTGAATTACATCAATTCTGCAAAGATGAGTGGGTCTAAATTCCACTCTAAAACACTCATTGCCAGTTATGACAAACATCTGACTACTGTTGTTGGTGCTAAGCGTGGCCCAACCACTCGTTAGGTTTAGGGGGGGTAATTACTTTTGTAGGTTGTAGATGCAGATTGTTTTACACCTTCATTCACAAACTGCATGTTGTGTTTACTTTTGTTATGTTTTATCTAAATGGGAAAAAAGGAAGAGGGCAAACATTTTTTCACACCACAGTATATATAAGCTATTGTTAAATATTTTGCTCAGACTAATTAAGTTGCAATCTGAGCGCATTTAGAAACTGAGGGGTAAAATTACAGGTACGGTGTTAACCACCAGTTGTGCCAATCGGTCGACTGCAAATAACTTGATCTCTGCTCTTTACATGTTTCCCTTCAGGCAGCAGAGGAGCTTCTATGGCGTGAACCTGAGTGCTCTTCACAATGCTGCGGTGGAAGAGTTATTCAGGCAGCCTATAGTGGTATGGTGCACTGTATGATACAAAACATACACGTAGATGAATAGAAAATGTGTAATGAACATTAAACTCAGCACAAAAACTAAGGATATTTGTGATCTTAGATGGTGCCACATTTGTAAGGAAAATGTATTAGTGGGTTGCACCCATGAAAAACGTGCCAAATCTGCGCTACCATTTCCAGTCAGCTTGTTGTATGATTGACTCTTGTTTTGAGCTTCTGGTAGAGCTGATGATCAGGTGGCTGACTGGTGCCTGATTATCAGGACCTGTTAGCATGGACCCCGTTTCAACAGTCAATAGATATCTTATCCAAGCATGACACATTTGGCTGATCTGGCAACTACAATTTGGTCTTCTGCAAAATCAAGTAGCAGCATTGTTTCAAGTGAGGCCTAGTACCATCTCTAAATTGAAGGTGAAGTTTCATATGTGTCAGAGACAGTCCATGAGCACTGAGTCCAGATTCTGCCTATGGCGGTTGGATCATGGCATCAAAGTACTTTTCGATTCGAGTACTAACCAGGCCTGATCGTATTTAGCATTTGAGTTTGGACAAGATCAATCATGCTCAGGGTTGTATGGTCATCAATGCCAAATTCTGTGTTAAACTGACTCCACTTTTAGCAATGAAAATTGTTCTCACAGATGGGTCATTGGCTTGAACCCAGAGACCATCATGAGTTTTACTGAACAGTCTAAACCAGGCAACTGGGAACTGCAGAACAGTTCCCAGTTGTTTTGATTGTCTTCCTCGTCATGTTATGATAAAAACAAAAGATAAAGCTGTTTTATTGAGGGCTCATTGGATGGTTTTGATCAAAATGATGTACATAATATTGTCAGAATTGTGGAGTCCAGCACAATTGCAGGCACGGTCTCTGCGCACAGATGAAAAATCTAACCTGAATTGAAATTAAAATAAATACTTTAACAATTCAGTTCTGCAGTGTGAGTCAGTGACTGGCTGCTCCCGTATGGGATCAGAACGATGCCACCTTATCCCACAGTCCAGCCAATGATGCGATTCACATTCGTATATATGCAGCTAATCAACGTCGCTGACAGGCTCTGACAGCGTCCTTATGTGCCGACACCGGTGTTTTAGCAAAGCGGCTGATGTGGAGTGAAGCCACGTTAATGACAACGTGTACAACCATTGGAGATGTGAGCAGGACAGACGAACAACTGACGGGAAAGTGTGGACTTTATACCAGTTTTTATATTGTGTTGATCGGCCACGTAAAACCAGAGTTATGATAAAATATCTGCAATGTTTGGTTTTCTTCCTGAATACTGTCGTTGTTTATATTTACTGCAGGAAGAAACGGTAAAAACGGCGTTTTATAAGGAAAACGCTCGAAAGCCTGTGAGCAAAAACAAAACTCCCAGCCTTTCCTATTGGTGGAAAAATGTACCATGTGGACCAATCAAAAAATTATATGGCAACATGGCCTTTAGTTGTTTAGGGAGGGGGAAGTTTTAGGAGTGACGGCGTGTTTGAGATGTGAGAGATTTGCGACGTTTAGCACAAATCTTGTGTAGTTAGTGTGTAGTGAGTGTGTAGTCAGTGTGTAGTGTAGTCAATAGTGTTGTTGTGTGTGTCAGAACAATGAGGCGACTGCTGAGTGTTACAGGTGTTACAGCAGTGACACATCTGCTGCTGTCAGGCCTGCAGGTATCAGGCTGTTGTTCTCCTTCATCTCATAGTGGACACAAATTATTTTTGGAGTGAAACAAATAATTTGTGTGGCATCAGATTAGATGCAGAACAGCTGATTGTTCTGTAAATAGTTTGAAATGTTTGTTTAAAAACACCTTGGCTGCATTTTTAGGTAAACAGCTGCAAAACTTTGTTGTTTGCAAAACTCAGTTACTTTTTTGAAGAAGTAACTATATAATTAATTACCCAACATTGGTCATTATTTACTGTATTTGCAGACAGAGTTACAGACTCTCTCCCAGACCACAGACTCATCATACAGTCAGAGTTTTATTTAAAAAAGAAAGTTGTGTTTTCAAAATTGGAGTTCAAGTTATTTTTCCTTCCAACAGTGTTAACATGCTACAGGTCATGAACAAGATTCTTTTAAATTTTCATTGTAAGTGGGATAAAGCAGTTAATTAGAAGTCGTCTAACATAAATGCTGTAATTTGATTACTTTAATAAACATGTGACTTGGATGGATCGGATGCTGGCGTGACTACAGTGCACACGTCTGCTGTTGCTCACAGCGGTCCAAGAGACGCTCAGGGAGTTTGTGTGTTCGTTCAGACACGTGAAACATTAGAGGCAACATTGCATGAGGGGAAGGTAAACTGGCGGTCTGACAAAGGGAGCTGAAGGCAAGGTACACAAAACAAACACAAAATAAAGCAGGAGGAGTGAAAACTGAAGAGGGAAAACACATATTCATAAACTTAATACAAGAGAACTGTCACCAGAAGGAAGGACACAAAACAAGGAATAAAGCTAAGGAAACTAGGAACTGAGAACTAAATACACTAAGGACTTCCTGAAGTTATTATAAACATTACACAAAGCAGCAACCACAATAAGCTTTTCTATTTAAAACAAAAACATCAAAGTGATGCAAAATGCTGCGTGAACTCACCCAGGACCATGAATAATATGTTCCTCAACACAACTGAGCACTCTCTGTGCATGACATCAAAACAGAAAAACAAGGAAATGTCTTTTGGACGAATGCGTCCACAGAGCCAGAAGTTCAAGTTCCAGCCTAAAGGGACAGAGAATCAGTGCAAAGGAGCCCTGGAGCCGCTGTGGACGAACACTTACTGTGACATTTTTTAATGTGTGCTCTTTTAATTTGTCATCACTCTGTGTGATAATTGGCATTGTTGCTTTCGCAGTTTCTTTTTCCTCCTAAATTTTATACTCTTATCAAAAGCTTGTAATAAATTTAAACGTTTGTTCCAGGACACATTTGATGTTCATATCCTGATGGCCAGGTCTGTCAAGCACTGCATCAATTTCATGGAAGCTAAAGAAGAGGATTTACTCAGGTTATACACTGAATCATATTTGTTGCCTGATCAGAAACATTGTATCTACACCTCATCTATGCAGTGATTATGTCACATTATTGATGATTTAAGATGTGACTGGAATGTACTTATAGGCAGAAAACAGATGAGTGGTTATATAAATAAACGAGTCACACCTGAGTAAAAACACAGCGTACATCAGTTAACTCTAAGAATTCCTGTTGGTTTTGTTATAGTGTGCTATAAATGATAGCTTTGCCATTTCATTTTTTTAATGTTCAAAGTTGAATTATTGACTTACTTTATGATTTAATACTTTATTATACTTTACATATGTTACTACTTAATGTTTTACTTTTTCTGGTTGGAAAGTAAGGTGATGCTAGATAGTCCAAACAGTTTGAGAAAAACACAAGTTAATGACATATTAACGAACACTGGATGCCAAAACCTTTGTGTGCAAAGGTTTTTAACTATTTGATGAAAATTGAAAAACAAAATCTGTGTTTACAGAATAGAGATTCCCTTTGTGTTTACTCTGCTCCAGTCTGGTCTGATCCATGGACTTGCCTTCTGGTTTGATGTGGCCTACCTGGGATCCAAGTAAGTAATCCAATGCTTTCTTTCTAAGATTTAATGAAGGATTTTCAATGCAGACCAAATGGAAGGATGCATGGAACGAAAATATGTTATAGCAACAGAAAAACTTTGATTATTCAAGCACACAGAAAATTTTGATCTGACAAACAAAATATTAAGCCATGTCCCCCTCAATAGGTATATTCACCTGAAGCCGTTCAGTATGGAGGTGATCTCTCTCACTCTCTTTGTAGGGCCACAGTATGGTTCTCCACTGCTCCCACAGAGCCTCTGACCCGCTGGTTCCAGGTCAGATGTCTACTTCAGACGCCGCTCTTTGCCAAGCTTGGACAGACTTTGTCTGGGACAGTCCAACTGGCTGCTAACAACAGGTACAGCTGTGCTGTCCATAGGACTGCATTATCAATAGGGCAAAGAGGGAAAAGCAAAGGAGCTTTAATACCCTGCTTTAGTTCCACAGGTGCTTAAAGTGCTCGAGTTGCCAGTTGGACACGTTTTCACAAGAAAAGAGAGAAACTCACAGAAAAATACATAATCAGCTAATTCAGACTGTCTCGTTACTTACAAATATGAATGATACAATATTTGCCAGTTAATTATCTGTCAGTTGCCTTCCTAATCACTTTTTATGTACCTTTGTGGGCAAATAAAGGCACTTATCGCAGACAGGTCAGTGGGGTTGGGGATCAATAAAGGTTCAACAACAAGTTTTTCCCAGGTTACAGATTTCAACTTGTACCAACCCTTATCTTTCTCACTCCAGACAAAGCTATGACATCCACATCACAGCTACAGTGGACCAATCAGGCTTCAGATCTGGGAACATCCTGGATCTCAAGAATCCTTTCTTCAGGTCACTTCTCTCTACTCTTTAATGCATACATGCTGAATTATTTTGCTATAAAATTTGCCCATGAAATCTTGATTTGTTTCTTTTTGTTTGCTTTCAACTTCAGAAGTTACCCAAGTGGAAATCTTCAAAGTTCATTTTGTCAGTAGACCAAATTTAAACATGAGTACAATTTGTACAGTTCATGTAAGTTCTATGTCCATAAATATCCATCCATCCATCATCTTCTGTTTATCTGGGCATGGGTCACGTGGACAGCATTCTAAGCAGAGACTCCAAGACCTCCCACTTCCCAGCCACCTCCTTCAGCTTATCCAGGGGAACACCAAGCTTTCCCAGGCCAGCTGAGAGATGTAATCTCCCCCAGCATGTCCTGGGTCTTCTTGGGGCCTCCTTCTGCTGGGACATGCCCAGCATGTCCCTTTCAAAAGACTGAACTCCTCACACTCTCTCTAAGGGAGAGGCCAGCTACCCTTTGGAAAAAAATAATTTCTGGCACTTGTTTCTGCGTTCTTGTTTTTCTTTCAGTCACCATCCAGAGCTTGTGACCATAGGTGTGGATAGGGATGTAGATCGACCAGCAAAGCGACAGCTTAGCCTTCTACACTATGACAAACTGGTATAGCCCCAATCGCTCTGTCAGTCTCTTGTTTCCCTCTCCCCTCACTCATGAACAAGACCCTAAGATATTTAACCCTTTGGGGTCCACGGATGCGCCAGCGCATCCAAATCACATGACCAATTTAAGATGACAGAGCAATAAGTTGCAGCCACCCTGAGTCTCCATTTCAACTTGTGTTGGAAATGTGGACTTCAAACTATATACCAGTTTTTAAATTGTGTTGATAGACCAGGTAAAACCAGAGTTATGATAAAAATAAATGTTTTTTCCTGAATACTATCGTAATGTTTACTGCAGGAAGAAGAGCATAAGAGCAAAGGAAAGAGCGAGATAGCAAGTTTTGAAATGTGAGAGGTTTGTGACGTTTAGTGTGTTTGGAGTGTGAAGTTAGTCTGTTGTCTTGTGTAGTTAGTATTTAGTGTAGTTGTCTGTTTTGTTTTGTGTGTCAAAATACCTCCTGCTTCCAGGCCTGCAGGTATCAGGCTGGTTATGTGCTCCTCTGTCTTATGGTGGACAGAAATGATTTTTTTTTGGAGTGGCACAAATAATTTGTGCAGCATCTTATTTGATACAAAACACCTGATTGTTCTGTAAATTGTTTTAAATGGTTACAAAAAAAAAATAACGCCTGATGTCTTGGTTGCATTTTTAGGAAAATAGTTGCATATAACTTTGTTGTCTGCAAAACTTGTGCATAGGTTTTTAAAATGTACAATTTCTATTTTCATTTTTAACAAAAAATAATTCATTAAACATGTTTGTGGTTTTTACAATAAAATATATACATTTTTTACACTGATTTTATGTTTTATGTCTGATTTTAGATCAACTGTGTTAATAAAATTTGTCAAAATTGAAAAAATTGCTGTAAATTCAGACATGTGAGGTTGTGTTGATACCAAACAAGGCAAGATAAATAGTTTTTAAAGGTGAAATATAGAGGTAAAATCAAAGTAGTTAAAACAGCCAAGTATACCCTGGACCTCAGATGGTTAAACTCCTCTACTTGGGGCAGCAAGTCATTCCTGGCCTGAAGTGAGCACTATATACTCTTTTCTGGCTGAAGACCATGACCACCCCAGATCTCTATGTGATGTTGCAGAGACATGTCAACCAAGACAGCCCTACAACATCCAAAGGTTTTGGGGAACTCAGGGGGAACCTTGTCAAACCTAGGGGCCCAGCTACCAAGGAGCTGTTTAACTACCTCAGTGATCACGTCCCCAGTGATGGGCGGGTCTTCCCCTTGTCACTAGACTCTGCTTCCTCTACAGAAGGCGTGTCTGTGAGATTGAGGAGGTCCTTGAAATATTCCTTCCACTGCCCAACTATATCCCCAGTTGAAGTCAGCACCACCCCACCTCTACTGCACAACCATGTAAGGGCAGCACTGCTTTCCCCACCTGCGCCATGTTGCACTTGTACATCAGCTACCTCTGAAATCCCACAAGCTAACCAAGCCCAACAGAACTCCATCTTCAGCTCTCTTTAGCTCTGGTGTCCATCATCTGGTTTTGGGGATTACAACCATGACAGGCACCAACCACCTTGCTGTCAAAGCTCCTTGCAGCTGCTTCAGCGATGGAGGTGTAGAACATGGTCCATTTGTCCCCAACTTCCCCCAGAATGCTGTCAACGTTTTGCCAGAGGAAAGAGTTGAAGATCTTGCAGACTGGCACCTCTTCCAGGTGTTACCAGAGCACCCTCACTATATATTTAGGCATACCAGCTTTGTCTAGCTTCCTTCTCTGAAACCTGATGCAACTGACCACCTGGCAATCAGTTGAAAGCTCAGATCCTCACTTCACCCAAATGTACAGAACATGTGGGCACAAATCCAATGATATGATTACAAAGATCAGACATCGACCTGCGACCTAGGGCATCTTGGTGTCTCATGCCCTTATGGACACCCCTGTGTTCGAACATGGTCCTTGTTATTCACAAAAGTAAGAAAACCACTCGGGTTCAGATCAGGCAGATCTGCTCCACCATCTTCACTGTTGCTGTCCATGTTTAGTGTTGAAGTCTCCCAGTAGGATGTTTCTTCAGGCTGTGCCCAGCCAGGACCCATGGGCTAACCTGACCACCAGACCCTCTCCCTTGAGCTCCATCCCAAGGCCTGGCTCCAGGGTAGGGCCCTGGTAACGCTTTGCAAGGCAGGATACACTGGTCCCTTGATTTTATTCTTTCCTTAGGGGTCAACTGAACTGCTCTTTGTCTGGCCCCTCACCCAGGATCAATTTGCCTTGGGAGACCCTTTCTGTTTATAAATAAATAAGATATTTTTTGTCTGTGTATGAAATTACATTTATTTAAAACAAAAGCACTTCTCCTGAGATGGAGATCCAGTGCAGGTAACCTCTGCATGCTGTGGTAGAAAGTAAGTTGATCTTCAAAATCTCCATGTATAAACTACCTTATATGCCTATATGTTGTCAATACAAACAAAGACAAACAGCTTTAAATAGCTTTATATAGGACTTTTATCACGTTGACCCTAGATCTTTCAACTCCAGAGAAGAGGTCAAATGTGACATGATATTTTAAATCTTTATACAGTACTTTCTATATGTTGTTAATACACACCACACTTACTGCATAAGAATTATAGTTTTCAAGCTGATGTATGAGGTTTTTTTCCTGAACAATAAAGCATTAAGTTGACTGTCACTTGGTGTTCGCTCTCTCTGCGGTAGAGTATCACTTCCTGTTCCTGCTCAAACACAGTGGTGTTTCTGAGTAGCTTATCTGCTTAGCAATTTAATTAAAAACTTTTAGATAACTTCTTTTTTCATAGTATAATCTTCACGTGCGTCATCCGAAGCACACTTTCTGTGTACTCACTACCTAACTTATAGCCAAAGTATTCACTCTCTGTCTCTGTACTGTTTCGCTAGCTTAGCTTAGCTCGTAGCCGACTCGTTAGCACCATGGCTACTTCACCTGTCCCTCCTGCACTTTCCTGCTGATTGTGTCAGATGTTTAGTTACTCCTCGGCCTCCTTTAGCAGTAATGATATCTGTAACAAATGTAGCATATTTGCAGCTCTGGAGGCCAGGATTGTTGAACTGGAGACTCGGCTTCGCACCCTTCATTCACCCGTAGCTAGCCAGGCCCCTGTAGCTGGTGCAGCCGAAGGTAGCGTAGGCCCCGCTAGCTGTTCCCCGGCAGACCCCGAGCAGCTGGGGAAAGAGGGCGGCTGGGTGACGGTGAGGAGGAAGCATAGTCCTAAACAGAAGCCCCAGGTACACCACCAACCCGTTCATGTGTCTAACCGTTTTTCCCCACTCAGCGACACACCCACCGGGGACATGTGAAGCTAGAGACACCGGCAACCATAGTCAATTGTCTTCCAAGGGCCAGAGCAGGCGACATTGAGGGAAATTTAAAACTGCTGGCTAAGGGTAAATGTATGTAAATAAGGGTAAAATTCACGTCGGCAGTAATGACACCCGGTTACGCCAATCGGAGGTCACTAAAATCAATATTGAATCGGTGTGCAACTTTGCCAAAACAATGTGGGACTCTGTAGTTTTCTCTGGTCCCCTCCCCAATCAGACCAGGAGTGACATGTTTAGCCGCATGTTCTCCTTAAATTGCTGGCTGTCTGAGTGGTGTCCCAGAAACGATGTGGGCTTCATAGATAATTGGCAAACCTTCTGGAGGAAACCTGGTCTTGTTAGGAGAGACGGCATCCATCCCACTTTGGATGGAGCAGCTCTCATTTCTAGAAATATGGACAAATTTATTAAACCCCCCAAAATATGACTATCCAGAGTTGGGACCAGGAAGCAGAGTTGCAGTCTTACACGCCTCTCTGCAGCTTCTCTCCTCCTGCTACCCCCCAAAAACCCATCTCCATAGAGACTGTGTCAGCTCCCAAACAGACAAAAAATAAACTAAAAACCAGCAACAAACAACTTAAACATAAACAATTACAAAGAAAGAACAATACAGTATCCACATCTGAACCAAAGAGTAAAACGGTGAAATCTGGATTATTAAATATTAGGTCTCTCTCCTCCAAGTCTCTGTTAGTACATGACTTAATAATTGATCAACAAATTGATTTACTCTGCCTTACAGAAACCTGGTTGCAGCAGGATGATTATGTTAGTTTAAATGAATCAACACCCCCGAGTCATTCTAACTATCAGAAACCTCGAAGCACAGGCCGAGGGGGCGGTGTGGCAGCAATTTTTCACACCAACCTATTAATCAACCAAAGACCCAGACAGACTTTTAATTCATTTGAAAGCCTGATGCTTAGCCTCGTCCACCCCAGCTGTAAAATTCAGAAACCAGTCTTACTTGTTATCATCTATCGTCCACCTGGGCGTTACACAGAGTTTCTGTCTGATTTCTCAGACTTTTTATCTGATTTAGTTCTGAGCTCAGATAAAATAATTGTTGTGGGTGATTTTAACATCCATGTAGATGCTAAAAATGACAGCCTCAACATGGCATTTAATCTGTTATTAGACTCAATCGGCTTCTCTCAAAATGTAAAAGAACCCACCCACCACTTTAATCACACTCTAGATCTTGTTTTAACATATGGCATAGAAACTGAACATTTAACAGTGTTTCCTGAAAACCCTCTCCTGTCTGATCATTTCCTGATAACATTTACATTTACAATAATTGATTACACAGCGGTGGAGAGTAGACTTTATCAAAGTAGGTGTCTTTCTGAAAGCACTGTAACTAAGTTTAAGAATATAATCCACCCACTGTTATCATCTTCAATGCCCTGTACCAACACAGAGCAGAGCAGCTACCTGAACGCTACTCCAACAGAGGTCGATTATCTTGTTAATAATTTCACCTCCTCACTACGTACGACTCTGGATACTGTAGCTCCAGTGAAAACTAAGGCCTCAAATCAGAAGTACCTGACTCCGTGGTATAATTCTCAAACACGTACCCTAAAGCAGATGACTCGTAATCTGGAGAGGAAATGGCATGTCACAAATTTAGAGGATCATCATTTAGCCTGGAGAAATAGTTTGCTGCTTTATAAGAAAGCCCTCCACAAAGCCAGAATATCTTACTATTCATCACTGATTGACGCCAGGACCGCCTCCTACAACGCGGGTCTCGCCACTGGCGATATGAGCGCCTACAAAGCGGCCTCATACGGCGTGCGGCGCGCGGTGAGAGATGCCAAACGCCGGTACCGGGAACGTGTGGAGTCCCGCTTCCACCAGGGCGACACACGGAGTATGTGGCACGGACTACGCACCATTACGGACTACAAAGCCAGGGACACTGCGCCGATCAACGCCGACTCTGCATTCACCAACGAGCTGAATCGGTTCTACCCCCATTTTGAGGTTAGCCAGGCGGCTAATGCTATCTACCGCCTGACTACCGAGGACAGTGACGTCATCAGCGAGAGACCGGTGACCAGCATCGCGGAGCATGACGTCCGAGCGGCACTGAGGAGAGTGAACACAAGGAAAGCGGCGGGGCCAGACGGCATCACCGGCCGTCTGCTGCGCTGCTGTGCTGACCAGCTAGCAGGTGTGTTCACTTACATCTTCAACGAGTCCCTGGCGAAGTCTGTGGTCCCCACATGCTTCAAAAGATCCACCATCATCCCTGTGCCCAAGAACAGCAAACCCTCATCCGTGAACGATTACCGGCCAGTTGCACTGACCTCAGTAGTAATGAAGGTGTTTGAGAGGCTGCTGAAGAACATCATCTCCTCCTCCATCCCAGACACCACAGATCCGCTGCAGTTTGCCTGCAGATCCAAAAGATCCACAGAGGATGCCATCGCCCACGTCCTACACACCACTCTCAGCCACGTGGACAAGAAACAGGGTAACTATGTGCGAATGCTGTTTGTTGATTACAGTTCAGCGTTTAACACAATAGTGCCCTGCAGACTGTTCACAAAGCTGAGGGATCTGGGACTTAACAGCCGTCTGTGTGCATGGGTGTTGGACTTCCTCACTGGCAGAACTCAGGTGGTGAGGGTGGGCAGGTGCTTCTCCAACAGCATCACCACCAACACAGGAGCACCTCAGGGATGTGTCCTCTCGCCACTGCTCTACTCCCTCTACACTTCAGACTGTGTGGCCACCCACGGCTCCAACACCATTGTGAAGTTTGCTGACGACACAGTGGTGTTGGGTGCCATCTCCAACAACGATGAGGCGGCCTACATGGATGAAGTGAAGAATCTGGCATCGTGGTGCCAGGACAACCACCTCCAGCTGAACGTCAGCAAGACCAAGGAGCTGGTGGTGGACTTCAGAAGGGGTCAGCACAGAGACTACAAGCCCATTATCATCAATGGAGCTCCAGTGGACAGGGTGCAGTCCTTCAAGTATCTTGGTGTCCACATCTCCTCAGACCTGACATGGGCTGCCCACATTCAGGTCCAGACCAAAAAGGCTAGGCAGCGCCTGTATCACCTACGACAACTGAGGAAGTTCAGGGTCTCTCCAAAGATCCTCAGGATTTTCTATACAGGCGCTGTGGAGAGCATCCTCACACAGAACATGACATCGTGGTTTGGGAACAGCTGTGTGAAGGACCAAAAAGCTCTCCAGAGAATGATCCGTACAGCAGAACGCTGCTGCAGGATTGCTCTCCCCCCGCTTCAGGACACCTACACCAGGAGATGCTGGACTAGAGCAGCGCAGATACTGAAGGACCCGTCCCATCCTGGCAACAAACTGTTCCAACTTCTGCAATCTGGTAGAAGGTTCCGCATCTTCCGGGCAAGGACAGAGAGACTCAAGAGGAGCTTCTATCCCCAAGCCATCCGTGCCCTAAACACACACACCCGCCCTCTCACATCATCTATAATTGACTGAGACAGGACTCTTCCAGACACTAAACCAAGGCACAATGTACATTTCAATTCCTTTAATTTTAAATATGTTTATATTGTCTATCCTGTAAAATAGTCAGATGTCTATTCATATTAATGTACAGAATTCACCTGCTTGCTGCTACTACTGCACATTCACCCAGTGTATATACTATATGTAGATATATATAATGTTCTTCCTCTACACCCCCCCCCCCCCCAATTTTTGCACATGTCAAGGAGCGTGTCAGGCTACATTTCACTGTGTGTTATACTTGTATAACTATGCATGTGACAAATAAAGAACCTTGAACCTTGAACCTTGATTGAAGAAAATAAGAACAACCCCAGGTTTCTCTTCAGCTCTGTAGCCAGGCTGACAAACAGTCAGAGCTCTTTTGAGCCAACCATCCCTTTAACGTTAACTAGTAATGACTTCATGAACTTCTTCACAAATAACATTTTAATCATTAGAGAAAAAATTACCAGTAATCATCCCACAGATGTAATATTATCTACAGCTACTCTTAGTACCATTGATGTTAAGTTAGACTCTTTTTCTCCAATTGATCTTTCTGAGTTAACTTCAATAATTACTTCCTCCAAACCATCAACGTGTCTTTTAGACCCCATTCCTACAAAACTGCTCAAAGAAGTCCTGCCATTAAATAATGCTTCGATCTTAAATATGATCAACGTATCTCTAATAATCGGCTATAATAATGACAACATATTAAACGAACAATATTTGTCTCATATATATAATACAGCTATACATACACTGTCAAAGATACTTGTCTTTGAGTGAAGATTTAAGGTGATAGGAAATATAAATAACTTTAAATAAATAGCTTGAATCTTTGACACAGAGTTCAAGCTCACTGCTGTAATATCTCATAATAATCTGACAATAAATATAATATTGGCCACATTGTATTTACATTACCAAAGTGAGATGATTTTAGTCTCATGAACAACATCAGCTAATTGTTATTTACTAACAAACCTTAAAATGACTGTTCAGTACAGAAATGAAGCCCAACAATCATCTTTTACTAGGGGTGCAACGATACACAAAATTCACGGTTCGGTTCGATACTTTGGTGTAACGGTTCGATATTTTTTCGATACAAAAAAAAATGTTTGTGCCTTTTTAATTTGTCATTTATTAAAATTATAAATATATATTTTAACTCAAAAGTACAGTTTTTAAATTTAATGTTGCTGAAACAACAAAGTAATAAAATAATAAATCTATCTGATTGAGGAATCACTCATCGTTGGAAAAGAGTTTATTACAGAGAAATGCCTCTTTCCAAAATAAAAGCTATACTATACACTTCTTCTGGGCTATATAGGGCTTTGGAGTTGACGTCACGCCGCAATGCATTATGGGAGCGCAGCGCCATTTTCGGGGTCTACGAATCAAAACAAACACACTGTGTTGGAACGACGACTACAAGAAAGATGCTTAAAAGCAGCTCAAAAGAGAATGAACTGTATAGAGACCGATTGCGTCCAGAGGCGAAGCAGCGGTACTTGCAGAAAATAGCGTGCATTGGAAATGTGGACCCGTATGAAATACGGCCGTGGAGTAGAAACCCTGAAGACCAACCGCTACTGACGTAGCCTGACATATTTTCGTACCTTGTCTGTGGAGTCAGCGCGTACAAGTCGTCATTCAAACAAAGGTAAGTCAGCTCGAGTACTGCGAGTAAAATGCGTTTGATTTCCCTGCAAACATTCACATTAGTGCAGCATAAATTCATTCATGAGGGGAAATTACAGTGAGAACATGTGGAGGCTGTTAGGTGGATAACATAATGAGTTCAGTGCATTGATGAGACACTGTCCTGAAGGATTTAGTTATTCTTTATGGTTAAAGAAATTGCAATGATTTATTCATATTTATTATAAATAATCCTAATTATACATCTTGCTTCCATGTTTGTATCCTGTGTCACTAAAAATAAATTTTATTTTAGTTTCATATATTGATTAATGACCTGCAGAATCTCATTATCATATTAAGTGATTCATAATTGTCACTTTATGCTTTCTCCATCTTGAAAGTGATGACATCCTTGCATTACATACTTTAGGTTCATTTTCTGCAGGCAGGTTTCTGACAGAGAACAGGCAGATTTAGAATATAACATGCAGCGTTCTATACAGGGAGTGCAGAATTATTAGGCAAATGAGTATTTTGTCCACATCATCCTCTTCATGCATGTTGTCTTACTCCAAGCTGTATAGGCTCGAAAGCCTACTACCAATTAAGCATATTAGGTGATGTGCATCTCTGTAATGAGAAGGGGTGTGGTCTAATGACATCAACACCCTATATCAGGTGTGCATAATTATTAGGCAACGTCCTTTCCGTTGGCAAAATGGGTCAAAAGAAGGACTTGACAGGCTCAGAAAAGCCAAAAATAGTGAGATATCTTGCAGAGGGATGCAGCAGTCTCAAAATTGCAAAGCTTCTGAAGCGTGATCATCGAACAATCAAGCGTTTCATTCAAAATAGTCAACAGGGTCGCAAGAAGCGTGTGGAAAAACCAAGGCGCAAAATAACTGCCCATGAACTGAGAAAAGTCAAGCGTGCAGCTGCCAAGATGCCACTTGCCACCAGTTTGGCCATATTTCAGAGCTGCAACATCACTGGAGTGCCCAAAAGCACAAGGTGTGCAATACTCAGAGACATGGCCAAGGTAAGAAAGGCTGAAAGACGACCACCACTGAACAAGACACACAAGCTGAAACGTCAAGACTGGGCCAAGAAATATCTCAAGACTGGTTTTTCTAAGGTCTTATGGACTGATGAAATGAGAGTGAGTCTTGATGGGCCAGATGGATGGGCCCGTGGCTGGATTGGTAAAGGGCAGAGAGCTCCAGTCCGACTCAGACGCCAGCAAGGTGGAGGTGGAGTACTGGTTTGGGCTGGTATCATCAAAGATGAGCTTGTGGGGCCTTTTCGGGTTGAGGATGGAGTCGAGCTCAATTCCCAGTCCTACTGCCAGTTTCTGGAAGACACCTTCTTCAAGCAGTGGTACAGGAAGAAGTCTGCATCCTTCAAGAAAAACATGATTTTCATGCAGGACAATGCTCCATCACACGCGTCCAAGTACTCCACAGCGTGGCTGGCAAGAAAGGGTATAAAAGAAGAAAAACTAATGACATGGCCTCTTTGTTCACCTGATCTGAACCCCATTGAGAACCTGTGGTCCATCATCAAATGTGAGATTTACAAGGAGGGAAAACAGTACACCTTTCTGAACAGTGTCTGGGAGGCTGTGGTTGCTGCTGCACGCAATGTTGATGGTGAACAGATCAAAACACTGACAGAATCCATGGATGGCAGGCTTTTGAGTGTCCTTGCAAAGAAAGGTGGCTATATTGGTCGCTGATTTGTTTTTGTTTTGCTTTTGAATGTCAGAAATGTATATTTGTGAATGTGGAGATGTTATATTGGTTTCACTGGTAAAAATAAATAATTGAAATGGGTATATATTTGTTTTTTGTTAAGTTGCCTAATAATTATGCACAGTAATAGTCACCTGCACACACAGATATCCCCCTAAAATAGCTAAAACTAAAAACAAACTAAAAACTACTTCCAAAAACATTCAGCTTTGATATTAATGAGTTTTTTGGGTTCATTGAGAACATGGTTGTTGTTCAATAATATCATTATTCCTCAAAAATACAACTTGCCTAATAATTCTGCACTCCCTGTAGATGGATACATAAAGAAATGAAAAATTACATGTATGTGCTAACTTTCTAAACACTTTGTTACATTTATGATAAAGTAGATAAAACACATTTATGTCGGCCTTGGCTCATAGTTCTTGTCTTTAAATGAACTTTGTGTGTGTTTCAGGTGCTGCACTCTCAAAGACTGAATGAACCAGCATTGCAGCCATGGGTCACTGTGAGCATCACAGGAAAGGTTGAAGCCGCCCGCTGCACCTGTATGGCCGGAGTCGCGGAGACCTGCAGCCATGTCGCTGCTCTTCATTTTAATGTAGAAGCAACAGTGCTGATCCATGGCACAAGGACTGTTACAGATGAACCTGCATACTGGGTTTTGCTGGGTAATATGACCAAGATACAGCCAGAGGTTGGCCATAAGATAGACTTCTCCTCTTCAGCTGCCCAAAAAAAGGCTCTTGATCAAAACATAAACAGACCATCTGTAGTGACAGGTAAAAGGAGCCATCCTCAAAACAGAAAAATCCCACCTGCTACTGTGGAGGAGTTGTCACTGCTATTGGATACTTTGCTGGAACGAGCTAACTGCGCTAACGCTCTAGTTCCCACCAATGTAATTGAGCATTGCGTGGCACATCCAACATACTGTTTTACTTTAGTCCATGACGCGCTTACCTTCAGGGTCATACATCACATGAAGACCAAAATAGTTCCAAAGGCCAGATCTGAATGAGGGTGGGGGAGGTTCAGTTTGCCATGTTGCAAGGAGACCTTAGCTTCTGTCTCGCTAGCTTGCCCTGTGCTCAGATCCACTGAGCGCTCAACACAGACAGCATCGTCAGAAGGAAAGTTGATAAAATAAATTACAAATGTTGTATTGTTCGATACGAATGCGTACCGAACCGAAAGCACTGTTTCGAACGGTTCAATATCGATACGAGTATCGTTGCACCCCTAATATATATATATATATATATATATTAGGGGTGCAACGATATGTAGCTGGGTAATTATGTCATTGGCATCGGTGAGCCACTGTCAATATGTGACATATTGAAATCGCGTTTGAATTTGCCCTTGTTTTTTTGCTTTCACTTTGCAATCCTGCGAACTGTGTATAGAGAGCGACAGCACTGATCTGTGAGTGATGATAATTTGTGCACCAATTCCTCTGACATCGTCTTATTAATCGTTAGCTTACTATGCAAACATGACAAGTGAAATCTCCCGCAGCTTAAACATGTGAGAGGTTGATCGCGCAGAGAATCGCTGAGCTTATGTGAGTGCGTGTGTAAAAGCAGGAGGATTTATATTTGACTACAATGACCTGGATGACTGAGAACCTTCACAGACAGATATATATTTTAGTTCTGCTGAGCCAAATAAGACAGGTCAGGGTGAAGAAGTGACAGCCAAAGAAAAGCTTACCACAAAACGGAGAAGTTATGACAAATCAGACTATAAGGCAAAAAGAAAGTGCAGCTTTATGGTTTCATGGACAAAATAATTTCTGTGGCTGCAATATGACGAGCTAAATAACCAGGGCTGCACATAAGTGGTCCGCAGGTGCGCATTCGCTGTCAAAATAAAAAATGCGCACAAGGGTTAGGGTTAAATTTAAAAACTGTACTTTTGAGTTAAAATATATATTTATAATTTTAATAAATGACAAATTAAAAAGGCATGAACATTTTTTTTTTGTATCGAAAAAATATCGAACCGTGACACCAAAGTATCGAACCGAACCGAACCGAACCGTGAATTTTGTGTATCGTTGCACCCCTAATATATATATATATATATATATATAACACCCAGCACGCCCCTGCGGGCGGTTTATCCTTCAAGCTCGGGTCCTCTACCAGAGGCCTGGGAGCTTGAGGGTCCTGCGCAGTATCTTAGCTGTTCCCAGGACTGCGCTCTTCTGGACAGAGATCTCCGATGTTGTTCCCGGGATCTGCTGGAGCCACTCGCCTAGCTTGGGAGTCACCGCACCTAGTGCTCCGATTACCACGGGGACCACCGTTACCTTCACCCTCCACATCCTCTCGAGCTCTTCTCTGAGCCCTTGGTATTTCTCCAGCTTCTCGTGTTCCTTCTTCCTGATATTGCTGTCATTCGGAACCGCTACATCGATCACTACGGCCGTCTTCTTCTGTTTGTCTACCACCACTATGTCCGGTTGGTTAGCCACCACCATTTTGTCCGTCTGTATCTGGAAGTCCCACAGGATCTTAGCTCGGTCATTCTCCACCACCCTTGGGGGCATCTCCCATTTTGACCTCGGGACTTCCAGGTTATACTCGGCACAGATGTTCCTGTACACTATGCCGGCCACTTGGTTATGGCGTTCCATGTATGCCTTGCCTGCTAGCATCTTGCACCCTGCTGTTATGTGCTGGATTGTCTCTGGGGCATCTTTACACAGCCTGCACCTGGGGTCTTGCCTGGTGTGATAGACCCCAGCCTCTATGGATCTTGTGCTCAGAGCTTGTTCTTGTGCTGCCATGATTAGTGCCTCTGTGCTGTCTTTCAGTCCAGCTTTGTCCAGCCACTGGTAGGATTTCTGGATATCAGCCACCTCCTCTATCTGCCGGTGGTACATACCATGCAGGGGCCTGTCCTTCCATGATGGTTCCTCGTCTCCCTCCTCTTTCTTGGGTTTTTGCTGCCTGAGGTATTCACTGAGCACTCGGTCAGTTGGGGCCATCTTCCCAATGTATTCTTGGATGTTCGTTGTCTCATCCTGGACTGTGGTGCTGACACTCACCAGTCCCCGGCCCCCTTCCTTCCGCTTAGCGTACAGCCTCAGGGTGCTGGACTTGGGGTGAAACCCTCCATGCATGGTAAGGAGCTTTCTTGTCTTTATGTCAGTGGCTTCTATCTCCTCCTTTGGCCAGCCTATTACCCCAGCAGGGTACCTGATCACGGGCAGGGCGTACGTGTTGATGGCCCGGATCTTGTTCTTACCATTCAGCTGACTCCTCAGGACTTGCCTGACCCTCTGCAGGTACTTGGTGGTTGCAGCTTTTCTAGTGGCCTCTTCATGGTTCCCATTCGCCTGCGGGATCCCCAAGTACTTGTAACTGTCCTCTATGTCTGCAATGTTGCCTTCTGGTAGTTCAATCCCCTCAGTTCTGACTACCTTCCCTCTCTTTGTTACCATCCGACTACACTTCTCCAGTCCGAACGACATTCCAATGTCATTGCTGTATAGCCTGGTAGTGTGGATCAGTGAATCGATGTCTCGTTCACTCTTGGCATACAGCTTGATGTCATCCATGTACAGGAGGTGGCTGACAACTGTTCCGTTCCGTAGTCGGTATCCGTAGCCAGTCTTGTTAATGATCTCACTGAGGGGGTTCAGGCCTATGCAGAACAGCAGTGGGGACAGAGCATCTCCTTGGTAGATCCCGCACTTGATGGTGACTTGTGCTATGGGCTTGGAGTTGGCCTCTAGTGTTGTACGCCACATCCCCATTGAGTTCCTGATGAAGGCTCTTAGGGTCCCATTGATCTTGTACAATTCTAGGCATTCCAGTATCCAGCTGTGGGGCATTGAGTCATAGGCCTTCTTGTAATCAATCCAGGCAGTGCACAGGTTGGTCAGTCTGGTCTTGCAGTCTCGGCTGACTGTTCTGTCTACCAGTAGCTGGTGTTTTGCGCCTCTGGTATTCTTGCCAATTCCTTTCTGTGTCCCGCTCATGTATTGACCCATGTGCCTGTTCATCTTAGCCGATATGATGCCTGACAGGAGCTTCCATGTAGTACTGAGGCAGGTTATTGGTCGGTAGTTGGAGGGGACCGGTCCCTTCTTGGGGTCCTTGGGGATCAGGACCGTCCGGCCTTCGGTTAGCCATTCCGGGTGTCTCTCGTTAACTAGCAGCTGGTTCATTTGTGCTGCCAGACGCTCGTGGAGTGCAGTCAGCTTCTTCAGCCAGTAGGCGTGAACCATGTCGGGCCCTGGTGCTGTCCAACTCTTCATACTGGAGACCCTTTCTTGGATATCTGCCACTGTGATGGTTACTGGACCCTGTTCAGGGAGGTCGCTGTGGTCTGCCCTCAGATCCTCTAGCCACTGAGCATTGCCGTTATGGGTTGCATCCTTCTCCCATATGCTCTTCCAGTATTGCTCCGTCTCCAGCCTTGGTGGTGCTGTTCTCTTATTTTCCCTTGCCACTGAGAGTACACCTTTGCTGGTTCTGTGGAGAACAGCTGGTTTATTCTCCTGCCTTCTATCTTTCTGGTGTACCTCCTCAAGCGGCTGGCCAAGGCTGTGAGTCTTTGCTTGGCAGTTTCCAAGGCCTCAGGTATGGACAGCTTGCTGTATTTCTTACGCACCTTATTTGTCGCACCTTTCTGCAACTCCGTTAGTTGGCTAACCTCCCTCCGTGCTACTTTGATCTTGCCCTCTAGCCTCCTTCTCCATGGAGGGTACTGCCCCTTGTGGCTGTTCAACTTGTAGCCAAGCATCTCACTGATCACTGCTGCCGTATTGTAGATCAGCTTGTTAGTGTCGGTAATCGTGGTTGTAGGTATTGCCCGTAGTGCTGCATTAACATCATCTAGCAGACCTTCTGAGGGTACTTCACGTAATCTTGGTAACCGGCTACGGGGGATCCAGGTTTCAAGCTTGGCCATGATCCTATTTTTCAGGTCAGTTCCTCTCGCACTCAACGATCCTTCTCCTATCGCACTTGGGGCTATGTACCCAATCTCGGGTGGGGGTGATGATATCGCCCCCCTGACCTGGCGTCCTGACTCCTCCTTGCCGTAGCATTTGTGTTGTACCTCGTCAATCTCTAGCTGTGAGAGCAGTCCCTTCTTTCGAATGTTGGAACACTGAGCTACTAGTTGTTTTGCCGTCATTGTGGATGTTGGGTATCGAAGAATCCATAGGTCCCTCATCCTATTCATGTAGCCCCTTCCGCCGGCGTTACTTGCGTAGTAGCATTCCATATATATATATATATATATATATATATATATATATATATATATATATATATATATATATATATATATCTCAAATCAAATCAAATCACTTTTATTGGGGCGGCTGCAGCGGGGCGTGGTCTGAGCGGAGTATGTTCATACACTGCTGTCTCTCTGAGACTTGAGTGATCAGAGAAATGTCTGAAAGTCTTATGGGCATCACAGCATTTACTATTCTGAACAGTGACATTTTAAAAAATGGCTCAGACAATTTTTTGTTGACTGGAGAGCCACTGAGTTACAGTAAGTGTAATAACAATAAATTATGTTGCCATATCAACCACCTGAATGAAACATTTGAAAACATTTAAACAGATGTAAGGATTGCAGCGACCCAGAAGGTTTCTGGTTCCAGTTTTTGTGGGTGTTACCTCTTCAAGCAGAAGAATGAGCCACTGTCTGTTAACTTTGCAGAGCTCAAATTGCACTGGAATCTTGGGAATACTGTCCCATAGTTCCTGTCTGAATTCCTCAGCATATAGGTTGTCCTGCCAGTTTTACTCAACAGGTTTTACTGAAAATGGGAGAGACAAAATCGTCACATTGTATCATGTCAATGTCAATTTACTGGTCCAAAGAAAAATAAATAAAGATGATTTTTCAGGGGAAATGGTCCTCCAACTCTCCAAAGAGACTTCAGCCCGCTTGTTCAAGCTTGTGGTGCATATTATCTACATTTGTCTGACAACTCTGGGAACTTTTGTTATAGGAAATCTTCAGTGGTTTCATTTTTTTTCTTTAATCACTGCCATTAGTATGTTTTGCAACCATGAGATTGCAAAGGTCTTGAGAGAGCTCAGTGGTTTTACCCATCATTTCTCGTGTGACACTTTGGTAACAAGTTACCTTTTTAAGTAAATATATTTCTAAAGATGCTATTGTAGTTATAGTCCATCTAAAAATAAGGTTTTACCATGATGAGAGTCCTGTGATAAGTTGACTCCATGATTCAGTAACTTATGGAACCACCTTTACCAGCAGTAACTGCCAGTTTATTGGTGTATGCAGGCATTTGGTTATGCACTGCTTTCTGAATGTAGTTTTCTTTTTGGACTCTACTGATGAATAAACTAGCCAACCCCCTGATGCATAGTCTCAGTTCTTCTAGCCTTCTACCTACTGGGTTCTACAGCTTGTGCTTGATGTGAGGGAGCCCATCCATTTTAACATTGGCTTAGTGAGTGTAATTTGAGGTGAGGAGCTGATCTGAAGCCACAAATTATTGATGCCCCTGAACCTGAGCAGAAACACAGATGAAAAGCACAGAGAGAATATTCATGTTGTAAACTGGCAAATTTGTAATGCAGCTCTCCGTTGCATAAGTAATGTTAGTAATCAGGCAACTGGTAATCTGTCACATTGTTTATTGTTTTGATAGGAAAACATTACCTGATGTATTCTCTCCACAAGCCTGCTGTTAAACTGACTTGATCAAACTTTGATGATTGGGGATCGGTAACATGACGCAGGGCAGAACACATGCTGCACTATCAGTTTGAGTTCTGCTGCTCCTAAACCTGCCATCACAGACAACGTAGTCTGTGTGCAATTCTCTGCCAAAGAGTTTGGGGGAATGACAACAATAAATATTTAATAAAAATAAAACACTGTAATATTTCAACACAAGAGATATAACGAGTCTGGCTGCTGTGAGTCAGTCTCACTCAACAACTTCCTAAATATTGAAAACTTTCAATTAGTTGGAAAATGTTTATTTAAAATGCACAGTAAATCATTTTCGGTAAATAGGCATTGAAAATTCTTAAAATCATTTATTACATTTAAATGTGAAATGAGCACAATCAAGGTGAGTCAAAACTACACTTATGCTCATGGCCAAGGTGCAAGTATTCACATGGATTCATAATGCCAGTGAAACTCACTGTACTGAAACCCTTCCCCACCAAACAATTCAGGCTATTTACGGCGCTTTCAACCCAACTCTGTGCTATTCATGATGTTTTAGGAGCTGAACTTTTGCATCCAAATGAAGTCTTTCTTCAGCTCCACATGTAATGCATGCACAGCTTGCAGAACACTTTAAGAAAGGGGACAGGAAGCAGATGGGGAACAGTGAGGAGGAGGGGCAGCTCACTCACCTGCTCACCCAGGTTTGACTTGTTCTCTTATCAGTGCATTGTGGCATGCAGATACACAGCAGCAGCAGAGGCTCCCAGATTTTATGATCTTTTAACAGCACAGCAGCAGTCAGCTGGACACCGGGATGATCCTGCAACAGGTCAGATTCACCTTCATTTTCCAGTGTTTTCCTCCCAGCCTCAGTTTTATTCTTCCATGGCTTCGTTTACATTCCTTATGTATGAACTGTAAAGGACACATACTCCTCAGAAACGCAGGAGCACGCTCACTTACTTGCTGTAATACTTGAATACTTGAATTGAATCTTTGTCATATTTTTTGTTTTCTAGTAAAATGTTACCTTTTATCACTTGATAAAAAACAACACCTTGCACTTACCAATATGTAACACAGCAGCTTTGTGGTTTTTGCTGTAGTCAGAGTATAGTGTAGCTCTGCCAGTGGTTTAGGTAAAGCAAATGACTTTACTAATGTCAGAGACAACTGTAACTGATTCTGTGAAACAGAAAGAGCTTGGTTAAAGAAATAAATGACTAACGGTAATGAAAAAAAGAGATTTGTCAAGCGTAGCTGGATTAAAGAGCTTAACAAAGACAGTATGAAAAATGTATTATGAGACATGAAACCATGAAAGACCAGCAAAATAACTCCCAGCAGCATAAACAGCACAGGGCAGGAAGCTTCTTCGTGGAGCAGGCATCTCATGAATATGCACTCGGAGAAAGTGAGTCTGCATTCATTCATGAAGTAAAACAGCTGGCTGGTGAATAGGATGTCTTGATCCACGCTCAATCATCCAGGTGAGTAAATCTCCAAAAGCTGATTCTGTTCATCTCGACGTTTTCAGTGGGAGAAACGTTTTGTCACTCATCCAGGTGACCAGCTGACTGCAGGTTTCCCCAATCTTATAAACTGTTCCTTCAGTGGGCTGGTGTCAGTTATTATGCACTGTTTATAAGGCTGGGGAAACCTGCAGTCAGCTGAGACTGAAGACGTCACCTGGATGATGATGAAACGTTTCTCCCACTGAAAACGTCCAGATGAACAGAATCAACTTTTGGAGATGTTATAGGACCTTCTTTCTTTGAGGGGACAACACAGATCTTCCAAAATACAAAACAACTTTGTCTCATGGTAAATGGATAAACAAGCCTTTCTTTACACCTTCAGATTGTTTATCTTCAGCATCCACTTTACTGTTTGTTGTTTTCTTTAACAGCCTAAAATGATATGCGGGCCAGGAACTGGTTTGATTTATTTAATAATTTATTTATTAATAATATAAGAAAATCCTACAGAATCGTATTAATACAGTGGTACAAAAACCGATCTTTTAAAAAGTAAAGGGACTGGTTCTTATATAACACGTTTCTACTCTGAGCACTCAAAGCACTTTGAACAACTTGCCTCATTCACACAAGCACTTTCTCTATGTTCTTTCTATCTAATGTTCACACTCCAATGGATGCATCCAGATCCTTATCTAGCCTAAGGATATTTGGCATGTAGACTGGAATCAAGCCACCAAAATGTACCATTTTAAGAAAAAAAATAGGCTAATTTTGAATTCTTTTGGCAGCAACACATATCAACAAAAGTTGGGACAGCGTACCACACCCTGTTCTTTAAACAAGAGTCCATAAATGTCTGAGGAGACCAGCTGCAGGACTTTTAGGAGAGATATGTTGTTGCACTCTTGTCTAGTTGTGAAATGTTTTCAGTTGGTAGAAGGACTGCATAAGCTGCAAACACTATCACAGTCTTTGCAGATTATGCAAGTTGGGAGGATATTTTTAGCTCTAAAAGCTTTTAGGATTGATAGGCACCGTGCACATTTTCACTGCTATGCAGATGACACCCAGCTCTGTCCATGAAGCCAGATAACACACACCAATGAGTTAAACTGCAGGAATGTCTTAAAGACATAAAGACCTGGATGGCCGCTAACTTTCTGCTTCTTCTTTTTTCCAGCAGTGTCTTTATTTATTTTGAACATAGCAGTGTACACATCTATGAAGCGTAACCAAACACGTAGAATAGAATAGAATAGAATAGAATAGAATAGAATAGAATAGAATTAAACTTTATTGTCATTGCACATGCACAGGTACAGGGCAACGAAATGCAGTTTGCATCCATCCAGAAGTGCTTTAGTGATATAGGTATATTACAATATATATTAGCAATAATATAGATATGTAAGTATATAACAGAAATGGGTCTATTATGGTATGTTATAATGTACACAGTATGAAGTATGTTGTGAATATTCTATAACTATAAGTATGTACAGGCTATGAACAGGATATAAATATGAAAAACTATACAGAATATGAAATAAATAACTTTACAGAATCTGAGATATACAGCTATACAGAAATGGGAACTATGCAAGTTGTAAACAGTTGTAGGATTAAAAATTATCGAATGTACAGAATGATTATTTACACAGAGCTATACAGTAGTGCAGTTAAGGTAAGTGAGGGTGTAGATAGTTTCTACAGAGGTATATAAAGTGCTAGTGGTTGTGAGTGGTGGTTCACTCCATGTTATTATTATGTGTTTGAGGGTACAGTTGTCCATTGTGGGTGTGTGTATGTTCAGTCCATGTGTTAACGTGGGTCAGATGTCAGGAGGCAGAGTTCAGGAGTCTGACAGCTGTGGGGAAGAAGCTGTTCCGGTACCTGGTGGTCTTAGTCCGGAGGCTCCTGTAGCGCCTCCCAGAGGGCAGGAGGGTGAAGAGTCCATGTGATGGGTGACTGGGGTCTCTGATGATTTTCCCAGCCCTTTTCAGACACCGCTTCCTGTAGATGTCTTTTATGGCAGGAAGTGGTGCTCCGGCGATGCGCTGGGCAGTTTTCACGACCCTCTGCAACGCCTTCCGGTCCGAGGCAGAGCAGTTCCCGTACCAGACTGTTATACAGTTGGTCAGGATGCTCTCGATGGTGCAGCGATAGAAGTTCACCAGGATGTCTGAGGACAGGTGGTTCTTCCTCAGAGTCCTCAAGAAGAAGAGGCACTGGTGAGCCTTCTTGACCAGCTTGGAGCAGCTGGTCGTCCAGGTGAGATCCTCGGAGATGTGGACTCCCAGGAACTTGAAGCTGCTCACACGCTCCACAGCCGTCCCCTTAATGTGGATGGGTGGATGTGGGTCAGCATTCCTCCTGTAGTCCACGATGAGCTCCTTGGTCTTCTCGGTGTTAAGCAGCAGGTTGTTTGTGTCGCACCACTCAGCCAGACGATCCACCTCCTCCCTGTAGGCGGCCTCATCGTTGTCACTGATGAGGCCAATCACCATGGTGTCATCTGCAAACTTAATGATGGTGTTGGAACCATCAGCAAGTGCACTTCAAGTAGCTACACTTACAGAGACTACAAGCTACACATACTGCCTTTATACACATAACACCATATAGGAGAGGATGAGAAAAAAAACCCAGCAACGACAAAACAACAAAAAACAACACAACACAACACAAAAGCAAAACAAACAAGGAGGAAAAAAAAGAAAAAAAATTATGCACCCTCACAGGTATATGTTCAATGTAAATTAGAAAGTAGTTGTTTAATGTCAAGCAATAAACATATTCCCAAATGGACTGCAGAGGGCCACCTATGAATCCTCCCCAAAAATTTCCACCAAGTGGGGCAAGTTTTTATTAGCAAGGAAGTTTTTGAAGGGGCCCCAGATGCTATCAAAGCATTGTTGCTTACCCCTGATTGCGTAGGTGATCTTTTCTAAGGGCAGAGTAGACGTTAACTCTGAAATCCATTTACTTCTTCTTGGTCTATCCACCTCTTTCCAAGTAATGGCAATCACTCACTTAGCCATCAGCAGCCCTATGTCTAAAAATAAGCGATGTTTCCTTGTTATATTACAGTTAGCTGGACAGGTGCCCAGCAGAAAAAGTTTTGGTTCTAAATGCATTTTTATTTCTAATATTTCTTCAGTCCATTGTTTCACTTCTTCCCAGAATTTCCTAATTTCAGGACACTGCCACAAACAATGGAGAAGTGTGCCCTTTTCCTCGTTGCATTTTATACAAACATCCGGGATGGTAGTGTAGAAAGCATTAAGTTTGACTGGAGTCATGTACGTACGCATTAACCAAGAGATTTAAACGCGTGTTCACTGTTTGTGATTGTGCCCTGGCGCAAGCCCTCTCCCTCTCTTCAAGGGAGATGTTCTCCTGTAAGTCTTCTTTCCAGGATTCAAGCTTCTTTACGGACGTTTCTGTAGAGGCAGCCACCAGTTCATTATAGGTTTTGGAAATCAAGCCCCTTCCCCGGCAATCTTTCACCATCATTTCTTCAAGTGTTGATAGGCCAGGAATGGACAAGGGCTGGTTTTGCTGTGCTCTAATAAAATCTCTCAGCTGTAAATATCTAAAGAACTGGCTGCGGACTATGTCATGCTTTACAACCATTTCATCAAAGGACAGTAAATGTTTATTTATTATTGTAAAGATCTCCTATTTTTTGTAACCCCCTCTCAGCCCATATTTTAAATCCCCCTTTCACCCCGTCCTGGGGGGAAATTATCATTTCCCCATATCCACAGTGGCACATTCTCTTCTGAATAGTAAATTAGTGTTCTCAGCATTGCATTGGGCCCGAAGCAGCAATAAATTTTGGTGTATTTCAGGGGACCTTGTTTGATAGTATTCATTTTCTAATTCCTTTATTTTTGTCTCTATCCGTTTTGCCTTTTGGAAAGTCAATCTTGCTTTAGAGCTAGTGATGCTAATTATTTGGCCCCTAATAAAAGCCTTAAAAGCCTCCCATCTTATGCTTGCAGAAGTTTCTGTTTTATTCATTTCAAAATAGAGGCTAATTTGTTCATCCAAAAGTGAGACAAAACCAGGGTCCGCCAACCATTTTTGTTTGCAACGCCAAATCCTAGCATCTTTCACAAGCTTTGAGTCCTCAACCAATGAGCCCTGACAGGCTCACCTGTGAGGTGAAACCATATCAGGTGATGACATCATGAAGCTCACTGAGAGAAGGCCGAGGGTTTGCAGCGCTGTCAACACAGCAGAGAGCGGCTACTGTCAGGAATGTAAAATATAAAATATATTTAGAGTTATTCATCAATTTTTTTTGCTATATAATTCCATATATCTTGTTTCATATATTTGATGGCTTCACTTTGTATCTACAAAGTAAACTATTAAAAATAAAGAAAAACCATTAAAGCGAACGTGGCTCAAGAGTTGGGAGTTCACCTTGTAATCAGAAGGTTGCCGGTTCGAGCCCCGGCTAGGACAGTCTCGATCGTTGTGTCCTTGGGCAACACACTTCACCCTACCGCCTACTGGTGTTGGCCAGAGTGGCCGATGGTGCAATATGGCAGCCTCGCCTCTGTCAGTCTGCCCCAGGGCAGCTGTGGCTACAACTGTAGCTGCCTCCACCAGTGTGTGAACGTGAGAGTGAATGAATAGTGGCATTGTAAAGAGCTTTGAGGGTCTCGAAAAGCGCTGTATAAATACAATCCATTATTATTATTAAATGAGAAGGTGTGTCCAAACTTTTGACTGGTAGTGTAGCTCATAACTTGATCTTCAGGCATATTATTGTGGAGCTGATTGATAGATACAGAATGAAAGCATCAAATACTTTCCATTCAGTTTAAATGCTTAAGGCCTTAAAGCTAAGAGTAAAATTAACATTTAACTTGTGCTTGCTCATAATTCAATTCAATTCAATTAAATTTTATTTATATAGCGCCAAATCACAACATAAGTCGCCTCAAGGCGCTTCATAGATACAGAGAAAAACCCAACAATCATATGACCCCCTATGAGCAAGCACTTTGGCAAAAGTGGGAAGGAAAAACTCCCTTTTAACAGGAAGAAACCTCCGGCAGAACCAGGCTCAGGGAGGGGCGGGGCCATCTGCTGCGACCGGTTGGGGTGAGAGAAGGAAGACAGGATAAAGACATGCTGTGGAAGAGAGACAGAGGTTAATAACAGATATGATTCAATGCAGAGAGGTCTGTTAACACATAGTGAGTGAGAAAGGTGACTGGAAAGGAAAAACTCAATGCATCATGGGAATCCCCCGGCAGCCTACGTCTATTGCAGCATAACTAAGGGAGGATTCAGGGTCACCTGGTCCAGCCCTAACTATATTCTTTAGCAAAAAGGAAAGTTTGAAGCCTAATCTTGAAAGTAGAGATAGTGTCTGTCTCCTGAATCCGAACTGGAAGCTGGTTCCACAGAAGAGGGGCCTTAAAACTGAAGGCTCTGCCTCCCATTCTACTTTTAAATACTCTAGGAACAACAAGTAGGCCTGCAGAGCGAGAGCGAAGTGCTCTAATAGGATGATATGGTACTACAAGGTCATTAAGATAAGATGGGGCCTGATTATTTAAGACCTTGTATGTGAGGAGCAGGATTTTGAATTCAATTCTGGATTTAACAGGAAGCCAAAACAGGAGAAATATGCTCTCTTTCTAGTCCCTGTCAGGACTCTTGCTGCAGCATTTTGGATCAGCTGAAGGCTTTTCAGGGAGTTTTTTGGACATCCTGATAATAATGAATTACAGTCGTCCAGCCTGGAAGTAATAAATGCATGAACTAGTTTTTCAGCGTCACTCTGAGACAGGATATTTCTAACTTTAGAGATGTTGCGCAAATGGAAGAACGCAGTCTTACATATTTGTTTAATATGTGCGTTGAAGGACATGTCCTGGTCAAAAATGACTCCAAGGTTCCTCATAGTGTTACTGGAGGCCAAGGTAATGCCATCCAGAGTAAGAATCTGGTTAGATACCATATTTCTAGGCTTTTCAGGGCCAAGTAAAATAACCTCAGTTTGATCTGAATTAAGAAGCAGAAAGTTAGCGGCCATCCAGGTCTTTATGTCTTTAAGACATTCCTGCAGTTTAACTCATTGGTGTGTGTTATCTGGCTTCATGGACAGATAGAGCTGGGTGTCATCAGCATAGCAGTGTAAATGTATGCTATGTCTTCTAATGATGCTGCCTAAGGGAAGCATGTATAATGTAAACAGAATTGGTCCTAGCACTGAACCCTGTGGAACTCCATAATTAACCTCAGTGTGTGAAGAGGACTCTCCATTTACATGCACAAACTGGAGTCTATTAGATAGATATGATACAAACCACTGCAGTGCAGTACCTGTAATACCTACAGCATGTTCTAATCGCTCTAATAGGATATTATGGTCGACAGTATCGAACGCTGCACTGAGGTCTAGCAGGACAAGCACAGAGATGAGTCCACTGTCAGAGGCCATAAGAAGATCATTTGTAACCTTCACTAAAGCTGTTTCTGTGCTGTGATGCGCTCTGAAACCTGACTGAAACTCTTCAAATAAGCCTCTGCAGATGATCTGTTAGCTGTTTGACAACTACTCTTTCAAGGATGTTTGATATAAAGGAAGGTTGGAGATTGGCCTATAATTAGCTAAGACTGCTGTGTCTAGAGATGCTTTTTGAGTAAAGGTTTAACTACAGCCAGCTTGAAGGCCTGTGGTACATAGCCGATCATTAGAGATAGGTTGATCATATTTAAGATCGAAGAATTAATTAATGGCAGGACTTCTTTGAGCAGTTTTGTAGGAATGGGGTCTAAAAGACACGTTGATGGTTTGGAGGAAGTAATTATTGAAGTTAACTCAGAAAGATCAATTAGAGAAAAAGAGTCTAACTTAACATCAATGGTACTAAGAGTAGCTGTAGATAATATTACATCTGTGGGATGATTACTGGTAATTTTTTCTCTAATGATAAAGATTTTATTTGTGAAGAAGTTCATGAAGTCATTACTAGTTAACGTTAAAGGGATTGTTGGCTCAAAAGAGCTCTGACTTTTTGTCAGCCTGGCTACAGAGCTGAAGAGAAACCTGGGGTTGTTCTTATTTACTTCAATCAGTGATGAATAGTAAGATGTTCTGGCTTTGCGGAGGGCTTTCTTATAAAGCAGCAAACTATTTCTCCAGGCTAAATGATAATCCTCTAAATTTGTGACACGCCATTTCCTCTCCAGATTACGAGTCATCTGCTTTAGGCTACGTGTTTGAGAATTATACCACGGAGTCAGGTACTTCTGATTAGAGACCTTAGTTTTCACTGGAGCTACAGTATCCAGAGTCGTACGTAGTGAGGAGGTGAAATTATTAACAAGATGATCGACCTCTGTTGGGGTAGCGTTCAGATAGCTGCTCTGCTCTGTGTTGGTACAGGGCATTGAAGATGATAACAGTGGGTGGATTATATTCTTAAACTTAGTTACAGTGCTTTCAGAAAGACATCTACTTTGATAAAGTCTACTCTCCACCGCTGTGTAATCAATTATTGTAAATGTAAATGTTATCAGGAAATGATCAGACAGGAGAGGGTTTTCAGGAAACACTGTTAAATGTTCAGTTTCTATGCCATATGTTAAAACAAGATCTAGAGTGTGATTAAAGTGGTGGGTGGGTTCTTTTACAGTTTGAGAGAAACCAATTGAGTCTAATAACAGATTAAATGCCATGTTGAGGCTGTCATTTTTAGCATCTACATGGATGTTAAAATCACCCACAATAATTATTTTATCTGAGCTCAGAACTAAATTAGATAAAAAGTCTGAGAAATCAGACAGAAACTCTGTGTAAGGCCCAGGTGGACGATAGATGATAACAAGTAAGACTGGTTTCTGAGTTTCACAGCTGGGGTGGACAATGTTAAGCATCAGGCTTTCAAATGAATTAAAAGTCTGTCTGGGTCTTTCATTAATTAATAGGCTGGTGTGAAAAATTGCTGCCACACCGCCCCCTCGGCCTGTGCTTCGAGATTTCTGGTAGTTATAGGGGGTCATATGATTGTTGGGTTTTTCTCTGTATCTATGAAGCGCCTTGAGGCGACTTATGTTGTGATTTGGCGCTATATAAATAAAATTGAATTGAATTGAATTGTTTGAGCCAAAGTGGACTACATGGGAGACGACCAAGGAGGACACCATTACTGAAAACAAACAATAAAAAAGCCAGACTGGAATGTGCCAACCTACATGTTGACAAGCCACAAAGCTTCTGAGAGAAAGTCCTATGGAAGGATGAGACAAAAATGGAACCTTTTGCCAAGGCACATCGGGTCTATGTTCACAGACTTTGCTTGATCTGGCACAGTGTCTTGAATCTGTGCAGGGTACAATGAAATCTCAAGACTATCAAGGGATTCTAGAGAGAAATGTGTTGGCCAGTGTCAGAAAGCTTGGTCCCAGTCGCAGTCAGGGGTCTTGCAACAGGACAATGACCCAAAGCAGAGAGCTAAAACCCCCAAGAATGGCTAAGAGGAAAACATTGGACTATTCTAAAGTGGCCTTCTATGAGCCCTGACCTCAATCCTATTGAGCATCTTTGGAAGGAGCTGAAACATGCCGTCTGGAAAAGGCGCCCTTCAAACTGGAAAAAACTGGAGCAGTTTGCTCATGAAGAGTGGGCCAAAATACCTGCTGAGGTGCAGAAGTCTCATTGACAGTTACAGGAATCATTTGATTGCAGCGATTGTCTCAAAAGGTTGTGCAACAAAATATTAAGTTGTGGGTACCATCATTTTTGTCCAGGCCTGTTCTATGCATTTATTTTGTAAGTAATTCTGTTGAAGCAAGGAACGCTGAACACTGTAGCAATGCTCACAGGTACTAGTGAGACAGCTATTCAGGTGAAAGAGATTAGACAGGTTCCTCCGGCTTATCTCTCAATACATCTGAGGGAGGGCAAAAGGACTTTACATACAGCCTTTTATGATTAAAGTTATATAGAGTGACATACCAGAGTTTATCTGTACAGTGTGTGGTTTTGCTAATAGTTAATTATTCTTAAATCTAATCAGAAAATGATAGAATAAGTGGTAAATGGCCTGTATTTGTATAGCGCTTTACACATTCAGTCATCCACACATTCACACACTAAATAGATCTAATCAAAATGTAATCAATAAAGTTAGAATCACCACAATGAAATGTTTCTGATACCAGAGTTCTGGTCTTTTGTCTGTGTGTGTGTGTGTGTGAACGTAATATGGTCAACACCTTGGAGACGCTTACAGCTGCTGTGAAGGCTCAAAACAACACCATTGAGCGTATGAGGGGAAACATCAGAGAGAGGCCTGCTCAAAATGACACCCTTGAGCGACAGTTGGAAAACATCGCGGAACGGATCACTGCAGTTGTGAGGTCTCAGAATCAAAAGACTGACAACACCATGGAACAGAAGTTTGATACCATCATGGGGAGGCTCGCGGCTCTCCAACGGGAGATCGAGGGACCAGCCTCGGAGTGCTAGAATTCGAGCTGCTCACAAAGGAGAAATCAACAATATTCAACATTTGGACACCACGGCCCCAGCTTCAGGCCCAAGGCTGGAGCCCACCAAAACAACTCCCTGATAACGACTGTGTGATGACTATTCTTCCCGCCCCATGAAGGACACCTGGATTGGCTGGAGGACTGTTTACTTAGCCTGATAGGCCGAAGGACACTGTCTCAGCTAAACTATGGACACACACACACTTACACTGATAAGCACTCACTCATCCCCCTCCCTTTCCAACGCCTTCGATGCTTGTGCCCTACCGGGGATGATAGCAGTCAACTGGACCAGCACAGATGCTGCAGGACCGGATGCGCTGTCTACGCCGGCTCTCTCTTACCCTTTACCCGCCCTGTTGCTTGTCTCGTGTTTCTATGGTGTATTGATAGTCATGTGCTTTGTGCTGAGGTGTTTTTTCTTTTATCAAACTGTTCTCCCACTAGGAGCTCAGTCTGAGTGGAGTTTTTTTTCTCCTCCTCTTACCTCATGTAGTGTATTTTCGTTGTTTTTTTCCTATCAGCCTACCTTCTGACATGTCTGCCCAATGTGATGTTTGTGTAAAGTTGGTCAGAAGGTTCCTTTGTGAGTGCGCATGCGCCATTAGCGTGCTGCCTGCTGTAACCCCTAATTTCCCTCGGGATGAATAAAGTATTCTGATTCTGATTCTGAATGCAAACAAACGCTGTTGTGACAGTGATGCACACTGTTCTGATGGTATATATGTATCAATCTATCAATCGTTTGTTGTAAGATTCAGATAATTATTTATTAAAGTGAGACATTTTAAATGAGAATAAGAAAGAAAAGTATTTCTTTGTGCCCCCCTCTCCCTGTTAATGCCTACCTGCCCCCTGGCAACACTTTGCTAGACCCGCCCCTGCACAGTTACCAGCTGTCAGCTGCTTAGAAAAGGATCCTGGTGTTATTTGTCTCTCAGAAACAGTTCATAACTTCAACTCATTCATGTCACCTAAAAGGTAAACCTGTTTCTCCATCACAGCTCTGATGATCCAGTAAGGACATCTCCTGGTTTCATCTTCATGTTTCCCTCTCACCACATATCCAAACCATATCATGACCAGCAGCTTTACAGCTGTGGCTCCAGCAAACATCAGCGGATACTAGAAATTAATATTAAATAAATTCTAACAACAGCTGATCAAGCTTAAACGTGCTGCTGTTGTTTAGCACGACATCTGCTGGTTTCCTCTTTCTGGCGCAAAGTGAGCGATAAACAAACAAGAGAGACGATCAGCTGATCATTGATCAGTTTCATGATTGAAGTAGAAACGGGAGAGGGAGGGGGAGAGAATGAAAGAAGAAGAGGCAGCTGTGCAGCAAAGACACAGAATAACTGCAGCTTTGTGTCTTTTCCATTGTAGCTGAATTACGGGACAAACTGTGTTTCTTTTCACCTCAATAAGAAACGCGTAATATTTTCTCTGAATACGAGGCGATTCCGTCGTTTTACAGGACAGTTGGCAACTCTACTAACTAACCTTATGAATAAAATAAAGTTAACTATCAGTAACATCATAGCACCACCCAGCTGTATAGAAACTCCGTCATACTAGCTAGTACCCAGCATAACGAAAATAAACTCCACCTAAACTTGGTTCATATCTGACCCAGAGAGACTGCAGGTCATAACTTCTTACCTGAAGTTCAGTTCACCTGATACTCGGACCGGCGGCCGCCTCGGGTCTCTCCTCCTCCTTCCTCCCTTTCTCTCATCCACCTGCTGGCCTCCACCACTTGCTAATGTTGCTGAATCTGTGGAAGCTCCACGATAGCCACCACACGAAGTAACGAATAACGAGCCTATCAAAATCCCAGTAACGCGTTCCCGGTTTTGGCATAATAACTAGTTACCGTGCTCGTTACCACAATAATAACCTAGTTACTCTAACGCGTTACTTACGCGTTACTTACGTGTTATGACAGACAGAGACACAGACGCAGACTCATAAGCAGGCTTAATGACATCATGGACAGACAGGGGGGGACATGGAAGGAGGGAGCAGGACAGGCACAGAACAGAAACCTAACAAAACGGCGAATAATACTGGGATACCTAATCAGAATAACAAAAGCACAAAGAAACACAAAACACAACACACAGACTCAGGACCATGACAGTGTGTGCTTCTGTGCTGCTATTGTTTGTGTTAACTGAGAACGTAGCAATGGCACAACGCCCACATCTTGTCTGAGGCGGACAAGCTTTTAGTGTATGGTCAGAATGACTAAGCAAACATTTAGGGAATGTCTGACTTTACCATGTATGATTTAATATAAGGAACCATATAGAGTATATTGTGTTTGAACCACAGACCCATGAAGAGAACAAGTATTCCTATGTAACTGAGTTAAAACGTAATCATATTGGAATCATGATATTCATATGGGGTTGCGTTAAAAGGAAGTATTGAGAGATCATACAATCATAAAGAGAAACGGTATATTCATGTCATGTCAAGTATATAAATATATGATTACGCTGAAAAAAATCATTTGAATCTATCTGTGACTGAGCTAATGAGAGCTGCTTGTTTGAGGGCCTTTCTGTCTGTTCATTGGGTTAATATCAGGCGAGTGACTTGACCATTCAAGAATATCCCACTTCTTTGCTTTAACAAACTGCTGGTTACCACTCCTAATATCGTAGCAAATTCTTAGATGTTTTTCTGTTTTCACAGCTCGAGGATGGCTTGTTTTACCTGCATGGGGAGCTCCTTTGACTGCATGTTGCTTAATTGACAATGACATAACAAAGGAGCTGACCACACCTGCCCATAAAATGGCCTTTGAGTCAACTGTCCAGTTAATTGTCGTCCCTTTAAAAAGAGGCCCAAACCGCTGATCCAATTCGAATGTGGATGAACGCTGAGAGTCTGCACATTATGTCCATGAGAAATGTAACCAGAGTAATAAGATGATTTAAATGAAGTAATCTCTGACCTGGTAGCTGAAAAATGAGAGAGAAAGAGGGTAACAGGGTGTGGCTGGACATCAGGTGATTGGATGTCAATAAAGTTGATGCCAGAGGTCATCTCGGCACATGTGACGTCTAGAAAGGACGTCTAAGAGTTACTTGAAACAAGGCATTTTTTACAGTCAGAGCTTTTCTCCTTTCCTTGCACTGACTGCTATGTTATGCCCTTTAGATGGCAGAGTGACCGCACAACAAATGGCTTCCACAGGAAATGGCCTCCGTAAGTCAGCTCACGTCTTGTTTATGCCTGCTGGGGTAACTTTGTTTGATTAATAAGTACATGTTCCTTTTCCCCCCTGACCTTTTTCCTGTGTGTGTACACTGGAACATCTGATTCATTTTAAACAGTTCATTATAGCATCATTCTTGTCACTCTGATTTTAGAAAGATAATCAAAGAACACAAATGATACAAATGTGAGTAGAATATCTGCTTAATATTTGATTCACAGATGAAACAAACTAAATCTTATTTTGCTAAACCTGACTTAAATGAAATGTTCTTTTTTTTAAATTCACATTTAAGATGCACAATAATCTTTTTTGTTTAGCATATCTATTCAGTAGTAGATGTCTAGACAGTGTCATAACGCTTTGGATGTGTGATGGAACTTCACATTAGCCTGTCAGAAACTTGAAATTAAAATTAAACATGGCATGTTTGCATTTAAATTTCTTCGAACCATGCTTTATTTTTTTATTTGTCATGACTGTCTCTTTTACACAGGTAGTCAGGGGGATGATAACCTCCAGGCCATGCTGGTGGGGGCGATGATGAGGAAAATTAAGTCTCGTAACTGGAAGAAGCAGCGATATTTCAAGCTGGAGGATGACTTCATGACCATCTGGTACCAGTCTAAGAAGGCTGGCAATGTCCGCTCCACATGTAAGAGAACAGTTATAATTAAAGAACCCGTGGAAAAATGACCTAATAGACCTGATCCAACAGTGGGCGTTTTGCTTACAAGTATATGTGTGTGCGGGTCACAAGCTCTTGGCATTAAGCATGCTCACAATCTGGCACAATTTTTCTTTTTTTTTGCTTTATTTTTGTGTCTAAAACCTCCTAAATTCCACTTTCTTTGTTCCTAGTTTCTGTGAATGATGTGGAAGCAGTTCGAGAGGGGCACCAGAGTGAGGTCCTCCTCAGTATTGCAGATGAGTTCCCACCTGACAGATGCTTCACATTGGTCTTTCGCGGTCGCAGGGGCAATTTGGACCTGGTGGCCGAGTCAGCTGAGGAAGCACAGTCCTGGATATGGGGCATGAGGAAACTGATTGAGAATGTGGAAAACATGGGTGAGAGGGAGAAACTCGATCAGTATCCTTCACTCAGTTTACATACATATGCGGTCAACCTAACTATATATAAAGAATTTGTGTTGGGTGTACATTACATCACATTACATTTTTCAGTAATACAGTAATGTAATGAGTTACTGTACTAAACTCAGTAATCTTATAATCACATTTGCATGTCAGATAGAAAGAGAAAAAAAATAAACATATCTTCTTCTTCTTCCTGCAGACATGTGCTACTCTTTTGTGTGCAGAGAGGAGAACTATAGTGCCGGGTCTACAACGTTTCGGGAGTGGAGATTTGGGGTTTATTTTTATTGCATGAAAACACAGTAATAAAGTATGTCAAGGAAAGAAACTGCAGTATACTGCTATCAAAATGTCAGCTCTTTGCAAACGTCTGAACAGATAGCAGGCGAACACAAAACTGGCGAAAAACCCAGTGTGATCTTACAGCTACATGTATGCTGACCTCAGCCAGCAGCCAGTGCAGGTAACATGGAAGTGATGAGCAGTCGGGTTTACACAAGTAAACAAAATGCAGTTTCTAAATGAAGGTGTTTGTTATTAAGGGGGAAACCCTAAAGGGGAAAAACTCCAAACCTGCATGGCCTGGTGTGAAGTGATTGCCCCTAAACCTAATAACTGGTGGGGCCACCCTTAGCAGCAACAACTGCAATCAAGTGTTTGCAGTAACTGGCAATGAGTCTTTTATAGCGTGATGCAGGAATTTTGGCACACTCATCTCTGTAGAATTGTTGTAATTCAACCACTTTGGAGGGTTTTCGAGCACAAACCGCCTTTCTAAGTTCATGCCACAGCATCTCAATCAGATTCAGCTCAGGACTTTGACTAGGCCACTCCAAAGTCTTCATTTTGTTTTTCTTAAGCCATTCAGAGGTGGACTTGCTGGATCATTACTCTGCTGTAGAACCCAAGTGCACTTCAGCTTGAGGTCATGAACGGATGACCGGACATTCTCTTTTAGGATGTTTTATTTGACAGCAGAATTCATGGTTTCATTTACCACAGAAAGTTTTCCACGTCCTGAGGCAGCAAAACAGCCCCAGACCACCATCACCATTTTTTTTACTGTTAATATGATGTTCATTTTCTTTTCTTTTTTTGTTCTTTTTTTTTTGTGTCACGTTTGGATCTTTAGCATCAGAATTGCTGTCTTAAGGCCAAGAAAGATGCCAAGCGGATTTATTTTACCAAGTGGATCATCATTGCCTTGCCATATTGGTCCATTTGATTGACCTTTATTATAATTATGAATTTATTTTATTTTCAGTTGCTATAAACGGGACAGACATGACTGGGGGATAGGACAGGGAGAAAGAATGAAAGAAAGAGAGGGAGAGAAAGAAAACCAAAGGGGAGAAGAGACGGTGAGAAGGGGGGGAAGAAAAAACAAACAAACACCTGGGTCACCTGTATGGAGAAAAAAAACAGAAGAGAAAGCAAACAACAAAGAGCAACATAATAAAAAAAACGGCACCATCACAATAAACTAGCTAGCAGTAGATATCAGTAGATACTAAATAATAAACGATATTGTGCAGCACGCAAGATAGACAGCGCACAATGTGCTTTGAGGCAGCAGCCAGGAAAGCTGTAGTCCGCGTCTGTGAACACCCGTGTGTACACCTGTGTGCATACCTGTGTGGATCAGCACGCTTGCATTCCAAAGGTTTCTCCATGTAACGATCTGCTAGGGAGTGTGGGGGGGCCACAGCCCCGTCCACCAGGGTATGAAGCAGGTATGGAGGAGATCAAAACTCCAGACATCCAGAGGCCCCCAGAACACAAGAGACCAAGGAAGACCAACAGAGGGGCAGCCGCGCCACTGTCCCAGAAAGAGCTGAGGAGAGTCCCAGATGAGGGCTCACTCAGCAGCCGCAGAGCAGAAGCCAGGGGGAGTTGCAGTGACGCGCCCGTGAGCTCCGCCGGCAGCCAGCTGTGCCTGAGTGACCGAGCCCCAGGCCGAGAGGCCGGGGGCACCCCACCTCCGAAGTGGCCCGAGTGAGCCCCAGGCTCCAGGCCCCGATAAGTGGCCGCCAAGGAGTGAGCCGGTGTGTACCCGGACGCCCACCCCCAGACACAAAGAACCACCAACGCACCGACACCTGAGGGAGTCCGCCACTGGCAGGGGAAGTGGTGGTGGGTGGAGATAGGCCTCCAAACCTTGGAGGGCCTGAGATGTCCCCAGAGAGGTGGCGTCTGATACCCAACCTGACATATAGACACAGAAATACAGGCACACACAGACACAAACATCCATTCCCACCCTCATGCTCTCATATGCACTTACTCCACACTCAACCAACGTGGAGACAGACATAAAGAGACGCTGTACACACGATCATACTCCCCAAGCGTACTCTACGAACCGGGTCTAGGTACCCTTGCCCCTGGAGGGGGGAACTGCACCCAGACCCAGGTGGTGTTACCCTTTTCCCTGCGGTGGGGAGAGGCAGACCGCCCCGACTCCGCAGCAGCAGGGAGGCCCCACACTCCAGACCGCAGTCGGACGGCCAACTCCTCCTAGCCCCCCCGCTCTAGCAGGCCGCAGAGAACGGGGGTGAGAGAAGACTCCAAACCTCCCTCCACCCGCTCATTGTAGTGTTGATGCATGTGTGTTCTAAGGTGCATTTAAAACCCAGGAGGGCATGGAGCTACCTGCCAGAGAGCAGCAGGTAAGCGCATAGTCCCTCCTGCTAGCCCTCAATGTCTACGTGTATTTAAAATTGAGAGGTGGGCAACGACGCCAGGGGTGAGGCGTACACCCTGATGGTAATTTGGACTCCGTGTATCATGCCCACCCCCAAGATCCTATATGTATGTGTAATGAGAGTGTGAGTAATGTGAATGTCTAAGTTGTGGGATAAAATTGAGGCAGAGGCAGCCAGAAGGGGACAGAGGGGGGAGTAGCCTCCTCTGCACCCTGGTGACATACCCCTACTCCAAGGCCCTGCATGTGTGGGTGGTTGTGGTGGAGCGGGAAGAGGGAGGCAGCTGGAGATGGGGAGGGAAGGAAGGGAGGGGCAGGTGACCCCTCCCTGGGGCCAGCTCCCCCGCTGACCCCAGTAGGCACCCCCATACTCCGCGACCCACCAGGGAAAGGGGGCCCAGGCCCATCCAGACCGGGGCCCAGCGCAGCAGCGCCCCCCGGCCCCACAGAGCCCGGGACAGTCCACCCAACCCCACCACAGAGAAAACTGCACCCACCCCACCATCCACTCATCTTCCAGACTACATGAGACAATAAACACCCAGGCTGAGATCTTCCTCCACCTCTCCTGTATCTCCCCCTCCTGCAGAGAGTTCCTGAGGAGAGGAAAGCTCCTGCAAGTTGAAGAGCCCCCCAGGTGGCTCGACGCACCGGCAGCACCCTGCGCCAGGGATGGGCCCCCATGCACCCACCCGCCCACAACCCCGGCAACACACAAACCAGGACCCAAGGCCCCGAGGCCCGGCCAGGGCCCCAGCCCAGAGACGGAGCGCCCCCAGAACCTCACGCCCATCCCGGACCCACCCAGGGGCAGCCAGGCTACCAGGTCAGTAACCCACGTCCGTCAGCACAGACTCTCCCCTAGCCCCGCTACATGCAGCCACGAGGAAACAGTCACTCGAGAGCCAAAAGAGCCCCCAACCGGACATAACTGCTACCCCGGGTTGAGCCCCCCAAGGAAGATGCCTCCGGGGAACCCCCCGACGCCCTAAGCCTGTCCCTACCCCCACACCAATCACAACAGTGAAGGCGGGACCAAACTATGACCCCCCACCCCCATGTTCATTTTCTTAAAAGGTGTGTTACAACTGTGTTACTTTTACCCCAGATATAATGGGGACAAACACCTTCCAAAAAGTTCTGCTTTTGTCTCATCAGTCCAGAGAATATATTCCCAAAAGTCTTGTGGATCATCAAGATGTTTTCTGGCAAAACTGAGGTGAGCCTTTAATGTCCTTATTGGTCAGCAGTAGTTTCTCCTTGACCTGCTCTGACTGCTGCTTTTGATATAGTAGACCAGGGGTCCCCAACTCCAGGCCTCGAGGGCCGGTGTCCTGCAGTTTTTAGATGTGTCCATGATCCAACACAGCTGATTCAAATGGCTACATTACCTCCTCAACATGTCTTGCAGTTCTCCAGAGGCCTGGTAATGAACTAATCATTTGATTCAGGTGTGCAGACCCAGGGTGAGATCTAAAACCTGCAGGACACCGGCCCTCGAGGCCTGGAGTTGGGGACTCCTGCAGTAGACCATCTCATGTCCCATTTAGAATACCATGTGGGCATCAAAGGTACAGCTTTTGAGTGGTTCAGGAGAGAACTTTCTCAGTCCACTTTGGTGACTCTGTATCTTCCTCAGCCTCTCTGGCATGTGGTGTCCCACAAGGAGTCCTTCAGGTGCCTTTTGGGAAGCTGGAACAGGTGGCCTGTTTCAAACTTGTGATTCTTTCTGACAGTCTTGTCATTGCCATAGTATTATTCATATACTCAAGAGTACTACTCCATTTCTCTTCATATTTACACCATGGACGTACTTGAATCCACCTTCAATGCTCCCGGCTTTGCTTTACCTGTACTACTACATTGTCACACATAAGATCCCAAACTTATTTTTGTATTTATACCTTCATGCAATTTGCACATCTCTCTTACAAATTATCAGTCTTACTTTTACTGTTTTTAACTAACTTCATTTCTACCTTTCTTTAATTTTTATCACCATCCATCCATCCATCCATCTTCTTCTGCTTATCTGGGCCCAGGTCAGGGGGGCAGCAGCCTAAAAAGAGAAGCCCAGACCTCCCTCTCCCCGGCCACCTCCTCAAAGAGATATAATCCCTCCAGCATGTCCTGGGTTTGCCCCGGGTTGGACATGCCCAGAACACCTCACCCAGGAGGCATCATTTTCAAATGCCCAAACCACCTTTTCAATATAGAGGAGCAACAGCTCTACTTTACACTCAGTGCTCTCTTTACCACAATGGACCAGTACAGGATCTGCATCACTGCAGCCGCACCACCAATCCATCTCCTGCTCCTGTCACTCGTGAACAAGACCCCAAGATACTGTCCCGGAGTGGGGACCCTTTTCCAGCTGAGGACCATGGCCTAAAAATTACAAACAGAATAGGTGACAAAGGGCAGCCCTGGCGGAGTCCATCAACCACCTGAAATAAGTCTGACTTATTGCCGGCTATGTGGACCAAGCTCTTGCAACAGTTGTGTAAGGATTGAATGGCAACGCATACTCCTGAAGCACCTCCCACAGGACACTCCGAGGGACATGGTTGAATGCCTTCCCCAAATCCACAAACAACATTTAAACTGGTTGGGCAAACTCCTATGCACCCTCAAGTATCCTCAAGAGGATAAAGAGCTGATCCAGTGTCCCACGACCAGGACAAAAAACACATTGTTCCTCCTGTATCCAAGGACTTTCCTTTCCACCACACCAGTCTGCCGATCCAGATGTACCGCCCCTGAGCTCCACACAACACTAAAGAGGCATGTCAACCAAGACAGCCATACAACGTCCAGATCATTTAGGAACTCATCCACCCAATGGGCCGTGCCACCAAGGAGTTGTTTAGCTACCTTAGTGACTTCACCCCTGGAGATAAGCGAGTTGCCCCCCTCGTTCCCAGATGCCACCTCCACGGAAGATGTGCCAGTGGGATTAAGGAGGTCCTCAAAGTATTCCTTCCTACAATTTTCTCAGTCAAAGTCAGCAGTGCTCGACCCGCACTATACACAGTGCAGGTAGAGCACCACTTTCCTTTTCTGAGTCGCCTGACAGTTTGGCAGAATCTCTTCAAGGCAGTCCAAAATTCTTTTCCATGGCTTCTCCAAGCTCCTCCCACACCCAAGTTTTTGCTTCAACCACTGCCTGAGCCACGTTCCGCTTGGCCTGTCAGTATCTATCAGCTGTCTCCACAGTACCACAGGCTAGCCAAGCCTTCTTCAGCCTGGTGGCTCCCTTCACCTCTGGTGTCCACCATTTGGTTCGGGGGTTACCACCACGACAGACACCAACCACCTTGTGACCGCTGCTCAGTGCAGTGGCTTAATTCAATTCAATTCAATTCAATTTTATTTATATAGCGCCAAATCACAACATAAGTCGCCTCAAGGCGCTTCATAGATACAGAGAAAAACCCAACAATCATATGACCCCCTATGAGCAAGCACTTTGGCAAAAGTGGGAAGGAAAAACTCCCTTTTAACAGGAAGAAACCTCCGGCAGAACCAGGCTCAGGGAGGGGCGGGGCCATCTGCTGTGATTGGTTGGGGTGAGAGAAGGAAGACAGGATAAAGACATGCTGTGGAAGAGAGACAGAGGTTAATAACAGATATGATTCAATGCAGAGAGGTCTGTTAACACATAGTGAGTGAGAAAGGTGACTGGAAAGGAAAAACTCAATGCATCATGGGAATCCCCCGGCAGCCTACGTCTATTGCAGCATAACTAAGGGAGGATTCAGGGTCACCTGGTCCAGCCCTAACTATATGCTTTAGCAAAAAGGAAAGTTTGAAGCCTAATCTTGAAAGTAGAGATAGTAGCAATATGCTTAATGCTTAAGCAATAGAGGTACTGTACATATATATATATATATATAAAAAAAACACCCAGCACGCCCCTGCGGGCGGTTTATCCTTCAAGCTCGGGTCCTCTACCAGAGGCCTGGGAGCTTGAGGGTCCTGTGCAGTATCTTAGCTGTTCCCAGGACTGTGCTCTTCTGGACAGAGATCTCCGATGTTGTTCCCGGGATCTGCTGGAGCCACTCGCCTAGCTTGGGAGTCACCGCACCTAGTGCTCCGATTACCACGGGGACCACCGTTACCTTCACCCTCCACATCCTCTCGAGCTCTTCTCTGAGCCCTTGGTATTTCTCCAGCTTCTCGTGTTCCTTCTTCCTGATATTGCTGTCATTCGGAACCGCTACATCGATCACTACGGCCGTCTTCTTCTGTTTGTCTACCACCACTATGTCTGGTTGGTTAGCCACCACCATTTTGTCCGTCTGTATCTGGAAGTCCCACAGGATCTTAGCTCGGTCATTCTCCACCACCCTTGGGGGCATCTCCCATTTTGACCTTGGGACCTTGGGATATATATATATATATATATATATATATATATATATATATATATATATATATATATATATATATATATATATAGATAGATAGATAGATAGATAGATAGATAGATAGATAGATAGATAGACATACTGCACTTTGTCATAGTATAGGCCCTTACCAGGCCCCTGTGACTCTTTTAATTGTGGTGTTTATTGTGACTTTACTATTTTTATTCTTTGTCATGATGCTGTTAGGTAACAATTTCCCTTGTGAGATCAATAAGGTATCTGTCTGTCTATCTTTACAGTGACCATTGTACCATTACTGTAGCAAAAAAAAAAGTTTTATTAGAAAGTTCCTTGATTGTTGTACTCAGATGGATTGGTGAATGGTTCAAAAAGGCAGACAAGAACAATGATGGCAGGATGAACTTTAAGGAAGTGCAAGACCTGCTGAAGATGATGAATGTGGACATGAATGAACATCATGCTCACCACCTTTTTACAGTGAGAGACCTGTACTAAATGTGTATACTAACAAAGTATACACATTCCTGTGATTTAAATATTCAGTATTAAGGTTGTTTGGGTTCTGTTGTAATTTTCTTGGTACTAGGATTAGGAGATTATTAAATCCAGTTCTTTGTATTCTTCAACGAACAAGAAAGACACGGCTCAAAGTGGTCTAACTCAAAAGATCTTTAATTTGACATATTCCAGAATATGGAGACTAGGCACACACAGCAACGCCAGCTCAAGTCTCAGGCAAAAACAGGAAGCTTGGTTATTTATATACTTCATCTAGACGTCACACACACTTTAAGTTTCGATCAAACACTCTACTTAGTTTCACTTTCGGCCTGCAGCTCCTATTTTTGCAAAAGCATGCAGTTTCCTGTCAGCCTGCGACCTAGTTTTACACTGAAGTTTGGGCCTCTCATAAAACAATCTAATCAGCAAATAAGCATTAAGAATATATATTTATTTCTCAACAAGATCTTACACTTTGATGCATCTGTCCACCTGGCTACAGTACACATTTTTTGCCTCTTGTCTCAGATGGCTGATAAGTCCCAATCAGGTACCCTGGAGAATGATGAGTTTGTGCTCTTCTACAAGATGTTGACTCAGCGAGAGGATGTACTGAAGGTATTTCAGGAATACTCTGTTGATGGTCAGAAGCTATCCCAAAGCAACCTGGAGGACTTCCTTAGAGAGGAACAGCTTGAGGGGGATGATATCCAACTGCATGCTAAGCAGCTCATTGAGTGCTATGAACCCTCGGACAAAGGTGCACACATTGTAAAGAATACACTGCATCTTGATGTTTTGTTTGAATATAATTTTTATGACATTAGGATCAGTCTATTCCCTCATGAGATTTTATGGTACAGTTAGCACATTACACCATTGACACCATCTTACTGTCATTCCAGCCAAGCGCATGAATGCCATGACATTTGATGGCTTTTTGATGTACCTCGGCTCAGCTGAAGGCTCCATTTTTAACCCACAGCAGAGGGGGATCTTTCAGGACATGACTCAGCCACTCTGTCATTATTTCATCTCATCGTCCCACAACACCTACCTGATGGAGGACCAGCTCAGAGGACAAAGCAGTGTGGAGGGATACATCAGGTAGCAGTACTGGCTTAAAATTACCATGCTTTGATCAAATTCACCCCAACATTATTCTAAAATATGTTGCACATGAAGAGCTGGGGTAGCTAGTGAACCACTCCTTCTAACAAGCGTGTCTGCAATATGCTAGCTTGTCCAGAGATACTTCTAGAGAGTAGTACCTTGAAAGAGTAGGGGTTTGTAAAATTGCACAGTAAGCCAAAACATGGTTGCTCACAGCTAATTCATCAGGTTGAGATTTATCAGTACGTATTCGTAGTCCAAAGTTGGATTATCATCAATTTTGATCATTTTGGTTTGCTTAAGTCACGCACAAGTAAATACTGGACTAGATCATTAATAATTAAATGCTTTCCTTTGTAATCATTTTTGTATATTTGTAATATTCTTCTTGTGTATTTCATGCATGTATTATTTTAAGACAGGTGGGGATTATGTCTCCTCCCCCCCGTCTTCATCATTAATGATCTAGGCCAGTATTTACTTGGGCATGACTTAACCAATTAACCAATACCAACCTGTTATATATCAGCTGATTTATCTATGAAGATGTGATTGGTTCATTTGAATTTTTTTCTGTTTTCTGAAGCACACTTCTACTACAGGGAGTGCAGAATTATTAGGCAAGTTGTATTTTTGAGGAATAATGTTATTATTGAACAACAACCATGTTCTCAATGAACCCAAAAAACTCATTAATATCAAAGCTGAATGTTTTTGGAAGTAGTTTTTAGTTTGTTTTTAGTTTTAGCTATTTTAGGGGGATATCTGTGTGTGCAGGTGACTATTACTGTGCAGAATTATTAGGCAACTTAACAAAAAACAAATATATACCCATTTCAATTATTTATTTTTACCAGTGAAACCAATATAACATCTCCACATTCACAAATATACATTTCTGACATTCAAAAACAAAACAAAAACAAATCAGCGACCAATATAGCCACCTTTCTTTGCAAGGACACTCAAAAGCCTGCCATCCATGGATTCTGTCAGTGTTTTGATCTGTTCACCATCAACATTGCGTGCAGCAGCAACCACAGCCTCCCAGACACTGTTCAGAGAGGTGTACTGTTTTCCCTCCTTGTAAATCTCACATTTGATGATGGACCACAGGTTCTCAATGGGGTTCAGATCAGGTGAACAAGGAGGCCATGTCATTAGTTTTTCTTCTTTTATACCCTTTCTTGCCAGCCACGCTGTGGAGTACTTGGACGCGTGTGATGGAGCATTGTCCTGCATGAAAATCATGTTTTTCTTGAAGGATGCAGACTTCTTCCTGTACCACTGCTTGAAGAAGGTGTCTTCCAGAAACTGGCAGTAGGACTGGGAGTTGAGCTTGACTCCATCCTCAACCCGAAAAGGCCCCACAAGCTCATCTTTGATGATACCAGCCCAAACCAGTACTCCACCTCCACCTTGCTGGCGTCTGAGTCGGACTGGAGCTCTCTGCCCTTTACCAATCCAGCCACGGGCCCATCCATCTGGCCCATCAAGACTCACTCTCATTTCATCAGTCCATAAAACCTTAGAAAAACCAGTCTTGAGATATTTCTTGGCCCAGTCTTGACGTTTCAACTTGTGTGTCTTGTTCAGTGGTGGTCGTCTTTCAGCCTTTCTTACCTTGGCCATGTCTCTGAGTATTGCACACCTTGTGCTTTTGGGCACTCCAGTGATGTTGCAGCTCTGAAATATGGCCAAACTGGTGGCAAGTGGCATCTTGGCAGCTGCACGCTTGACTTTTCTCAGTTCATGGGCAGTTAATTTGCGCCTTGGTTTTTCCACACGCTTCTTGCGACCCTGTTGACTATTTTGAATGAAACGCTTGATTGTTCGATGATCACGCTTCAGAAGCTTTGCAATTTTGAGACTGCTGCATCCCTCTGCAAGATATCTCACTATTTTTGACTTTTCTGAGCCTGTCAAGTCCTTCTTTTGACCCATTTTGCCAAAGGAAAGGACGTTGCCTAATAATTATGCACACCTGATATAGGGTGTTGATGTCATTAGACCACACCCCTTCTCATTACAGAGATGCACATCACCTAATATGCTTAATTGGTAGTAGGCTTTCGAGCCTATACAGCTTGGAGTAAGACAACATGCATGAAGAGGATGATGTGGACAAAATACTCATTTGCCTAATAATTCTGCACTCCCTGTATGTGTTACTATGACCCTGATGAAGGCCACAAGCCGAAACGCGTTGGTCAGTCAAAAAAATTGTTCCTCTTTCCTTTAAGTGTGCTGTCTTTAAGTGTGCTCTGCCACTAAGAGTACTCCTTGGGTGGTTCAGTGGAGTTCAGCTTGTTTTTTTTTTCTCTCTGGCATACCTCTTTAAGCAGCTGGCCAAGGCTGTGAGTCTTTGGTTGGGAGTTTCCAAGGCTTCAGTTATGAACAGCACTTTTTAGGTACCTCTTTTATCATCGCACCTTTCTACAGCTCCGATAGTTGGCTAACTTCCCTCCATTATGGCTTGATCTTGGCTTCTTGTCTCCTTCTCCATGGAGGGCACTTCTTCTTGTAGCTGTTCATTTTTGAGCCAGGCCACATCTTCTAGTAGACCTTCAGAGGGTCTTGGTAACTGGACACTTGCTACGGAGAGTCCAGGTTTCTGTTGGAGAACTTGTCCCCTTGGTGCTCAGAAAATAACCGAAAACTGAACATCCTATCACGGGTAATGGGAAATACAGACTCAGTCGTGAAGCTCTGGATGCAAAGCAGACAGTGAGTTTATTTACAGTCCCAAAAAAACAGTCTTAAACATGAAAAGAAGTGCAATAGTCCAACAGTGCTTTTCTCCAAATTCCCAGTAGTGGTGCAGGTGAGTCTCCCCAGTGGTAATCCTAGCAAGCTTCTTCTCTCCAACCCTCCTCCCCGTACTTTTCCTCCTAAAAGACAAGCAACAACAACAGATGAGCAGGTTAACCAGCTAAAGCTACATCACCAATAACGAGCACACTTTACTTACGAGTACAAACCAGCGTCGACTGCCATCCGGACACACCGTTACCTCAGCCCAAAATGGGGGCTGATTAGTGACAGCTGGGTTGAAGAGTAGGTACAGGTGTGTTGTCTGCTGAGCGGAGACACTTCCGGGTCAGGGGTCGCCACACTCTCACTCTCCCAGAAGCAGACCCAGAGGGCGGGGAGAAGAAAAAAAGGGAGAGAGCACACAAGCACACCACAAGCAGGTCGTCCAGGGAGGACCTGAAACAACTTATCATGAACTTTGGGAGGCACAGGCAGGTCCACTCCCCACCTTACAAATGGAGAATGGCTTCACAAACACCATCGCCCCGGTAAAGAAGGCCCAGCAGCGGATTCACTTCCTCTGTGTCCTCAGGGAGAATAACCTGTACTGGAAGATGCAACTGGCCTTCTACGACTCCTCAATGGAAAGCGTTCTCTCCTACTGCTATGGTGTTTGGTACACAGGGGTCAAACACTATCAGCAAACACTTTCCTCGCAAAACCCACCCCTGCCCACCCACCTCATCAATATGAGCCATGGTCTGAGTAACTCTCATCACTAAGGCCAATCACACACAGACTCTACTCAGACCAAGTCCTTTGCTCTACTTTCAAGCACTTTGCAACCTTTTCTCCAACGTGTTCCTTTTCTATTGTTTTTAATAGATTCGTCTTGATTGTATATATTTCTCCTGTTTGTTAATTATACCTGCTGTCTTACTATTTATATTTTATTTATCCACAGTTGGTGTGGAGCACCCATAATTAAATTTTACATGTGCAATGGAAATAAAGGGCAATTCAATTCAATTCTTATTACGACACTTAAAACAGAGCAAAGTGGCTTAATGCTTCCCACAACGTCTACTTTTTAAATTTAAATGTAAAATTCTAAATTTTAAAAGTAAGTAGACAATGATTTAATTGATTTCAGAATTTTCTTCTCAATCAATCAATCAATCAATCAATCAATCAATCAATCAATCAATCAATCAATCAATCAATCAATGTTTATTTCTATAGCACATTTAGAAAGGACCAGTGTCCACAAAAGTGCTTCACACAAGTGCCGGAATGCAGGTTACAACAAAAGACAACAAAAACAGTTACAGTTATGTAGCACAAATGCAGACCAGGTGGAAGTCCGAACTAATGTGCTTAAAAGGCTAGATTAAACAAGTGAGTTTTTAAGCGCGATTTAAGTCTAACTCTAGTCTTTCGGCGGAGCCTTGGTTGCACTAAGAGCAGTTGGTTAGAGGATCTAAATGCTCTTATGGGGCTATACAAGTCGATGAGGTCAGTTAGGTAACTTGGTGCCAGGTTATTTAAAATTCTAAAAGTATACAAAAGGATTTTAAAAACGATATGGTATTTGATGGGGAGCCAGTGTAGATTGGCTAGAACAGGGGTGATGTGATCATGCCTTCTGGAGCCAGTTAAGAGGTGTGCTGCGGCATTTTGAACTAATTGCAAGTGTTGGAGGAGAGAGAATTGGAGGCCGAAATATAGCGAGTTGCAATAGTCCAATCTAGAACTAATGAAGGCGTGGATAAGCTTTTCAAAGTCTTAATGTGGAATATAGGGCTTTGCCTTGGAAATTTGGCATAGCTGGTAAAAACTCATTTTTGCAACTGTGGGCACTCACTCGTGCCCACAGTTGACTAGCTTTTCTAACTGGAAAACATTCTTATCACTATACTCCGCTGAGTTTAATAAAATAAAGAGAGGGCCTTGACATCATATTATTTTTAAGTGATTATTTCTCATCCATTAAATGTATCAATGAAAATATTAGAATAACACAAGGGATACCATGAAAGATTTGCTAATAGTCTTAGTGTTGTAAAGGCTCACCTTTCAGCACATTCACTTCACCAGATGCACCTTGTTTCTTTTCCTCACCTTTGATTGGGTGTGGTGCTTCGCCTTAATTGCACTCACCTGTCATTCGTTATATAAGGACTGCACTCACCTACCCCTCACTCTTTCTTCACTCCCACATGGGGCGGCAGCTGAGAGAGAGCAGTCCATGTGTGTCTTTCTTTCCTTTACCTGTTATACAATAAAACGACAAAACCTGCAAATGATGACTGCTTATTCTCATTCTAATCCGATGAGCCCATGATGATGACTACTGAAACCCTGAACCTTCCTTCCTCCAAAACACTTAGTTTGGAAATTAATATTCAATTCAATTTTATTTATATAGCGCCAAATCACAGCAACAGTCACCTAAAGGTGTTTTATATTGCACAGTAGATCGTACACTAATAGATACAGAGAAAAACCCAACAATCATATGACCCCCTATGAGCAGCACTTTGGCGACAGTGGGGAGGACAAACTTCCTTTTAACAGGAAGAAACCTCCAGCAGAACCAGGCTCAGGGAGGGGCGGGGCCATCTGCTGTGATTGGTTGGGGTGAGAGAAGGAAGACAGGATAAAGACATGCTGTGGAAGAGAGACAGAGGTTAATAACAGATATGATTCAATGCAGAGAGGTCTGTTAACACATAGTGAGCGAGAAAGGTGACTGGAAAGGAAAAACTCAGTGCATCATGGGAATCCCCGGCAGCCTACGTCTATTGCAGCATAACTAAGGGAGGATTCAGGGTCACCTGGTCCAGCCCTAACTATATGCTTTAGCAAAAAGGAAAGTTTGAAGCCTAATCTTGAAAGTAGAGATAGTGTCTGTCTCCTGAATCCAAACTGGAAGCTGGTTCCACAGAAGAGGGGCCTGAAAACTGAAGGCTCTGCCTCCCATTCTACTTTTAAATACTCTAGGAACAACAAGTAGGCCTGCAGAGCGAGAGCGAAGTGCTCTAATAGGGTGATATGGTACTACAAGGTCATTAAGATAAGATATTATGAAAATGTTTCCTCCTTAATTTAAATATTTCTTTTTAGTGTTAGATTAAATTCAAAGTCAGCTGTTTAAATAAGAACAGAACATTTTTCATCAGGGGATGTGACGTGAAAATATCTTAAAAATTTATTTTGTGACCCAGAAAGAGTAATATTTCAAACTCCGCCACTCTGCGTTCCTCCGCAACTGCCTTGTTTAAGTTTTGGACAAAATGCATTCTGGGATATTTGCCTGGGTTTGGCTACAGTAGCTTGCGAGCTGTAAATGTATGTCTTCTAATGATGCTGCCTAAGGGAAGCATGTATAATGTAAATAGGATTGGTCCTGAACCCTGTGGAACTCCATAATTAACCTCAGGCTGGCTGAAACTCTTCAAATAAGCCATTCCTCTGCAGATGATCTGTTAGCTGTTTGACAACTACTCTTTCAAGGATGTTTGATATGAAAGGAAGGTTGGAGATTGGCCTATAATTAGCTAAGACTGCTGGGTCTAGAGATGCTTTTTGAGTAAAGGTTTAACTACAGCCAGCTTGAAGGCCTGTGGTACATAGCTGATTATTAGAGATAGGTTGATCATATTTAAGATTGAAGCAATACAGTTTTTTCTGAATGCTTAAACCCTAACTGTGATTCTTATAGCACAATTCCTAAAACTATTAATACTTATAGCAAAACCACTCACTGAGTTTGCAAAACTAAAAGCACAAACACTGCTTTGCACTCAGCTTCCAAATGATCAACACACTCCTAGCAAAACTATACACATTTATGGCTGTTATTTACAGTATTTTGCCAACTGTCTGGCACACTGTCTCATGTGAAAACTGTGTTAGATAATTAGTTCACTTTGCAATCAGCCTACGCACTATAAATAAGCTACAGGTAAGCTGTGCGTGTGGAGTACAATGGAGGGAGCAGGAAGAGTGAGAAGAGTGAGAATTAGAGGAGGCCGAGGAAGAGGACGTGGAGGTGAAGAAGTAGGACGAAGAGGATGACAAGGACAAGGAGGTGAAGTTAGAGGACAAGGACAAGGATGAGGAGGGGGAAGAGGAAGGGTAAGAAGAGTAAGAAATAGAATTACTGATGACATCAGAGCTACAATAGTGGACCATGTAATCAACCGTGGAGTGAGTTCCATTTACCACAGCAGGTTTTCCAGGTCCTGGCAGGCAGCAAAAGAGCCCCAGACCAACACACTACCACCACCATATTTTACTGTTGGTATGATGTTCATTTTCTGAAATGCTGTGTTACTTTTACACTGGATGTCGATATGGGACACACACCTTCCAAAAAGTTAAACTTTTGTCTCGTCAGCTCAGAGTATATTCCCAAAGGACTTGGGGATCATCAAGATATTTTCAGGCATAACTGAGATGAGTCTTTGTGCTCCTTTTGCTCAGCAGTGGTTTTTGAACTCTGTCATGAAGGATCTCTTTCTCATGGTGGAGTCACGAACACTGACCTCAACCAAGCGAGGCATTCGGGTCTTTGGATGTTTCTCTTGGGTCTTTCTAACATCTTCATCGCTGTACTAGATTTTGAGGATCTTTTGGCATACTCTACTTTGTCAGACAGATCCTATTTAAGTGATTTCTTGATTGAGATCAGGTGGTGGCAGTAATCAGGTCTCGGTGTGGCTAGAGAAATTGAACTCGGCTTTCCAAAGATATAATACACCACCATTAATTTAAGTTATAACAGGGGGTTGCAATGATTTTTTCACACAGGATCCTGTCAGAAAGTCAGTAGAAGCAATCCAGAATCCAGAATGTGTGAATAAAAGGCAGACGGGGTCAAGTGAGTGTAGGCAGGGTTGTCTGGGTGGAGAGAAGTGTTAGGGATGATGTGTGACACAGGGATAGCAGCAAGAGTGAAAGGGAAGGTGTACAAGATCATAGTGAGACAGACTGTGATGTATGGTTTGGAAAAAGTGGCACTGACAAAAAGACAGGATGGTAAGCCGGAGGTGGCAGAGTTGACAATGATAACATTTTCATTTAAAAAAAATGAGTGTATTAGAGGGATAGTTCATGTAGAGGAGTTTGGAGACAAAGTTAGAGAAGCAAGGTTGAAATGGTTTGTGCAGAGGAGAGATGGTGGATATATTAGACAAAGGATTATGATTATGGATCTGCTTGGAAGGGGGAACACAGGAAGACCTCAGAGGAAGTTCAGGGATGTAGTGACGGACATATAAAGGGTTGGTGTGACAGTGGAGGATACTAAAAATAAAGTGACACGGAGGCAGATGATCCACTGTAGGAGCAATCGAAGGAAGAAGAAGAAGAAGAAGATGAAGGATATATTCATGGCCATTGTATTTTTTACCTTTCTGTGAACCAGAACAGAATCAATAATAAAGGAAAGATTGTATTTGTCCTTGTTCTTCAGGGCTCTGAATCGTGGCTGCCGATGTGTTGAAGTAGACTGCTGGGATGGTGCCAATGGAGAGCCCATTGTATATCATGGACACACTTTCACCTCCAAGATACTTTTCAAGGATGTGGTTAGTGCAGTTGGAAACTATGCCTTCAAGGTAGGATCACCTGAGTGGGTTATTTTACACTTTTATAAGGGAATAGCAGTGTTTCGGTTGATAGCTGTCCTACAGCTTAAGCAGAATGCTTTGCCTAAAACCTCTGCTCCCTGAGAAACAGAACAACGTACAATGTATTTAGTATAGGATATCACACCCCCATGTGTCCTGGCTGAAGAAACATCTACTCACACCTTTAAAGCAGATGACCTGTAATGGCACATGTGAGGCCCTGCCTGCACATATACATCCCCGTCATCACAGTCATAAACCAACCTCTTTTTTTTTTATTCCAGACCACTCACATGGCTTTACTCCTTACTAATATTCATTACCTCCCTGTCCTTTGGATATTAGAGAGACATCCCTCCGTGCTGAAAGAGAGAGCTGCACAGTAAGCTACATGGAGAATGTAACCCATGGTGACTCTGAACCCATTAAGAGGCTGCAGTGGGCTGTCTGTGGGAGCCACTCCACAATCACTGGCGCACACCCCACTTTGCAGTTATTTATTTGTAAAAATGTTTGGAATCATGTCTGATTTTCGTTCCACTTCTCACGTGTGCACCACTTTGTGTTGGTCTTTCACCTGGAATTCCAATAAAACTGATTCATGTTTGTGGCTGTAATGTGACAACATGTGGGAAAAGTTCAAGGGGGCCGAATACTTTTCAAGCCACTGTATGTTATACTGTATAACAGATTAATGGGACAGCAGTGCAGTGGCTTCAGAACTTGCCTTAGAAGCCTCTGGTTTAAAATATTTCTTCAACAGTAAAGTAACCCAGTGACAGTTGTCAGTATTTCCACTACTGCACAGCAAACAATAATTGTTAATAGTTCATTTGGCAAATCTCATTTTTCAAATTGTAAACAAATACAGTTTAAAAGATGGTTTCTGTTGCTGCCACAGTATAATTCAGTTTAATGTAACCTGAAATGTCTATCATAGTGGCCAATCATATTAGACCTCGTCTTCCTGTGGGCTCTGCCTCCAGACAGTCAAAAGTAAGTTTATTCATACAAGCAGAAGGTGCAGAGAGCTATCTGTGAGAGCCTAAGAGTATAGCAGCGTGTGCAAAGCAGACACTGTCCCAGGCATGATGGCTTCTTTGTATGCAAGGCTGCTGAATTCTATACGCATGGGTTGTTGAATTGACATGAAAGGAATCTAATTCCAAATTTCATATTTGTTGGAAACTCAATATTGCCCATCCATCTGCTGGTCTTACAGCCAGTCAGGCACAACCCGAGATGATGTGCAGACATTTAAGTTTTCTGTTATCATACAGTGGTGTGAAAAAGTGTCTTTCCAATTCCTGATTTCCAATATTTTTACATGCTTGTCATATTTAAATGTTTTAGATAATCAAGTAAATTTAAATTTTAGATAAAGATAACACAAGTACACACAAACTGTAGTTTCTAAATGAGGGTGTTTATTATTAAAAGGAAAGAAAACAAATCTGCGTGGCCCTGTGTGAAAATGACTGACCCTCCCTCGTTTTAACATAAACTGACATCTTTGGAGAGCTGAGTTCAGTTTCTCTACGCAGACCTGATTACTGCCAACACCTGTTCTTATTCAAGAAATCACTATACAGGACCTGCCTGACAAAGTGGGGTAGACCAATAGAACCTTTAAAAGCCAGACATCATGCTGTGATCCAAGGAAATTCAGGAATTAATATGAAACACATTTATGGAGATCTCTCAGTCTGGAAAACCATTATATGGCTTTATTATGGCCTTATAAGGCCATTTTTAAAGCTGTGGGAGTACAGTGAACCACAGTGAGAGCCATTGTCCACAAATGGCGAAGAGGTCACAAAGACCCCAGAACAACATCCAAACAAGGCCTCAGCTCCCTCAGTTAAGGTCAGTGTTCATGACTCCACCATAAGAAAGAGACTGAGCAAAAATGGCATGCATGGCAGAGTGTCATGGTCCTGGGTTTTGACCCAGTGTTTTGCATTTGAAGACTTTTGAATCTTGGTTATTCATTATTGTCATATTCCTAGGGTAACTTATATTTCCTAGTTCAGTTTTCTTATGTGTTTGAGATTTTCTGATTGTGTTTATCCCTTGTGGTTCTGGTCTAGTTCCCTGAGTGTTTTCCTTTCCCTTTGTTTCCTGTGTATGTCAGTCTTGTTCTCATTTCCCACAGTCTTTGTCTCTGTGTTCTGTCTTTACTCCTTAGTCTCCCTGGCCTGTTGTGTCTCTCGCTCCCTCTCTCTTTGTTTCTTAGCCATGTCTCTGTTTCGTCTCCCTTACCTGTTCCCATGTTACTCTCCTTATATTTCTTCCTTTGTCTCCTCTGTCTGTTATGACCTGTGTTACCACCTGTTGCCCATCCTCTCGTTATCCAGTGTATTTAAGTCCTCAGTTTGTATTTGCTCCTCATCACATCATCAGTCTTCAGGTAGTCCTCCGGTCATGTTACCCCTGTGCTGTGTGCTCCATGCTTTGCTTTCTAGTGTCTAGCTACTATGCCAAGAGTTTAGTGTTTTGTATTTTTAGTTTGTAGTTATCGGCAATAAAGCTGCTTAAGTTCAGGTTTTGTCTCCAGAGTCCTGCATTTGGGTCCTCATCCTGGCTGCCACACAGCCAGACCTTGACACAGAGTTCCAAGACAAAAACCACTGCTGAGCAAAAGGAACTTAAAGGCTAGTCTCAGGTTTCCCAGAAAACATCTTGATGATGCCCAAGACTTCTGGGAAAATATTCTGAGGAATAACGAGAAGAAAAGTTGAACTTATTGGAAGGCATGTGCCCCATTACATCTGGCATAAAAGTAACACAGCTGTAAACACATTGTCAGAAAAGGAACATCATACCAACAGTAAAATATGGTGGTGGTAGTGTGTTGGTCTGGGGCTGTTTCCCTGCCTCAGGACCTGGAAAACCTGCTGTGGTAAATGGAACCATGAATTCTGCTGTGTAGCAAAACATCCTGAAGGACAATGTCCATCCATCTGTTTGTGACCTGAAGCTAATGTGCACTTGGGTTTGGCTCTGGATTCAAAATGGACAAGCAAATCTACCTGAATGGCTTAGAAAAAACAAATGAAGATATTGGAGTAGCCTAGTCAAAGTCCTGACCTGAATCCAACTGTCATGTTCTGGCTTGACCTTAAAAATACAGTTCATGCTTGAAAACTCTCCAATGTTAATGAAATCCAACAATTCTGCAAAGATGAGTGGGAAAAAATTCCTCCACAGTGCTGTAAAAGACTTCCAGTTATGACAAATGCTTGATTGCAGTTGTTGCTGCTAAGATGCTAAGCTGGCCAACCAGTTAGTAGGTTTGGGGTCCAGTCACTTTTACACAGGGCCTGTCTTTATAATAAACGACTTCATTTTGAAACTGCATTTTGTGTTAACTTGTGTTATAATATTTTAATTGGTTTGATCTGAAATATTTAAGTTTGCCAAACATACAAATATAGGAAATCAGGAAGGGTGCAAACACTTTTTCACACCACTGTAGGGGCGATCGTGGCTCAAGAGTTGGGAGTTCGCCTTGTAATTGGAAGGTTGCCGGTTCGACCCCCGGCTTGGACAGTCTCGGTCGTTGTGTCCTTGGGCAAGACACTTCACCCGTTGCCTACTGGTGGTGGTCAGAGGGCCCGGTGGCGCCAGTGTCCAGCAGCCTTGCCTCTGTCAGTGCGCCCCAGGGTGGCTGTGGCTACAATGTAGCTGCCATCACCAGTGTGTGACTGTGTGGATGACTGGTTGTGTAAAGTGCTTTGGGGTCCTTAGGGACTAGTAAAGCACTATACAAATACAGGCCATTTACTATTTTTACCATTTCACTGTAACTGTTTCCAGTCTTCAATTACAAAAGGTACTCACTCCCTCCATCTCTCTTCCTCCTCCTCTCCCCCATTCAGGTATCACAATATCCAGTCATCCTGTCCATTGAGAACCACTGCAGTGTTGAACAACAGAGAGTCATGGCACATCATCTAAACCACATTCTTGGTGACAGGTTGTTGAAAACTATACTGGATGGCAAGGCCCCCATCAGACTGCCCTCTCCTGAGGTGAGGGCTGTAATCTATTGTCCAACTCTAATGCCATATCATTTGATAGAAATGCAAATTATCAACTACTAGAATGCTAAATTCAAAGAAACCCCGAACACCTATGGTATATGTTAAAGATGACTTTTTGACCCCTATGTTAGGATCTTAAGGGGAAGATTCTTGTGAAGGCGAAGAAAGATGGTGGTTTAGAGCAGAGTTTAAGTGGGATGGTGGAAGATTCTCTGAATGGGGAGGTCAGCGATGACGATGAGGCAGCTGAAATTGATGAAGATCACCCACACCATGAGAGTATCCATTGCAGACTCAAGGTGGGTCTAGATGTTTGACACAGTCTCACAACTCTCAGACAACCCACTGTGCATGTGCTGATGATCCAGTCTGATATACAGGGTGGGCCATTTATATGGATACAGCGTAATAACATGGGAATGGTTGGTGATATTAAAGTCCTGTTTGTGGCACATTAGTATATGTGAGGGGGCAAACTCCTCAAGATGGGTGGTGACCATGGTGGCCATTTAGGAGTCGGCCATCTTGGATACAACTTTTGTTTTTTCCAATAGGAAGAGGGCCATGTGACACATCAGACTTATTGGTAATGTCACAAGAAAAACAATGGTGGTCTTGGTTTCAACGTAACTTTATTCTTTCATGAGTTATTTACAAGTTTCTGACCACTTATAAAATGTGTTCAATGTGCTGCCCATTGTGTTGGATTGTCAATGCAACCCTCTTCTCCCACTCTTTACACACTGATAGCAACACCGCGGGAGAAATGCCAGCACAGGCATCCAGTATCCGTAGTTTCAGGTGCTGCACATCTCGTATCTTCACACCAGAGACAGTTGCCTTCAGATGACCCCAAAGATAAAAGTCTAAGGGGGTCAGATCGGGAGACCTTGGGGTCATTCAATTGGCTCACGATGACCAATCCACTTTCCAGAAACTGTTCATCTAGGAATGCTTGGACCTGCACCCATAATGTGGTGGTGCACCATCTTGCTGGAAAAACTCAGGGAACGTGCCAGCTTCAGTGCATAAAGAGGGAAACACATCATCATGTAGCAATTTCAAATATCCAGCAGCCTTGAGGTTTCCATTGATGAAGAATGGACCCACTATCGTTGTGCCCCATATACCACACCAAACCATCACTTTTGTTGTTCCAACAGTCTTGGAGGGATCCATCCAGTGTGGGTTAGTGTCAGACCAATAGCGGTGCTTTTGTTTGTTAACGTCACCATTCACATAAAAGTTTGCCATTCTGCAAATTCTGTGCGCCGATCTGGGTCATCCTCATTGAGATGCTGCAGTAGCTGGAGTTTGTAAGGGTGCCATTTGTGAGTAGCTAACATCTGCCGGAGGGATGTTCGACTAATGCCACTCTCCAGTGACATGCGCCAAGTGCTATGCTGTTGGCTCTTGCTGAATGAAGCGAGGACAGCCACTGATGTTTCTTCATTAGTCACAGTTTTCTTGCGTCCACATTTTGGCAAATCCAACACTGAACCAGTTTCACGAAACTTAGCAAGCAGTTTGCTGACTATAGCATGGGAGATGGGTGGTCTCGTAGGGTGTCTTGCATTGAAATCTGCTGCAATGACCCGGTTACTACGTTCACCAGATAGCAACACAATTTCGATCCGCTCCTGACGTGTTAACCTCTTCAACATGTCAATGGCTGTGAACAAAGAGAAACTTGTAAATAACTCATGAAAGAATAAAGTTACGTTGAAACCAAGCACACCATTGTTTTTCTTGTGACATTACCAATAAGTTTGATGTGTCACATGACCCTCTTCCTATTGGAAAAACAAAAGTTATATCCAAGATGGCCAACTTCTAAATGGCCATCATGGTCACCACCCATCTTGAGGAGTTTGCCTTACAAACCCAGCAGTGAGATCTTAAGAGATCCAGCCTACAGCTCTTCAATGGGTGTCACAGGGTCCCCAGGAAAAAAAATTGTAAATGTAAAATAATAAAATAAATATTCTTCGGTGGCAATAACAAAGTATAACATAAATTATTCAGTAGCAATTACACAAGAATATCCAGAAATGTCCCTGCCTACAATTAAACACATTCACTTACCGAAAATTGGGGGCATCTGCTGCGGCAGCCTTTTACCACAAACTTAGTCACTGCTCGGTGACATTCGTCTATCCTGGCCTGAAAGGAGACGCTACCGGTAGACTGCAGCGAGAACTGCCAGCATCTGAGCCAGACTCTGTCTGTCTCATCATGGTCACCTAAATGCACATAATGACAGGTTTGTAATAAGGCAGATCGCGCTAACATAATATGCACTGTTAGGTGATTATTTACCTGCCGCATTAACGGGAGAGGACATGCAAACGTTACCGCTGCTGCTGGGTTGAGATTCACGAGTCCGGAGCGAATTAAAAACACGACATTCATTTAATGTCATCGTGTGTTTTGTGAGCAAATGCTTTTGCATATTCGTAGTGTTTCCTCCCTTAAATGAAATATCTACTTTACAAGTATTGCAAGTTGCCCTGTTGTCATCCGTTCTCGTAAAGTATAACCAAACTTTTGAGCGTTTGAGCCACTTACGTGCCGTGTTTCCTGCCAGGTAAATGACGCTCGGCAACGTGGTGACGTCATTTACCTGGCAGGAATCGATAAGGGAATCGTTTGCAAAAATGGCAAACAATTCCAAGGAACTGAAACAGTGGGAACCGGTTCTCAACAAGAACCGGTTTTCGATACCCATCCCTATTCAGGATCATTTGTTTTGATCTCTACGATAAATCGCTTGCATTAAAAACTGTTTCTTGAGGAAGTCAAATGCTGGTTGAACCATGAGTCTTATCAGAAGTAGTCCTTGGGAGAAGTTACAGTGAGCAGAGAGATAGCCTTGCTAAAATCTGTAAACTTTTATTCGCATATCTATATATGATTCCAACCAATTATGGAATAATAGACTCCATAATTAACCTTATTGTGTGAAGAAGGTTCCCTGTTTACATGGGCAAACTGGAGTTCCACAGCATTACGTGCTAACACCAATTTTGTTTACATTGTATTTGCTTCCCACCTGCGGTTTCCCAAGGCATGGGTGTAACCCTATTAATACATACACGATATATAATAATTTACCCTCTCCCAATTGCATCCGTCACCCGCCATTGTACCACTCAAACAGATGACTTTGATGGGAATGGGAGGCAGTGGCTTCAGCTTTCCGACCACTCTTCTCTGAGGCCTGCTCCCAGTCTGGATTTGGATGACAGATACCCTGTCTACTATTAAGATTAGGCTTCAAACTTTCCTTTTTGCTAAAGCATATAGTTAGGGCTCGACCAGGTGACCCTGAATCCTCCCTTAGTTATGCTGCAATAGGTGTAGGCTGCTGGGGGATTCCCATGGCCATAGGGCGATCGTGGCTCAAGAGTTGGGAGTTCGCCTTGTAATCGGAAGGTTGCCGGTTCGAGCCCCGGCTTGGACAGTCTCGGTCGTTGTGTGCTTGGGCAAGACACTTCACCCGTTGCCTACTGGTGGTGGTCAGAGGGCCCGGTGGCGCCAGTGTCCGGCAGCCTCGCCTCTGTCAGTGCGCCCCAGGGTGGCTGTGGCTACAATGTAGCTGCCATCACCAGTGTGTGAATGTGTGTGTGAATGTGTGGATGACTGGATATGTAAAGCGCTTTGGGGTCCTTAGGGACTAGTAAAGCGCTATATAAATACAGGCCATTTACCATTTACCATGATGCACTGGGTGTTTCTTCTTCAGTCACCTTTCTCACTCACTATGTGTTAATAGACCTCTCTGCACTGTATCATATTAATCTCTGTCTCTCTTCCACATCATGTCTTTATCCTGTCTTCTTAACCCAATCGGTCAAAGCAGATGACCTTCCTGAGCCCGGTTCTGCCGGAGGTTTCTTCCTGTTTTTCATTTCCTAAGTGTCAAACACCTCACACAAGTTTGTCACAAGACTGAAACAGCCATGAGCACTCAATGGAACTCAAAGGCAGACCCACCCAGGGAAACAGAACAGGATTCACAAGGAGGGGGCTCACTAGGAGAGAGGGAAATAGAGTTGGTGTCACTGGTCCAGGGGAAAACCTTCCAGTTACACTGACTGGAGGTGGTGAACTTTGCTTACTTGAGCAGAGTAAAGTGATTTTCAGGGAGGGGAAGCAACTGCTAGACTCTCTCAGCTCCAACAATCGCTCTCTCCGATTCCAGTGGGAGACAGGGTCCAGGAGGGCAGACAGGTGAGTAATGAAACAGTGACTGAGCTTAGACCAGTGCGGTGGAGAGAAGAAGAGCAGTGTTGAGTGAACAGGTGAACCAAGCAGGTAAGTGATATAACCTGGACCCAAACTGAGACAGACTGGAAACAGGGAGAGAATATCATTAGCCACGAGAAGTCAAAAGATCTAAGAAATTACATAGAGAAGCCAAGTTACCACTAAAGAGTAGCAGAAAATCTGGCTGGATCTGGACTTGGTGGCTGGAGAAAACACTGGAAAAATCCCAGTATATGACAGTATTATATTTGCATATTATTTAAATAGTTAAATAGATCAAATAGCATTTGCAGATCTTCTTTGTCTCTAGATGTTTTAGGGAGTGACAACCCCTCACCCACCGTGGGCAGCGAGAACTGTCTCAAGGTTAATGGTTACAGTTCTGGGTCAGGCCACCATGTTTCCTCCCATTAACAAACACTCCTGTGGGAGACAAGGCAGCAGCATTACTATGGGAGGAAATAAACACCACCATGATTGGAAGGTCGGGGGTTCGAATCCACTGAATGGCTACCCTGAGGTACCCCTGAGCAAGGTAGCGTCCCTACACACTGCTCCCCAGGCGCCCAATGGCTGCCCACTGATTCACTGAGTGAATGGGTTAAATGCAGAGAGGAATTTCCCCATGGAGATCAATAAAGTTTGGTGACTTTTGAATGCAACTGGCCAGGGAAATTTTCAAAATGTGATATGTGATGGCACAGCACAATGCAAGCTCCATATCAGCTGTTTAGAGCTGCTAGACACTTTTCTAGCTCTAGAGATGTTTCTCTTCAGTTCTAATTTAAGAAAAGACAGTCCAACGGTGGTTACATAGAGCAACGGGGGGACACTCCCTTTCAATCCGAATGTGCTTTTTCTGTCTTGTCTTTTTAGAGGTCAAATGTGATCATAAGATGTCTGCAACCAAAGTGCAAGGGCTCCGTCCACCAAGGGCCTTCATGCTTATGAATAGCAAGTGTTTGCCAGGATTAGCATGTTGTCCTTTTCTAGGGTTGATGTTTTGAAAAGTAATTTTTACAACAAGTGTCATTCACCCAATGACACGCATATTCATGCAAGCTTTTTCCTATACCCGAGTGCCTTCTCTAACATTTAGATACACATTCAAACTCCAGTAGATGCATCAGGAGCAACTCCAGCTTCAGTTGAAGGATACGCCTTTGACTGAGACTCCAAAAGCCAGGAAACAAATGACCATCCTATCCGGTCCTTAAGTCTGTCGTCATTAGCCGTTCCTGGGCCCAAACTCCACTGCAGGTCACACGATCACTGGGACATCACAGAGAGTTAAAAACTGGCTAAATCCTTTCATCTGTAATAAAATGATCAGCGTTGCTACTTTACCAGGTGTAACATTTAAGTTTAACATCCAGGCATCCATGAAAACAGAATTTATTAAATTTAACGGAGTTAGAAGTTAGCAGGAAGTTAGCTCGCTAGTTTCCACCTAAATATAATATACCATGTCCTGACCGAGAGATTTCGGAAACAAATTAAGATGTACAGCTCTGCTATCTTCTATCTGCTATTCCAACATAAATGAAGACAGAAAACTAAACAGCAGTGACATTTGTAGGGTTACTGAAGTTGGGCTAGCTGGTATATAATAATAATAATAATAATAATAATAATAATAATAATAATAATAATAATAATAATAATGAATTGCATTTATATAGCGCTTTTCGAGACCCTCAAGGCGCTTTACAATACCACTATTCATTCACTCTCACATTCACACACTGGTGGAGGCAGCTACAGTTGTAGCCACAGCTGCCCTGGGGCAGACTGACAGAAGCCAGGCTGCCATATTGCGCCATCGGCCCCTCTGGCCAACACCAGTGGGCGGTAGGTGAAGTGTCTTGCCCAGGGACACAATGACCAAGACAGACAGAGCTGGGGATCGAACCATAAACCTTCCGGTTACAAGATGAGCTTGTTGGGAAGCATGTAATGATGTGCTACAAGATCGCTAGCGACACAGCTATCTTAGCATAACATAAGCACAGTGAAGCTGGAGGATGAACGCTAACTTTTTTCCACTCGATAAAAGTTAACGTGAGGGTTCCTGATGGTTAGAGACAAATGTAATCACATGGCAGGATGCTGTAAAAGGACCAAACTTCAGTCAGGAGAACAACTGAGATAATCCATCCACAATACGAGGTTAGTCATTAATATACTGCTGCATGCGCTGGGCTGTAGTTACATGACAAGGTTTTATAAACTGAGCTTAAAAATGATTAGCGGTAATAAAAACCGAGAGAGGCTGACAGTGATCACTGACTGTTTTTGGATGTCATGGATAATTCCTCCCAGCTACTCCATGACGTGCTGGCTGGGCACAGGAGCACGTTCACTGAGAGACTGAGATTACCAAAAAGCAACACTGACCATCTTCCATTGGTTTTAATAAGTATGAACACCCAGCCCCCAACTCGAGGATCCCCACAACATAACCTAATAAACCTACACCTTAGTTCACAGATTCGCTTTGTCTAGGCTGTATTTCTGGGGTTACACACAACCCAGGAATGAAATCATGAATACATGATGGGCTTGGATTTACATCATTATGAATGAAATGTGCTCTATTTGGAAGCAGCCGGCCCCGCCCCTTTCGACAGGTTGTGTGAGACTTTAAATCATCAAACTGTAAATTATAAATTTTAAATTGTTATTGATCCTTTACCTCTAGTCCTAAAGTGTATATTTATTTTCTTACTCTTCTTATATTTATTGTTTGTTTACTTGCACTGCTGTAACTGGAGCCTCGTCGTCTCTCTATATACCGTATTTTCACGACCATAAGGCGCACTTAAAAGTCTTAGATTTTCTTCAAAAAGTACGGCGCGCCCTATAGCGCAGTGCGCCCTGTGTGTTGTAAGGAGGACGTAGTAGAGAACACCATGAGAACGCTAAAGGGTGAAGTGTGGGCGTTGATCGTATATACCGGACAATCGCACATACCTGTATAAAAGGACAGGTATGTGCATTATGTGGAACATCGTTGTTTTAACAACCCTGAAAATGGCAAAGAGACACGCTTATGAAGCACAGTTTAAACTGAAGGCCATCAGCTACGCGGAGGAACATGGAAATCGAGCAGCGGCGAGAGAATTTAAGATTAACGAATCAATGGTTCGCAAATGGAGGAAGCTAGAAAACAAGCTCCGGCAGGTCAAGAAAACGCAGCTGAGTTTCCGCGGACATAAGGCGAGGTGGCCCGAGTTGGAGGAAAGACTCGAGCGGTGGATCATCGAGCAAAGAACGAGCGGGAGAAGCGTTTCGACGGTCACCATTCGGCTAAAAGCAGTTTCACTTTCACTTTTTATGAAACTGTGCCATTTTTCCATCCGGACCAGGACTACGGCAGCGCAGCAACTTCCAGCGGATTATAAGGAAAAGCTGGCCATCTTCCGCTCCTACTGCAGCAAACACATCGGCGACAAAAACATCCAGCCCAGCCACATCACTAACATGGACGAGGTCCCGCTCACTTTTGACATCCCGGTGAGTCACACTGTGGAGAAGAAGGGGACCAGCACGGTAGCGATACACACAACGGGGTATGAAAGGTCTTCTTTTACTGTTGTGCTTGGCTGCCATGCTAATGGACAGAAACTGCCGCCTATGGTGATTTTTAAGCGAAAGACTTTGCCTAAAGAGAAGTTTCCAGCAGGAATCATCATTAAGGCAAATGAAAAGGGCTGGATGGATGAGGAAATGATGAAAGAGTGGCTGAGGGAGGTGTATGTAAGGAGACCAGGTGGTTTTTTCCACGCATCACCATCGCTCTTAATCTGTGACTCTATGCGTGCCCATCTCACAGCCGATGTGAAAAAACTAGTGAAACAAAGGAACTGTGAGCTTGCTGTCATTCAGGAGGCCTGACAAAGGAACTCCAACCGCTGGACATCAGTGTGAACCGCCCGTTCAAAGTAAGGCTGCGAGCGGCGTGGGAGCGATGGATGACCGATGGGGACCACAGTTTCACTAAGAGTGGAAGGCAGCGCCGGGCGAGTTACGCCACAATTTGCCAATGGATTGTAGATGCTTGGGCTAACATGTCTGCTGGCACTGTTGTTCGAGCTTTCGCAAAAGCCGGCATCATTTCCGAGGAGCCGCACGGCACGGAAAGTGACTCTGACAGTGAAGAAAGTGAACCTGGCATGTTTGATGGAGATTTAGCGCAGCTGTTCAATTCAGACACAGAGGATGAGGACTTCGATGGGTTTGATTGATGATAAAAATGTGAGTACCAAACTTTGTTTTGCTCCTGCTTTATTTTTAAATACGCACACTTGTATGCTTGTGTGTTGTTGATGATGACGATTACTGGTAATAAAAATGTGAGTAAGGTACCGAACTCAGGTTTGCTCCCGCTTTATTTTTAAATACGCATACGGTATTTGTATGCGCCCTATGATCCAGTGCGCCTTATGTGTGTGTTAAATACAGTAATGGCACACATAACTGAGACTGCGCCTTTTAGCACAGTGCGTCTTATGGTCGTGAAAATACGATACTGGACTGTATGTAGCGGAGATGACAATAAAGTTTACTTTGACTTCAGCAGCGAGCAGGCGCACCGAGGGCTCTCGCGCTCAGTTTTCGTGTACAGAATTTCGAAAAAACATCGGTGCAAATTATACGTCTGTATCCTGATGTCTGGTGTTTTCGTGTTTTGTTGTTTTGTTTGTATTTTGTTTTTATTTTGCAAGTTGGTTATTAGATGCTGCTCCAGCCACCAGTGAATCCCCGCCGCCCCGCCCTCTCCTCCCTGTGCCGCAAGCAGCAGGCGCACCTCGCAAACGGAGGGCGTCCTTACTCCCAGGAAATGGGCGATAGAAAACCGATCAGTGCCTATGACATTCCCAAAGTTTGCTGACATGATGTCGGGGCAGCATGAGTACGAGCAACTTTTTTTTTTGCCAATGCCTGTGATGCCGCCCCCATCATGATGCCGCCCTAGGCAACCGCCCATGTCCCCCATATCAAAAGCCACTGCTGGGTATTGGTATGGTGAGTAGCCTTCAGTGATAGTAATAACAGCAGTAGTACATTCGTGTAGTTGTAAAAAGCATGATAATATATTAAGTAATCCAAAGTATTCAGAATATGTTACTGTCATTGAGTAACGTAACGGAATACGTTGTAAAATAGATTTTGGGGCATGTAATCTGTAATCTGCAGTGGAATACATTTTAAAAGTAACCTTCCCAGCACAGTTTGTGTCTGGTGTATGCGCTTCATACCTATATTGACCACACTCAGATTATATATTTATTTGATTGCTCTTGCTAATCCAGCCATCTCTGTAAAGCTCTGTCTAATCAGAGGATATCCCACCGGATTGTGGAGGCTTGCAGCAGCAAAGGTCTGGCAACATCACGGTGTCGTGGTCTGGGTGAGTGCTGGGGTTTTTCCACTCAGTCACAGTTCCACCCCAGGGCGGAGTTGCTGCTTTCCTGCATGTCTCCACACCTGCTGGCAATTGAGCTGCCAGTACTTAAGACCAGCGCTCACCTCTCCTCTTCGCCAAGTCTTCAGCTAACCACACTATCCTGTTGTCTGCCACCTCCATCTCCTGGCAATACACACTTTCATCCGGAAGCTGGTTTGTGCTTGGCAGCTCTTTGCGTCACAGCACCTCTCGGATTCACTCACCTGCCTGCCCTCCTGTCACAGTACTCAATCAGACCACCATCTCCTGGAGACCAAAAACTGCTCACTCGGACCACTCACTCCTTCCTTGCCATTCCTCCACCTGCCAAAGTAAGAATGTTTCTTTATGGTTCATACTCACCAGGATTCACAGACTCAGTCACTAAAACTTGTCTCCTCTCATTCTAGTGTTCAGAGCCTCCAGGTCATGTTTCCTGCCCCGTGCCCCTGTACATATCTCCTCATCACAATTCTCTGGTGCTTTCCTAAGTCTAGTATTTCTCATAGTTTAGCGTCACTCCTGTTTACCACCGTAATTGAAGTCCCATGTTATTCCTCATAGTTCACAGTATTTGTCAGGCCCTAGGAAATAAAGTTCTGTTTATCACACTCGTCCGTGCCTCTGTGTGATCTGCATTTGAGTCTGGTTATCGGGTTCCGCCGCCACTGAGGCTGGTTGGTCAGGGCGAGTACTGCAGGGAGTATTCCTGCAGTCATTAAGTGATGCTATGAAGGATCAGCTTGCTACCCGTGATGAGCCTGCTTCCTTTGAGGAGCTGGCCTCTCTCACTCTCCGCATTGACAACCGGTTGCGGGAAAGAGAGAGGGAGAGAAGCCGCGAATCACAGTACTCTCTTCCCCGCACCCCGCCGCGTTCGCTGGCGCCCATGCTTATGGTCTCTCAGCCTCTGGATGCCGGAACGTCCACCTCCGTCGTGGACATTAAGCCCGAACCCATTCAGGGTTACCACTCTCGGTTATCTCCAGAGGAAAGAGAGAGGAGATTGAGCTCTGCCTGTTTTTATTGTAGCTCGCAGGAGCATTTAGTCGCATCCTGCCTCAGGAAGAGATGGAGCGACCCACCTGTAGTTTCGGGGGTACGGGTGGGCGGTTCACACTTCACCAGGAAACCCAGACTGGTGCTGACAGTCACTCTAGAAAGTAATCAAGCTCTCCATTCCCTGTAGGCATTAGTGGACTCCGGTTCTGAGCAGAATTTAGTCAACACAGGCCTTTCCACACAGTTAGGAATTCCACTGACTCGACTGGAGCAGGCCATTCCAGCGCGTGCATTAAATAATCCGATTTTCGCCCAGATCTCTCACATCACCAAACCCGTCACTTTAGTCACCTCAGGTAATCACAGAGAGAGCGTCACCTTTTATGTTCTCCCTTCTGCAGACTCGCCCCTCACTCTAGGCTTTCCTTGGTTAAAACTCCACAATCCCCACCTGGACTGGGAGGGACAGAAGGTGATAAGCTGGAGTCTATTTTGCCATTCAAACTGTCTGACCTGCGCACGTGTGCCCAGGCCCAATGAGGCCACTCCCTTGAGTGAGAGGTCACCCGACCTCACAGGCGTCCCCACCATTTACTATGACTTACGTGAAGTGCTTAATAAAAGCAAAGCTCAGTCACTGCCCCCTCACAGGCCATATGATTGTGCAATAGATTTGCTCCCCGGCGCACAGCCGAAGATAGTGTAGGCCCCGTTAGCTGTTCCCCGGCAGACCCCAAGCAGCTGGGGAAAGAGGGCGGCTGGGTCACGGTGAGGAGGAAGCATAGTCCTAAACAGAAGCCCCAGGTACACCACCAACCCGTTCATGTGTCTAACCGTTTTTCCCCACTCGGCGACACACCCGCCGGGGGTTAAACTCTGGTAATTGGTTATTCTGTTCTCAGACATGTGAAGCTAGAGACACCGGCAACCATAGTCAGTTGTCTTCCAGGGGCAGAGCTGGCTAAGGGTAAACATAAATTCAGTAAAATCATAATTCACGTCGGCAGTAATGACACCCGGTTACGCCAATCGGAGGTCACTATAATCAATATTGAATCGGTGTGCAACTTTGCCAAAACAATGTGGGACTCTGTAGTTTTCTCTGGTCCCCTCCCCAATCAGACCAGGAGTGACATGTTTAGCTGCATGTTCTCCTTAAATTGCTGGCTGTCTGAGTGGTGTCCCAGAAACGATGTGGGCTTCATAGATAATTGGCAAACCTTCTGGAGGAAACCTGGTCTTGTTAGGAGAGACGGCATTCATCCCACTTTGGATGGAGCAGCTCTCATTTCTAGAAATATGGACAAATTTATTAAACCCCCCAAAATATGACTATCCAGAGTTGGGACCAGGAAGCAGAGTTGCAGTCTTACACGCCTCTCTGCAGCTTCTCTCCTCCTGCTACCCCCCAAAAACCCATCTCCATAGAGACTGTGTCAGCTTCCAAACAGACAAAAAACAAACTAAAAACCAGCAACAAACAACTTAAACATAAACAATTACAAAGAAAGAACAATACAGTATCCACATCTGAACCAAAGAGTAACACAGTGAAATGTGGATTATTAAATATTAGGTCTCTCTCCTCCAAGTCTCTGTTAGTACATGACTTAATAATTGATCAACAGATTGATTTGCTCTGCCTTACAGAAACCTGGTTGCAGCAGGATGATTATGTTAGTTTAAATGAATCAACACCCCCGAGTCATTCTAACTACCAGAAATCTTGAAGCACAGGCCGAGGGGGCGGTGTGGCAGCAATTTTTCACACCAACCTATTAATCAATGAAAGACCAAGACAGACTTTTAATTCATTTGAAAGCCTGATGCTTAGCCTCGTCCACCCCAGCTGTGAAACTCAGAAACCAGTCTTACTTGTTATCATCTATCGTCCACCTGGGCCTTACACAGAGTTTCTGTCTGATTTCTCAGACTTTTTATCTGATTTAGTTCTGAGCTCAGATAAAATAATTATTGTGGGTGATTTTAACATCCATGTAGATGCTAAAAATGACAGCCTCAACATGGCATTTAATCTGTTATTAGACTCAATTGGTTTCTCTCAAAATGTAAAAGAACCCACCCACCACTTTAATCACACTCTAGATCTTGTGTTAACATATGGCATAGAAACTGAACATTTAACAGTGTTTCCTGAAAACCCTCTCCTGTCTGATCATTTCCTGATAACATTTACATTTACAATAATTGATTACACAGCAGTGGAGAGTAGACTTTATCAAAGTAGATGTCTTTCTGAAAGCACTGTAACTAAGTTTAAGAATATAATCCACCCACTGTTATCATCTCCAATGCCCTGTACCAACACAGAGCAGAGCAGCTATCTCAACGCTGCTCCAACAGAGGTCGATCATCTTGTTAATAATTTCACCTCCTCACTACGTACGACTCTGGATACTGTAGCTCCTGTGAAAACTAAGGTCTCTAATCAGAAGTACCTGACTCCGTGGTATAATTCTCAAACACGTAGCCTAAAGCAGATGACTCGTAATCTGGAGAGGAAATGGCGTGTCACAAATTTAGAGGATCATCATTTAGCCTGGAGAAATAGTTTGCTGCTTTATAAGAAAGCCCTCCACAAAGCCAGAACATCTTACTATTCGTCACTGATTGAAGTAAATAAGAACAACCCCAGGTTTCTCTTCAGCTCTGTAGCCAGGCTGACAAACAGTCAGAGCTCTTTTGAGCCAACCATCCCTTTAACGTTAACTAGTAATGACTTCATGAACTTCTTCACAAATAACATTTTAATCATTAGAGAAAAAATTACCAGTAATCATCCCACAGATGTAATATTATCTACAGCTACTCTTAGTACCATTGATGTTAAGTTAGACTCTTTTTCTCAAATTGATCTTTCTGAGTTAACTTCAATAATTACTTCCTCCAAACCATCAACGTGTCTTTTAGACCCCATTCCTACAAAACTGCTCAAAGAAGTCCTGCCATTAATTAATTCTTCGATCTTAAATATGATCAACCTATCTCTAATGATCAGCTATGTACCACAGGCCTTCAAGCTGGCTGTAGTTAAACCTTTACTCAAAAAGCATCTCTAGACCCAGCAGTCTTAGCTAATTATAGGCCAATCTCCAACCTTCCTTTCATATCAAACATCCTTGAAAGAGTAGTTGTCAAACAGCTAACAGATCATCTGCAGAGGTTTATTTGAAGAGTTTCAGTCAGGTTTCAGAGCTCATCACAGCACAGAAACAGCTTTAGTGAAGGTTACAAATGATCTTCTTATGGCCTCTGACAGTGGACTCATCTCTGTGCTTGTCCTGCTAGACCTCAGTGCAGCGTTCGATACTGTCGACCTTAATATCCTATTAGAGCGATTAGAACATGCTGTAGGTATTACAGGTACTGTGCTGCAGTGGTTTGTATCATATCTATCTAATAGACTTCAGGTTGTTCATGTAAATAGAGAGTCCTCTTCACACACTGAGGTTAATTATGGAGTTCCACAGGGTTCAGTGCTAGGACCAATTCTGTTTACATTATACATGCTTCCCTTAGGCAGCATCATTAGAAGACATAGCATACATTTTCACTGCTATGCAGATGACGCCCAGCTCTATCTGTCCATGAAGCCAGATAACACACACCAATGAGTTAAACTGCAGGAATGTCTTAAAGACATAAAGACCTGGATGGCCGCTAACTTTCTGCTTCTTAATTCAGATCAAACTGAGGTTATTGTACTCGGCCCTGAAAAGCTTAGAAATATGGTATCTAACCAGATTCTTACTCTGGATGGCATTACCTTGGCCTCCAGTAACACTGTGAGGAACCTTGGAGTCATTTTTGACCAGGACATGTCCTTCAATGCACATATTAAACAAATATGTAAGACTGCTTTCTTCCATTTGTGCAACATCTCTAAAGTTAGAAATATCCTGTCTCAGAGTGACGCTGAAAAACTAGTTCATGCATTTATTACTTCCAGGCTGGACGACTGTAATTCATTATTATCAGGATGTCCAAAAAACTCGCTGAAAAGCCTTCAGCTGATCCAAAATGCTGCAGCAAGAGTCCTGACAGGGACTAGAAAGAGAGAGCAGATTTCTCCTGTTTGGCTTCCTGTTAAATCCAGAATTCAAAATCCTGCTCCTCACATACAAGGTCTTAAATAATCAGGCCCCATCTTATCTTAATGACCTTGTAGTACCATATCACCCTATTAGAGCACTTCGCTCTCGCTCTGCAGGCCTACTTGTTGTTCCTAGAGTATTTAAAAGTAGAATGGGAGGCAGAGCCTTCAGTTTTCAGGCCCCTCTTCTGTGGAACCAGCTTCCAGTTTGGATTCAGGAGACAGACACTATCTCTACTTTCAAGATTAGGCTTCAAACTTTCCTTTTTGCTAAAGCATATAGTTAGGGCTGGACCAGGTGACCCTGAATCCTCCCTTAGTTATGCTGCAATAGACGTAGGCTGCCGGGGGATTCCCATGATGCATTGAGTTTTTCCTTTCCAGTCACCTTTCTCACTCACTATGTATTAACAGACCTCTCTGCATTGAATCATACCTGTTATTAACCTCTGTCTCTCTTCCACAGCATGTCTTTATCCTGTCTTCCTTCTCTCACCCCAACCGGTCGCAGCAGATGGCCCCGCCCCTCCCTGACCCTGGTTCTGCTGGAGGTTTCTTCCTGTTAAAAGGGAGTTTTTCCTTCCCACTGTCGCCAAAGTGCTGCTCATAGGGGGTCATATGATTGTTGGGTTTTTCTCTGTATCTATGAAGCACCTTAAGGCGACTTATGTTGTGATTTAGCGCTATATAAATAAAATTTAATTGAATTGAATTTTCAACATGGATGTATTTTTCAACAGATTCAATACTGCAGTCAGCCAGCACTCCACAGCCGCTCCAGTGTCTCTCCCTCTCTCTCCATATTGTACCATAGCTTCCTGTGAGAGTCCTGACACCCCTCCCCCACCGGTCACTTTTACTCATGGCCAGGTTCAGAGACTAATGAGAAGACTCCAATCAGGCCAGTCTGCTGGACCAGACGGGGTGAGTCCTCCAGGCCTGTGCACCCCAGTTTTATGGAGTCTTTCACAAAGTGTTCATGATGAGTCCGAGCGTCCCAGTGCTGTGGAAGATGTCATGCCTGATTCCTGTACCAAATACGCCACATCCCAGTGGCCCCCACTTTCCACGTCATGAAGACCCTGGAAAGACTCATCCTGGACCAGCCCCGACCCATAGTCAGACCACATCAGGATCCTATTTAGTCTCCTCGAGCTAAGGAGGCTCAATCTACACCCAGCTGAACCAGCTGGTGACCACTGTGAGTGTCATGTTTTTGTCCAGTGTATTGAACACCACCAGCCTGACCCTCTTGGGTGATAAGCTGACAGCGATGCAGGTGGATGCCTTTTCCGTGGCCTGCATTGCTGACTACAATATGTGTCTTCAACATTGTGTGCCTGACAAGGTGATCAGCAACAAGGACTGTCCTCTCCCCCTCCCTCTTCACCCTCTACACCACAGACTTCAGCTTCTGCACAGAGACCTCCATCTTCAGAAGTTTTCTGATGACTCTGCGGTGATTGGACTCATCAGTGAGGGTGAACGAAACAGAGTACCGGGCTGTGGTTGAGTTGGCATTGCACCCTACATTTGCTGATGGAAGTACTGATGAAACTTGCATCCATCTATTCTCTTCTTTATCCTTGTTAGGGTTGTGGGGGTGCTGGAGCTGTCTTAGGGCGAGAGGCAGGGTACACCCTGGACAGGTCGCCAGTCAGTCGCAGGCCTAACACAAAGAGACAAACATTCACACTCACATTCACACCTATGGGCAATTTAGTGTTTCCAATTAACATAACCCCACTAACTGCATGTCTTTGGACTGTGGGAGGAAGCTGGAGTACCCGGAGGGAACCCATGCAAACATGAGGAGAACATGCAAACTCCACACAGAAGGGCCTTGGCCTGAGGGTGGAATCAAGCTCAGGACGTTCTTGCTGTGAGGCAAAAATTACAGCACTGTGCTGCTTTGAGTGTAAAATCAATGATCATAGGCAGGTAGTGCTAGAGGTTTTTCCTGATGTTAGGCTTCAACCTAAACATCATTATGCAAAACATTATCCAACTCTGCTTTGGGGCCCTGCTGCACATTTAGACCACAATAATTGAAGCCAAACATCTTTTTTTTTTTTCAAAAGAGTGGTGCATGACACTCAAACATTTCAAAATATACTTTGAAAACATTGGCAATTAGCCACCAGCAAATCACGGCAAACTCCCAGCAGATAGATTCCTGTCACAATCATCATCATTCTGGGTGTCTGAATGCTCACAGTCAATGTTGTTGTTAAGTGGAATGAAACTATAAATCTCTTGTGAGCTACTCTGAGCTACAATGAGGCTCTCTTCTTTGCAGGATGAGTGAAATGGCTGGCTCTGCAAAAATGTGTGGTCACATGACCAATTTCTTCTATGGTTCCCTAGAAACAGGGGTGGCACAACTTCCCCGCTGGCACAAATCACCCCACTTTGCCCTAAAGCAAAGGTAAGAACTAAACTTACCTTTTTTTAACCTCTGGCAGTTCACCACTTACCTTTGTACCATTTCAAGTTATTCATTGGACGGGAAACGACCTGAATTGCAATAAATAACTGGAAAGATTGGGGTGTTCTAAAACTTCGATAGTGTGCAGATTTAAGAAAGCAAATTTTTGCTGCCATCTGTTTGTCTTTTTTTTTTAGCGTTTTCGTTGCATCTCAGTTAGAGTACCAAATATCCAGATTTGGTCATCCTTAAAAGTCTGTAAGTCAATCAGAGGGATCCGATTCCAGTTCTCACAACCAGGACAAATATTGGCTGGATTACATGATCCATCATTTACACCTATTCAGGCTCAGACCATAACACTATCATCACGTTTGACTGTTGGTATGATGTTCTTTTTATGAAATGCTGTGTTAGTTTCATACCGGATGGAATGAGATGGAAACCTTCCAAAAAGTTCAGCTTTTGTCTCATCAGTCCACATAATATCTTCCCAGAAGTCTTGGAGATTGTTAAGTTGTTTTATTGGCCAATGAGCCTTTGTGTTATTGGTCACCTGTGGTTTTCGTCTTGGAACTCCTGAATGCCATTCTTGCCCAGTCTCCCAGTCTTTCTTATTCATGAACACTTACCTTTAACTGTGTTAACAGTGGGAAGTAGAGGGGCAGTTCTCTGGATATTGTTCTGGGTTCTGTGACCTCCAGGATGAGTCGCTGATGCACTCTTGGAATAATTGTTGTAGGCCTACGAGGGTTCACCTCTGTTCCAGTTTACGCTCTTTGTGGATAATGGCTTTTACCATGGTTCACTGGAGGATCAGAGTCTTAGCAGTGGGTTTGTAAGCTTTTCCAGACTGTTGATCTCAATTACTTTGTTTTATCGTTTTCTGTTCTATAGTTTATAGCTTCTTTAAATGATGACTTGATATGTTGTTTTTGAGATCGCTTAGCCTGCTTTGCTTTGTCAGACAGCTTTTATGTAAGAAATTGAAGTGGTTGTAATTCAACATTGTTTTGTTCTGTCTTTGATGCTGAGACGTAGTGGCCGGGATACAGCAAAGCTGAAACCATGAAACTGCCTTCACCATGTTTCACAGATGGAGCTAGGCTTTTGTTAGAAGAGTAACAGTAGATAGAAATCACCTACATAGAAAAAGCAACTGAAAAAATGCCAAAGTCATGTAGCCTGTAACGTCGTTCAGCATGAGATGTTTTGTGTTGGGGCATTAATTATCTGGGAAGAAATATGCTTGGGGGGATGCTTAGACCTCAACCAGCTAGGCCTCATGTAGCAGGAGTATCCACCTGAGACTGGGAGCTGTTCACGAGCATGGAGGATGAAGGAATGAATATTGACTGGTTTTTACTGAAACATAGTATTTAATAATGCAAGAGAGAAAACCCAGCAATCATGATCCCTGTTAAACAAGCATTTGGCGACAGTGGGAAGGAAGAACTCCCTTTTAAAACAAAGAGACCTCCAGCAGAACCAGGCTCAGCAAAGAGAAGATGGGTAAGAAAATAGAAAAAAGAGAACATAAGGAGACAAGGATAAAGCAATCTTTAGCAGCATAACAAACAGATGGTTCAGGATCAGCCTGTCCTGTTCTAAGTTTTTTTCAGTCGAATCTTTAATGTAGCAGTTGTGTTTTTCTCCCAAATTGTAACCGGAGAGGTGTTTGATAGCTGAAGGCTCCGCCTCCCATTCTACTTCTACAAACAAATAAGCCTGCATCAGTTTTTCCTAGGGTGCTTTATTTGGATAATACAGTGTTTTAGAGTCATTATTCAAGATTTAGTTTGGGAGGAAAATAATCTTAAATGAACTTTACAGATGCCAACAAGGAGAAGTAGCTTCTTCCCCTAAAAGGCTGCTCCTCTTAGGAGTTACTACAGCCGATCATCTCCTTACATCTCACCGTATCCCTGTCACCCTCCTGTAATTCCAAGCCTCTGCATATCCTCTTTCACTACATCCATCAATCTTCTCTGCGGTCTTCCTGTTTTCCTCCTGCCTGCCAACTCCATATTTAAAATCCTTTATTTAGTATATCCATCTTAAACAGTCCCTTCCACTCCTGCTGTTGTTCTTCTTTCACACGTTACCCCTGACACCTGTCTCCACTCACTCCACCCTTCCTGCACTCTCTTCATCTATTGTGCTCTGTGCGTTTCTTTGAATGGGTGACCCCAGGTATTTAAATTCACCTATCTTCCCCGTTTTTTGTCCTTGATGCTCACCTTTCGACCCGTTTCCCTCTCATTCACATACATGTAGTTCCCCTGAAAAGAAACTGACATCAGAGAAATATGGTGATTCTTTCTACACGTAGTTATTACTCTCACTGGAGTGTTAAGGATCAACTTTTAGGCTGATTTTAATTATGATTTTAAAACAGTCTGATAATAAAGTAATTATAGGACTCCAGCCTAGAAGTAGCAAATGCATGAACTACTTTTTCAGCAACACTTGGAGATGCTTCTAATTTTGTGTAATAATGAGGACCCCAACCTATTGCAAAACTAGCAACTGAACAGATGATGGAGATGGAAAGCAGTCCTACATATTTGTTTAATATGTGCACTGAAGGACCAAAATGATCAAAATGACTCCAAGGTTCCTCACAGTGTTCCTCGAGGCTAAGGTAAGGTCATCCACAGTTAGCATCTGGCTACACATCAGGTTGCTAAAAATTTTAAGGCCAAGAACAATAAGAACTTTTGTCTGAATTTAGAAATCTACAGTTTACCCACGGCTTTAAGAATGCTATATATTTCAATTGACTGATTTGTGATAGGTTTCTGGTTTCCTATAACGGGGCATCGTCTGCATAGCAACGACTATATATGCCTTCATTCAGTGTCTTACTTCATTTGTCCTTTGTGTTTTTCACAGAAGTCAAAGCAACGCCTCTCTAAGGAGCTGTCAGACTGTGTTGTTTACTGCAAAAGTGTCCATTTCACTAGCTTCAAACACTCACGTATTCACTCCAAGTTCTATGAGGTGGCTTCTTTCACAGAGTCTAAAGCCCGGAAACACCTTAGAGACGCCGGTTAGTTCACTCACATGCTTGTTTTCTGATACAGATTTTGTTTTTGACCACACGAGAGTGTAACTTTTCTGATATCTATTTCAGGGGCTGAATTTGTGCACCATAACTCACGGCAGCTGAGCAGAGTTTATCCCAGTGGTTTTCGAACAGACTCTTCCAATTTTAATCCTCAGGAAATGTGGAATGCTGGTTGCCAAATTGGTGATGCAACAATAAGACAGATTTAAGTCTATATCAAGCATTTTTCAACGCTGCTCTCAGATCATTTACATTAATGCCTGACTTCTCACTGTGATATGTTTTGCTTGATGATATAATTTCACTCTTAATTTGGAATGATTAGGAGTTTTATTTTCATGGTAGTCCAGGTAAAATACAGAAATACCAGGTTTGCTGGCAGGAATCCCCTAAATCAGGCTCCTTTCAGCGTCTTTAGATCTTTTCTGAAGCAAAACTAAAGCAGAAAGTCGGTATTGTCCTTATTTTAACACTATGTTTAGCAGCAGCCACCATCTGTGTTAGGTGTGGCTGTGTGCAGACAGGAATAGGACCCAAGGTGCAGACTCCGGAGACAGAACTTAAACCAAAACAGCTTTAATGCTGAACTCAAACATAACATAACTGGGGAAAAAGGTCAAAAATAAACTAACACCAGCGGATTGACAAAACACACAGCAAAATAAACGGTAGATCGCAACATGGACACAGAGAAACACAGGGCTTAAATACACAGAAGGAGCAATCAGGGAATGAATAACAGGAGGAAAACACAGCTGGGGCAAATCAGAACTGACGAGACAAAAGGAAGCGTAAACTGAACACACTGAGATAAGACAGAGACCTTCAAAGTAAAACAGGAAACACATAACACAGACTCACATGCAGGCACTACAGAGGGAACAGAGACGTGGGACCAGGGCAGACACAAACACTGACTGAACACGGGGATATAGGAACTAAGGATACATAGAGACGCGAACTAGACAAGGGGATACAGGTGATAGGGGAGACAGAGCAACTAAAGAAGACAGAGACATAAACCATAAGACAGAACTCAAAGAAACCAAAGACTAAAAAGTATAAATAATATAATAAACTCAAATACCCTGGGTCAACGACCCAGGCATCCTAACAGTACCCCCCCCTTAAGGGCTGGCTTCCAGACAGCCCAAACCAAAACACCAAAACAAAAAACAAAACAAAACAAAAACAACCCAACCAGGGCGGGCGGCGGGGGAAACAGGATGGAGGGCTCGAAACAAAACCAAACAAGGAGCCAGAAACAAAAAAAAAAAAAAAAAAAAAAAAAAAAAGAACAAACAACGGAGCCCGGAAAGCAACAGAACAAAACACAGGAACAAAGTCCAAAACAACAGCACCAAGGCCCAGGCACAGTCCAAAAGCAAACAAACAAAAGAGCTCACGAAAGGCGCAGAGGCCCAGGCAATAGTCTCAAAAAAGTTCAGGGGGGCCAGCCCGGAGGCTAACGGCACAACAGTCCAAACCCGGGCAGGTCAGGGGGGCGGCCCGGAGGCTGATGGTCCAAGAGCCCAGAAAACAGGTCAGGAGGCCGGCCAGGCGGGAGGCACCGGTGGCGACGGAGCAGATCAGGAGGCCGGCCGGGCGGGAGGCACCGACGGCGACCGAGCAGATCAGGAGGCCGGGCGGGCGGGAGGCACCGACGGCGACCGAGCAGATCAGGAGGCCGGCCGGGCGGGAGGCACCGACGGCGACCGAGCAGATCAGGAGGCCGGCCGGGCGGGAGGCACCGACGGCGACGTAGTTCAGGGGGCCGTCCATGACGGCAATGACGTCCAGTCATCGGCCGGACAAGACGTGCAGGACGAGCAGGCCGGACAGGATGTGCAGGACGAGCAGGCCGTGCAGGCCGGACAAGACGTGCAGGACGTGCAGGAACAGACAGCATGGAGACCTCAGGAGCAGATGAAGCTGAACACTCGGAGGCCGGACCAGGCGGAGCTACAGAGGCTGAGGCCGGACCAGGCGGAGGAGCCGGTGGTGGCTGAACGGCCTCGCCAGAACCATCAGCAGACACTGGGACGTGCTGGCTGGGTCCTCCCGGACCCCCAGCTGACGAGGCAAGAGGCTGAACGGCCCCTCGGATCCTCCAGCAGGAAGAGTCGGCTGAAGCGGTTCCTCGGACCCTCCAGCGGCGACAGGTGGCTGAACGGGCCCCTCGGACCCTCCAGCAGAGACAGGTGGCTGAACTGGCCCCTCGGATCCTCCAGCAGGAAGAGACGGCTGAAGCAATCCGGTTGTTCAGTGATGACGCGACGAATCCTACTTCCGGGCCTAAAGCAGTCTGCGTTTAATATGGCTTTTGTGTTGTTAACATGTTTAATGTTATGTATTTTCTTCTATTTGATCTCAAAAAGCTCCTAAAACAGTCAGTGATCACTGTTGACCTCCCTCGGCTTTTATTACCGCTAATCATTTATTTAAGCTCAGTTTTTAAAACCTTAGGATGTAGCTACAGCCCAGCCCATGCAGCAGTATATGAATGACTAACCTCGTATTGTGGATGGATTATCTCAGTTGTTCTCCTGGCTGAAGTTTGGTCCTTTTACAGCATCCTGCCATGCGATTACATTTGTTCCTGACCACCGAGAACACTCACGGTAACTTTTATCGAGTGGAAAAAAGTTAGCTTGTTTATATTATGCTAACATAGCTATGTCGCAAGCGGTCACGTAGCACATCATTATATACCAGCTAGCCCAACTTCAGTAACCCTACAAACGTCACTGCTGTTTAGTTTTCTGTCTTCATTTATGCTGGAAGTGATAACAGAGCTGTACGTTTTAATTTGTTTCCAAAACCCCGCAGTCAGGACATGCTATATTGTATTTAGATAGAAGCTAGCGAGCTAACTCCCTGCTAACTTCTAACTCCGTTAAATGTCATAAATTCCGTTTTCATGGATGCCTGGATGTTAAACTCAATTGTTACACCTGGTAGAGCAGAACGCTGATCATTTTATTAAAGATGAAAGACTTTAGACAGTTTTTCAACTCTCAGTAATGCCATAGTGATCGTTTGATATATGGACCTGCAGCGGAGTTTAGACCCAGACACGGCTAGTGACGTCAGACTGAACAACCGGATTCCTCGGACCCTCCAGCGGAGACAGGTGGCTGAACGGGCTCCCCGGGCCCTCCAGCTGACGAGGCGTGAGGCTGAACGGGCTCCCCGGGCCCTCCAGCTGACGAGGCGTGAGGCTGAACGGGCTCCTCGGGCCCTCCAGCTGACGAGGCGTGAGGCTGAACGGGCTCCCCGGGCCCTCCAGCTCACGTGGCGTGAGGCTGAACGGATGACCGAGGAGAGGAGCGACGGTGGCGTCGCTTCCTTTTAGACGAGGGAACAGGAACCGGTGGAGAAACGGAGACCTCCTCCTCATCCTCCGACCACACAGCCGCCAGAAAAAGGCAGGCGAACGGACAGGCGAACAAGGTCCCGGCTGGCGTGAGGAAGGGGAGGAAGCCTGCAGTGGCGATGAGGCAGAGTGTGCGTTGCCCTGCGGCAGCGGTGGGGAAGATGTAGTGAGGGAGAGAGCAAGCTCACTAGCCCTGACTTGCTCTCTCCAGGCAGTTATGGTGTTCCCCAACTCAGTGTCCTTAGCAAACTGCCTAAGCCGGGGATTATGCCGAATGATGGCCTCCACCGCGCTCAGCCCCACTGCCATGGTCCTTAAATCCGAGGACTGGGCGATGCGGTCGAGCAGGCTCACCAGCCGCTCCATCTCGCCGCTGAACTCTGAGAAAAAGGAGTCTGCAGGGTCCATGTTCTGGTCGCGATCTTCTGTTAGGTGTGGCTGTGTGCAGACAGGAATAGGACCCAAGGTGCAGACTCCGGAGACAGAACTTAAACCAAAACAGCTTTAATGCTGAACTCAAACATAACATAACTGGGGAAAAAGGTCAAAAATAAACTAACACCAGCGGATTGACAAAACACACAGCAAAATAAACGGTAGATCACGACACGGACACAGAGAAACACAGGGCTTAAATACACAGAAGGAGCAATCAGGGAATGAATAACAGGAGGGAAACACAGCTGGGGCAAATCAGAACTGACGAGACAAAAGGAAGCGTAAACTGAACACACTGAGATAAGACAGAGACCTTCAAAGTAAAACAGGAAACACATAACACAGACTCACATGCAGGCACTACAGAGGGAACAGAGACGTGGGACCAGGGCAGACACAAACACTGACTGAACACGGGGATATAGGAACTAAGGATACACATAGACGCGAACTAGACAAGGGGATACAGGTGATAGGGGAGACAGAGCAACTAAAGAAGACAGAGACATAAACCATAAGACAGAACTCAAAGAAACCAAAGACTAAAAAGTATAAATAATATAATAAACTCAAATACCCTGGGTCAACGACCCAGGCATCCTAACAATCTGAGTTCTGTGTGTACATTTACAAAGATGCTCTTTTTCAGCTTTTTATAATGACGTACTGATGACGTGTTTGAAGGGTTAGAAACAGGGTTGGTCAGCAGGCTCAGCACAGTCTAAAGTATTGTTTGTGCGTCAATGGTCATTAAGTTTCCATAGTAGAAACTCAGCTTTGCAAAATGAACCCTTTATTTATCTTATTGTGTTTTTCTTTGACACCAACAAATAATTGTATTGAATTATTATTATTATTATTTACACAAAACTGTGATTTTCTGAGTTCTAACAAATATGCTTGGATATAATAATTATTTATTTCACATTTTTGTTCAGTTTTTTCATAATTAATATAATTATATTATATTAATATAATTAAATTCACAACTAAGCCTGCTGACAAACAAAATGTGACAGTTAGGCGTCCCAGGAAGAAACTGATACAAATGTAAGGAGACTTTCGTAAAACACTTTTTATTCATTTAAATTCAAATGTCAGTGACAGATGAGGAAGGATATCCAGAAAGGAAAATTAAAATTACTTTAAGATGAAACAAATATTTTTCCTTCAAATAAAACATAAATAATATCTGTCCACATAATGTCACCACTTATTATACTGAATGATCCTGGCTGAAGCTAAAATCTGTGCAGCTTTAATAATAAAACAACAAAATGCCAAGTGGCCCAGCACATCATGCACTTAATCAGAACTGAACAGACCCAAACATTTCCCCAAAATCCCCACAAAAAATGATTTTTCTCCTCTTCCACTCAGTTGCTTTAAACTTCCAGACAGCAGGGGAGGGGATGGATGTGAACGATGGACATTTTAGTCAGAACGGCTGCTGTGGCTATGTGTTGAAGCCCAGCTTCATGAGAGAGGCGGACGTAAGGTTTGACCCTGAGATGCCTCAGAAACGGGATCACTACCATCCTGTTGTCCTCACCGTACAGGTGAAAGAGAGATTTTTTATATATATTTTCATTAAAAAATCGATGGATCTCTTTAAAAGTGACGTCTTTACCACGCTGAACAAAATGTGTGTTTTCATTAAATGTAATGAAGGTGATCAGTGGTCAGCAGTTACCCAAAGTCAACATCAAAGAAGACTCTATAGTGGATCCTCTGGTCAGAGTGGAGGTCCATGGAGTTCCTATGGACCAGGCCAAGCAAGAGACGAGATATATTGAGAACAACGGTACATACTCACACTGACTTCAGTTTGATAAGGAGAGATCACTTGGAAGAATTGGACATCATTTATAGAGATAGAAAAGTTAGACTGCGATTACCCATCGTGGCAGAATGGAAACCCAGCCGTGGTAGGTTTAGGACCGGACCCCCCAGGAGCTCTGGCTGAGGTGTCTGAGGTGGAGATGGGGAAGAGGTGGGTCTTAAAGGGAGAATGACGGAGAGCACAGATTTAAACCGTGCAAAGCGGAGGCTGATTGGCTCAGATTAGACTAGTAATGATGTCAGCATTGACACTGACAGCGTGGTACAGCAGTAGTCATGTAAAGAACAGGAAAGCAGGTAGATGAGTGATTACAGGCCTTCTTTACTGCACTTATGTTTAAGCTTCATCAGAAACCATTTTAAATGTGATATATTAGACCCTGTCTGAGCGCTGGTGCTGAGCAGTTCATCCTTTTCACAGGGTTTAACCCCATGTGGTATGACACTCTGCATTTCACCATTCACACGCCTGAGCTGGCCATGGTGCGCTTTGTAGTGGAAGACTATGACAAGACATCTAAGAATGACTTTGTGGGCCAGTACACACTCCCTCTGAGCTGCATGCAGCAAGGTACGGATCAGTTTCTTCTTTAAACTTTGTCTTCATATTCACATTAACATTTAAAACAAATTTTTATTTGTATAGCGCCAAATCACAACAACAGTTGCCTCAAGGTGGTTAATATTGTGAGCTAGACCCTACAAGGATATGTTGGGTCTGTGTTTCCACAAGCCCCGCTAATTCTAGAGACTTATTCATCATGAAGAAAACAAGACAGTCGATCGATCAAACACTTGCGCAAGGGAGGCCTCATCTGTGTCCACCATGAAAATGACCTCGACCACGACCTCCCTCGCTGCCCTTTTTATTGAGACACAGTTCACACAAAACATGTCAGAACAAAGCCACGCCCCCTTGGTTCTGAGACAAAGCATTTGTATGTATATGTGTGAACTTCTGTAAGAATGTGTGTGTGTGTGTGTGTGTGTGTGTGTGTGTGTGTGTGTGTGTGTGTGTGTGTGTGTGTGTGTGTGTGTGTGTGTGTGTGTCAGACCTTCTGCTGACCAAAGGGTCGTAAACCCTGGAAGCTTACATCAAAAGAAACAGATCTTTCAGATAGGATGTATCTACAATAAAACCTCCCCAGCACAGAATGGTTGGAGAGGTGGTCAGGATCAAAGGAATGGCTTTGATCGTACTGCTTGAACTAACGCTGTACAAATTTAAGAAACACAATGGCAACATTCAACAATTAGACTTATCAGGATACAACCCCCCCATGTTCTCATTGGGTTTTCATGTGCTCCTCTTTGAGAGTCATCACCATTGCTAAGAAGCATCAAACACATTATATTCTTTATGCAAACTTACTGTTTGTGATCAGTGTTGCGGTCATTATTCAGAAGCGGTCATATATTACACACATTACACACACATTACATTTGTAATGGAGTACATTAATTAATTAGAGAAGAAAACAATGTTGAACTGCTACTTTGGCGTTTCTCTATAAAATAACCTGAAATGTCTCATAATTAGCATTTAACAATGTGAACCTGAGGCTACAGTTACACACCACATACACACATCCCTACGTGTGAGGACACACATGTGATCTTTCTCTTAGTATTTAGCCTGACGGCTCATCACTGCTTTTGTTACCTGTTGAAGTTTAGGATCTGGCTGCTGGGTTGGAGTCGCCATTCACTGAGCCAAGAACCCAGACTGATGTTAAAGTTAACCTAGTGTTAGCATGCTGTGCAGATGCTTGCAAAGAGAAGATTGTGTTAGCAACATAACGCATTTCTTTCTGTCCTGGATGCAGTTTGCACTTTACCATCGTGCTCTCGTCCTTTTGTGCAATAATAAGTAATTTCCATATCCACACTGTACACTGCACCACTATTTTCCTCCTCTGACACACAAATCAGCTGATTGTAGTGAGAGTGGAACAGATAAGTGGGATCAATAGGCAGGCAGACCAACGATTCCAAGGAACTGGACTACTGGGAACCAGTTTATTTTCCATTATACAATAAGAGTCTGAAAGATGTGGTGAAAACCCTCACTAGTAGAACCATAACATGACATTTGCAGTATTTTGTCTCTCATCTGTCGGCGTGTATAAATATACCTCGTTGCCTCCTAATTGTTTCCTCTTGTGTTCTTAGGTTATCGTCACATTCACCTGTTATCCAAAGATGGGACCAGTATACCTCCCTCCTCCTTATTTGTTTACCTCAGGATCAAACATCTGGAATAGCTGTGGGATTCTTTCTTCATACTATAACATTAATCTGAAAACAGTTCCCACCTGATCCTGTTACATTCAGATCATTTTTTTAACAATCACTTTATTTAATGAAGCTGCACAAAATGTCAAAACATTCATGATGAGAAAAATATGAAGTTACAGGATTTTTGCATTATTCTTACTCTGTCATACTTTTAATGTTTGAAATAAAAAAAAAATCTCAAAATATCGATTTTGTGCAGAATTTTTTTCTATGAACAAATATAAACATCGATATCATGAGAAATCATAGTTTCAGTGGTGGATCAGAACTATTTTGATGTAATAGTACTGTTGTACTGTTTGTTTTTGATCCTTCACTGGAGGAAACATTTCCAGTTCAACTTTAAATGGTCCTACGTTCATGTAATGATGTTGACCACATTATAAAATAGTTGATATGAAAGGAATCATGGATAATATGATGGCTTCACTTTATAGCTGCAGTTATTGTACTCGTGCTTTGATGAGATGAGAGAATACGTCCAAATCATAGAACCATTTGTATTTGTTGTCTTATTTGACATCACTGATACACTGCCCAGTGTGGGTCGTAGGGTTAGTAAGTAAATGTGCATATTTCTTCTTTGCTCCCTGCCCAACATTACTGCTCCTGTTGGGTGGACTGTGTGCACCTGCTGTACAGGTGAATGTGCTCCTTTCTATCAGTGCACTGTAGATTTTTACTTAGACAATCATGACTACTCTCCAGTCCTCAGGTTTAACTCTGGTCAAAGATCAGGACAAAATTATTCGCCCCCCTTTGAAAATTTCATTTTTTATATTATTTTAACGATTATTTTCCTACTGCTGTTATTTTACCATAGTTATATTTTTGTTACTGTATCGTTTTACTTTGCACACAGAAACAAAATTAGTTCACAAAAATAAAATCAAGTTTGCTTATTGCTGATAACAGGTATCTGCAGGTATTTGTTGTGTCTCACACACATCTCCTGAGTAATCCCAGCCCATTCTTCTTTGGTCAGTCATTGCACCAAAGAAGAATGGAAAGAACTTTTAACAGGAGGAAGAGTGAGGGAGGGACAGCCATCTGCCCTGACCGGTCTGGGGGGAGCGCAGGAAGACACAGTGTGAAGCAGAGCTAGAGTTTAATAATGACTGAATACAAAGTGGTGTATAAACACAGAGTGAAAAGAGGCTGATGAAGAAGTGCATCATGGGAAGCCCCCGGCAGCCTCGGCATATTGCAGCACAAGTAAACAAAGGATCAGGGTCATCGAGGATCCTTTGGGAGGCAGCGGCGAGAGAATCACTCTCTGCTCCTGAGCTGCAGTCACCCAGCTCCTACAGGGAGAGAAATAGGGAGGGACGACCTCCCCACACTAAACGACCACCCAGGCATAGTCTCACACACACACACACACACACACACAAACACACACACACACACACACACACAAACGAATGACACAAGAACACACAAAGATATTTGAGACCGAGAGGTAGATCACTCCCATGGAGGGAGGGAATCAACCAGGAAACGGGTAACCCTGAACACCAAGGCCCCAGACTCCCCTGCAGCATCCACCAGCACCCCACACCACCCTAGACCTCTTTTATAGATGAAGAAACTCTTTCCTGGCTAAATGAAGATCTTCTGGGTTAGTCCAGCACCATTTCTTCTCCAGCTTACAGGTTACGTTTTTAAAGGTGCACATTTGTGAACAGGGAGTCAAGCACTTCTGAACGGAGGCTTTTCTTTCCAGACGGGCAACAATGTGCAGGGTCGTGTGCAGTGAGGATGTAACACTATGACCAATATAATCCACCTCTGTGGGAACGGAGTTTAACCAGCTGCTCTGTCTGTCACACTTTCAAATGACTGTTTTGGTAAATCACCAGAGGTGAAGGGAGCCACCAGGCTGAAGAAGGAGTCCTATCGGGCTTGGTTAGCCTGTGGGACTCCGGAGGCAGCCGACAGGTATCGACAGGCCAAGCGGAATGCGGCTCGGGCAGTGGCTGAAGCAAAAACTCGGGTGTGGGAGGAGTTCGGAGAGGCCATGGAAAAAGACTTTCGGACTGCCTCGAAGAGATTCTGGCAAACCGTCAGACGTCTCAGGAGGGGAAAGCGGTGCTCTACCTGCACTGTGTATAGTGCTGGCGGAGCGCTGCTGACGTCGACTGAGAAAATTGTCAGGCGGTGGAAGGAATACTTCGAGGACCTCCTTAATCCCACTGACACGTCTTCCGAGGAGGAAGCAGAGTCTGGGGATGAGGGGAATGACCCGCCAATTTCCGGGGGCGAGGTCACTGAGGCAGTTAAACAACTCCTTGGTGGCAGAGCCCCTGGTGTTGATGAGGTCCGCCCCGAGTTCCTGAAGGCTCTGGATGTTGTAGGGCTGTCCTGGTTGACACGCCTCTGCAATGTTGCGTGGAGATCAGGGGCAGTACCTGTGGACTGGCAGACCGGGGTGGTGGTCCCCATCTTTAAGAAGGGGGACCGGAGGGTGTGTTCCAACTACAGGGGGATCACACTCCTCAGCCTCCCTGGGAAAGTCTATGCCAGGGTGCTGGAAAGGAGAGTTCGTCCGTTAGTCGAACCTCGGATACAGGAGGAACAATGCGGTGTTCGTCCTGGTCGCGGAACACTGGACCAGCTCTTTATCCTCTCCAGGATACTTGAGGGTGCATGGGAGTTTGCCCAACCAGTCTACATGTGTTTTGTGGACTTGGAGAAGGCATTCGACCGTGTCCCTCGGGGTGTCCTGTGGGAGGTGTTGCGGGAATGTGGGGTGTCTGGCCCATTGCTACGGGCCATTCGATCCCTATACAACCGTTGCAAGAGCTTGGTTCGCATTGCCGGCAATAAGTCGGACTCGTTCCCGGTGGGTGATGGGCTTCGCCAGGGCTGCCCTTTGTCTCCGGTTCTGTTCATAATTTTTATGGACAGGATTTCTAGGCGCAGCCAAGTGGCGGAGGGCTTTCGCTTTGGTGGCCTCAGAATCTCATCTCTGATTTTTGCAGATGATGTGGTTCTGTTGGCTTCATCGGGTGAGGGCCTCCAGCTCGCACTGGAACGGTTCGCAGCCGAGTGTGAAGCAGCGGGAATGAGGATCAGCACCTCCAAATCTGAGGCCATGGTTCTCAGCCGGAAAAGGGTGGAGTGCCCACTCCGGGTCGGGGATGAGTTCCTGCCACAAGTGGAGGAGTTCAAGTATCTCGGGGTCTTGTTCGCGAGTGATGGGAGAAGGGAGCCGGAGATCAACAGACGGATTGGGGCTGCAGCTGCAGTAATGCGGACGCTGCACCGGTCCGTCGTGGTGAAGAGGGAGCTGAGTGTAAAAGCGAAGCTCTCAATTTACCGGTCGATCTACGTCCCTACCCTCACCTATGGCCACGAGCTGTGGGTAGTGACCGAAAGAACGAGATCGCGGATACAAGCGGCAGAAATGAGCTTCCTCCGAAGGGTGGCTGGCCTCTCCCTTAGAGATAGGGTGAGAAGTTCGGCCATCCGGGAGGGGCTCAGAGTAGAGCAGCTGCTGCTCCACATCGAAAGGAGCCAGCTGAGGTGGTTCGGGCATCTGACAAGGATGCCCCCTGGGCGCCTCCTGGGTGAGGTGTTCCAGGCATGTCCCACCGGGAGGAGGCCCCGGGGCAGACCCAGGACACGCTGGAGAGATTATATCTCTCGGCTGGCCTGGGAACGCCTTGGTATTCCCCCGGATAAGCTGGAGGAGGTGGCTGGGGAGAGGGAGGTCTGGGCCTCTTTGCTTAGGCTGCTGCCCCCGCGACCCGGCCCCGGACAAAGCGGATGAAGATGGATGGATGGATGGATGTTTTGGTAAATCTATACGTAGGTTTGAAAGACTGCTGCTCCTCCTCCTTTTACAGCATATGTGCTTTAACTGATTCATCCTGGTGTAACCAGGTCTCTGTGAGGCAGAATACATCAATCATTCACTAACAGGTCATCAGAAGACAGAGACATGATGTTTAATTGTCCACATTTAACTGCTTCAGTCTTTGGTTCCCACAGGGTGTCACAAGCCCGAGTCAGCCGGCCTGCAGCCTGGTTCAGGTGCTCCTGTGTTTTCAACTTTTTTCTTACTTTCTTTATTGGTTTGTTTTGAATACTGTTCTCTCTCTAAATTGTGGTGATATTTTATGCTTGGATTGTTTGTGATCATTTTTGGTGGTCTGGGCCCAGACAGTCTCTGTGGGGATGGCAGGAGGCGAGAAGCTGAAAAGAGGTTTTGCATCTCTGCTTCCTGGTCTCAACTCTCAATAGTTTTTGGGGGGTTTAATAAGTTTCATCAGATTTCTAAACATCAAATGTTCTCCATCCAATCTTTCCTAATAAGAAGAATTATCTTTTCTTATTTAAGAAGACCGCCAATTGACACAAGTGGGTGTTGACGTGAATTCTGATTTTACTCGATCAGTTTCTGTCCTTAACCAGCAGTTTTGCTGGGTTTGGGTGATCATTGGCTTTGAGACTACAGTTCCTGAAGTCATTCAGTGTTGGCAGCTGTTCTGGAGTCTTTAGATACATCTCTCACTATTTATTTCCCCTACTTCTGCCAGGCTTGTTCTTAATTGTGTGGCTTCCTTTGAGCATCTCAATGATACTTATCAGTTCAGCTCTTGACACTTGGAGACATTGCGACATTGCAATACTTTTGTGTATCCATCTGCATGTTCATATTTCTTTTTCTAAGCAAGAGCAAATACAAAACCTGAGCGAGGTTGTTGTGTGTGTGTGTGTGTGTGTGTGTGGATAATAGCAAACACTGAAATACATTTTTTGCACGCAACAATGAATTTTGTTCACTCAGCTTGTCTTCGCTCAAAATAAATTTCTCCTCAAAACGCAGCACTTGTACTTGCAAATTCTTTTCACGTGCGCTCAGAGTAGTAACACAAAAATAACACCATAGGCCAGTATGTCCCAGGCTAACACACAGACAACCATTCACACCTGCCATTGATTTGGAATCACTCATAAATGTGGATGCATGTGTTTGACTGCGGGTGGAAGCTGAAGAGAGCATCTGCTCATGATAAACTGATTATTATGTTATTATATGTTGTAAAGTTGAATATTTTACTTTACACCTATTACTGAAATGCGTGTTCTTAATGTTTTGTCCCCAGTGCCAACATACAAATGTTTAGGAAGACACTTTGTGTAAGTAAAAGCTTTATAACAGCAGAATCATAGCAGAGCTGATCCCGTTAGAAATGCTTCTTATAAAGTAAACGAGTCATTATAAAAAACCTGCTGAATTATTTTATTTTCTATTGACAACAGTAAGTGACTAGACTGAGTTGGTAAAGCTTTGTACTGTCCCACTGTGAACCAGCTGGAGGCTGGAAATGAAGAAGCATGAGCACACCTCCCAACACGGCTGCTTGTGTGCATTTCCCCCACATCCAGCTGCACGAGTTTCTCAGAAAAGTCAAAATGATTGTAGACGATTTGCTTGAGTTCTTATTATCCAGCTGTGTTTCACCATGTCTGTGTTTGTTTACACAGGCACATAATGTACAGTGTAGCACACTAGTGCTGAAAAGACTGGTTATTTTTTATTGCTAAATCCAGCAACAAATAAACATCGTTTTCACGTAATGATGGAACTATTTTATCTTTCATTTTCTTGCATGCTGATGATCTTATTACCTATTAATCCAAGTCTGGGGCATTCTGTTCGGCCCAGAGGAAATATCACCCTGACTTTAACTATGATGTGTAAGTATGTTTGCAAAATCCCTTCTGGTCTCTACTTGTTATTCTCAATAACTCACTTCAGTCATAGCGCTGAATCGATGCTTTTGACTCTTATTACATGAAGGGCCAACTCGCATAAAGCAATGTCCAAAATCATTATTCCTGACAGTGGCAGAGCTGAACAGCCAGAGGTTTACAGGGAAAACCTGCTTCTAACCAAATAAATCCTGAGAAAACTCTAATAAGAGACTCAGGGCAGTAATAATTCGCTTATTTTTCTTTTTTAAATCTTGCATCTTATTTTAGGTTTGTGGGGGCGCTGGAGCCTGTCCTGCTGTCATAGAGAGAAAGCACACCAGTCTATCACTGAGGCAGTTAAACATGCTCACATTGACACTTACATGCGTTCAGTCCCTAATCTCTTTCTCCTTTAACCCACAGTTCAAACCATTCCAAAATAGTCATGCACAAATTATTAAATAGGACGTCCGTAACGTATACGCATTTGTACTTTTACTTGTTTCGTGAGCTATATTTAAGAAGACTAAAATTATTCACATAAATAAATGTTTTGTCATACTGAATTTAAATGTGCAGATGATGTGAATATGAATTGGTTGGCTACCTTTGTGGCTTACTTCCAACTATTGTATAAATAGAAAATAAAATATAAAAAGATGTATCAGAATAAATATTTTGTGCACTCTCCTCGAGTTGCAATGTTAACTACTATTTGTTTTATTTCATCAAACCAAGTTATTCAGCAAATTTAAGGAAGTAATTATTTTCCCATTTTCTAAAAGGTAAAAATAAATAAATAACATAACTTGGTACTAAACCTTTTTTGGAAATTATACCAATATATATATTAAAGTTTTGGAGAACAACTTTTGGAAATTAGTATCACTAGGAACTTTCACTCCTCCTCGTTTTACACCGAGGCACTAAGCTGGTACACCAGTCGCCTCAGAACTACTATAACTACTTCCGGTAGTTATTACCAAAGTAAAATATGTTCAAGCTTCTTATACGCTCTCTAAGTCAGTTAAAATGTTAACACCGTCGATGGCAGCTGCGATGACAGGGGGGAAGTTAAGTACGCGGCGTGTTTCCCATTAAGGAAATACCAAAACCTTGTTTGAGGCAACATGTTCAAAGGAGAGAAAACACTTTTGAAGGCAAAACAGAACGATTTCCGGTGTTAGCTTGGACGACTTGACCTACATTGCACGCTCTCTAATGGAAATATCAACACGAGGGAGTTCGTGTAAGAAGTGGACTTAAAGTTGGTTCGGCGGTATTAAAATGGTTGGGAAGATAAAATATGTTCGGCAGAAGCTTCACCACGAGGCCGTAAAGGTCGATGGGCCGATCGGCTTCGCGCAGCACGGCTCACTGGTGTCTTCTACTGTACGGAAGGATCCTGGTGAACTACTCACAGCAAATCTAAGACTGGGGAGCAAGCCTCACAGACAGGTGTGTGTTTAAAACCATGGACATAACGAACAGTCCAAATCCGTCACTGCCACTTTCTTGGGACGGACGTGACAATATCAACCTTTACCTGACTGAAACTCTTCATATAAGCCATTCCTCTGCAGATGATCTGTTAGCTGGTTGACTCTTTCAAGGATGTTTGATATGAAAGGAAGGTTGGAGATTGGCCTATAATTAGCTGAGACTGCTGGGTCTAGAGATGCTTTTTGAGTAAAGGTTTAACTACAGCCAGCTTGAAGGCCTGTGGTACATAGCTGATTATTAGAGATAGGTTGATCATATTTAAGATTGAAGCATTAATTAATGGCAGGACTTCTTTGAGCAGTTTTGTAGGAATGGGGTCTAAAAGACACGTTGATGGTTTGGAGGAAGTAATTACTGAATTACTGAGTAACTAATTACCAGCTCGAGACCATTACACTTAGAGACAGACAGAATCACACATTAGGCTCCATTCTAGCACAAATGTGGTGGATAGAAGTCTTTGAGTTATAGATGCACTTTCAAACCCTTGCAGGCGCCTGCGTTGGCATCCTTCCCCTCCAGTGTTTTTGCTGGCACCAAGATCTCTCCTGAAGCTCTGGTACAGACACTCAAGTTTGATGAAGCTCCAGATGTGCCCACACCTGTCACGAAAGGTAAGAGACGTTTGTCCATGTCAGTGTGATGGCTTATTTGATTATTGTATTATGACCCACAGAGGTCAGTGAAGCAAATTAAGGTATCAACTGTAAAGACGGTATAAGTGTGGCTCAGGTCTAAAGCTGCACTGAAGCACACAAAGCTCTGTGTCCTTTGCTTCTGTGCCTGAGTCTTAACCTACATGTAAATAATTCAGAAAATGTATTCCTAATCGGGTAAACTGCTACAGTTAAATGAAAACGATTCATTATTTATTTATATCAGTGACATTTGTAAGGTGTCTGATAGGGCTGGGCGATATGGCCTAAAATTCATATTGCGATATAATTTGAAGCATGTGCGGTAACGATATATATCACGTAGGGGTGCAACGATACACAAAATTCACGGTTCGGTTCGATACTTTGGTGTCACGGTTCGATATTTTTTCGATACAAAAAAAATGTTCATGCCTTTTTAATTTGTCATTTATTAAAATTATAAATATATATTTTAACTCAAAAGTACAGTTTTTAAATTTAACCCTAACCCTTGTGCGTGTTTTTTATTTTGACAGCGAATGCGCACCTGCGGACCACTTATGTGCAGCCCTGGTTATTTAGCTCGTCATATTGCAGCCACAGAAATTCTTTTGTCCATGAAACCATAAAGCTGCACTTTCTTTTTGCCTTATAGTCTGATTTGTCATAACTTCTCCGTTTTGTGGTAAGCTTTTCTTTGGCTGTCACTTCTTCACCCTGACCTGTCTTATTTGGCTCAGCAGAACTGAAATATATATCCTCAACCTCTCACATGTTTAAGCTTGCTGCGGGAGATTTCACTTGTCATGTTTGCATAGTAAGCTAACGATTAATAAGACGATGTCAGAGGAATTGGTGCACAAATTATCATCACTCACAGATCAGTGCTGTCGCTCTCTATACACAGTTCGCGCGATTGCAAAGTGAAAGCAAAAAAACAAGCGCAAATTCAAACGTGACTTCAATATGTCATATAGTGACAGTGGCTCACCGATGCCAATGACATAATTACCCAGCTACATTTCTGAAAGAATGCAAAAGCATTGACATATATTTTTCCTACAATAGCCCGACGGGGAGGGCAGAGAAAGATTTTGGTAGCCCGACTGAAAAAAATCGCTAGCCCCAGGATGTCGGGCTAGCGATATTGCAAGCCCTGTATCTGATTGAGGAATCACTCATCTTTGGAAAAGCGAGTTTATTACAGAGAAATGTCTCTTTCCAAAATAAAAGCTATACTATCCGCTTCTTCTGGGCTATATTCTCAGCAGCATAAGGAGAATCACGTGCTAACAGCTGTCTAAATGACTCGGCTAAAGTTAGTAGCATGCTTGTTGTTTTTGTCTTTGCACTAGGATGATGTCGGTGTAAATGTGCAGTCATATTCGTTGTGTTCCCACTAGTGCTTTCAGGTTAATCTCGTTGAAATGACCTTAACGCCACAACACGGCAAATCTCTGTTAACGAGCTACCGCCGATCGCCCCGTGCATGGGGCTAGACGGCCAACACGTTAATGAGCTAACTGCGCTAACACACTAGCTCCCACCCATGTAATTGAGCATTGCGTGGCACATCCAACATACTGTTTTACTTTAGTCCATGACTCGCTTACCTTCAGGGTCATACGTCACATGAAAACCAAAATAATTCCAAACGCCAGATCTGGAGAGCTTAACTTCTGTCTTGCTAGCTTGCCCTGCACTCTTCCTTCTGACGATGCTGTCTGTGTTGAGCACTCAGTGGATCTGCGCTCGACAGTGCAGCCTAGGCGGAGTAGTCGAACGCAGATTCACTGAGCGCTCAACACAGACAGCATCGTCAGAAGGAAAGTTGATAAAATAAATTACAAATGTTGTATTGTTCGATACATATGCGTACCGAACCGAAAGCACTGTATCGAACGGTTCAATATCGATACGAATATCGTTGCACCCCTAATATCACGATATACTCTTTTCTTCTGTATAACGTATTTTTCACACTATAAGGCACACTTTGGTAAGTCGCACTGCTTGATGGATGTCAGAGCATTACGGCTGCCGTAGTGAGGAGCTTCGCGAAGTAATCTGGGTCCAAAACTCCGTCAGTTCAGGTCCCAAAGTCAAACGAACACTGAGAGTTAAAAACTCTCTAAATTCTTTCATCTTTAATTAAATCATCAGCGTTGCTGCTTTACCAGGTCTAATAATTAAGTTTAACATCCATGAAAACAGAATTTATGACATTTAACGGAGTTAGAAGTTAACAGGAAGTTAGCTCGCTAGTTTCCACCTAAACATTTCATAGCATGTTCTGACAGAGAGATTTTTAATTCAAACGTACAGCTCTGCTGCCACTTCCAACATAAATGAAGACAGAAAAATAAACAGCAGTGATGTTTGTAGCGTTACTGAAGTTTGGCTAGCTGCTATATAATGTTGTGCTACGTGATTGCTAGTGACACAGCTATGTTAGCATAACATTAGCACAGTGAAGCTGGAGGATGAACACCAACTTTTTCCACTCGATAAAAGTTAACGTGAGGGATTCTGGTGGTCAGGGACAAATGCAGTCGCATAGCAGGATGCTGTACACGGGCCAAACTTCAGTCAGGAGAACAACTGAGATTATTCATCCACAATACGAGGTTAGTCATTAATATACTGCAACAACATGGGAACAGAGCAGCTGCAGAGAATTCAACATTAATGAATCAATGTTACGGAAGTGGAGGAAGCGCAGTTTTTGGCTTCCCCCATATTTCAAAAGTGCTTCATCCCTTTGCCGTGACTGTCGGCCGCCATCATTTGCAGATGATAATGGTTTTAGCCGCTGCCATGCTTTGACCAAAACAGGTGCAGCTTGATGACATCATCAACATGCGCTATCGCGATAGAGCGGTATAGTCAAAATCTCTATCGTTGGCCAAATTTATATCGTTTCTATCGCCCACCCCTTGTGTCTGACTTATTAAAATGAGTGTTATTAAAATGCTGATGAGAGAAATATTTTGTGTTTGGGACCTAACAGAGCTGCTCGATATGGTTACTTAAGAAATGTACAAAATTTTAAAAAATGGTGTGACAGGAACAAACTATGCTTGAATCTCTGTAAACTGTTGATGTGATTTAGAAATAAAATGAAATTCAGTCAAGTTGTTGAGCTGACTGAGTGTCTCTCTTGCTCAGCTGTGAAGCCAGTTGCAGTTAATCTTAGGTTTATGTGCTCAGGCCCCGGAGTGTAAATGCTGGTTTTCACTCAGTGTTTTGATTTTATTTCAGCATTTGAGAACAGCAGAGAAAAAGCAACAACAGGTAAGAAGACTTCAGAATCTCTGTAATTTGAGAATAGAGCAGTTTCAAGTTTGAACTGTACAGAGGCAGAAAAACAGCATAATTGTGTGTGTCTTTTAGGGCTGCCACGATTAGTCGACTAGTCACGATTATGTCGACTATTAAAATCGTCGACGACTGATTTAATAGTCGACGCATCGTTTGAAGCTTTGTAAGATCACAAAGGACGCAGGAATAAGTAGCAGGATTTAAGAGTGTAATAACGGACTGAAACAGAAGATGGCAGCACTGCATGTACAAGGATGCCAGCTGCCGTTAAACCCCGAAGAAGAAGAAGCTGTGTCCCAGAATTCATAGCGCAGCCCAGCGCAGTTGTCAACAATGGCGGCAGCTAGTTAGTTTTAACTTTACTCTTATTATTCTTTCTGGGTCACAAAATAAACGTTTAACATATTTTCAGGCGAGAATGTAGCTGTGTAAACCTCAAATATCTGCTCAGTTTATCAGGACACCACATATTTTCAAAAGCGCTCCGACGTTTTCGGAGACGTCTGTTACCCACTAGCTCGATAGCTAGCCGGGGGCTAGGTCACTAGCGCCGTGAGAACACCGGACTCCCGGCAAATCTTTTTCAAACCCACCGCTGTCTTTCGCTACTCAGGTTAAACATGATATATAAGTCACTTAGATAACTTAAACATGTTATTGTTTGGCTTTCTTTAGTATTTTATTTGTTCCTGAGTAAATCGGTTTGGCTGAGATTAAAGTTTTTGCACAGCTAAAACTGTCAAGCAGACAGCTGATTATCAGAAGTGTGAGATGCTCGAGAATTTACTCCGGTGTCCTGTTATATTTTAGATAGCAAGGAGTTTATTAAACTTCACCGAAACAATCTGCAAATTTCATTAAAAATTAATAAACTACCATCTTGTCTTTATTTTTAGTTAGCACAGACCTTAAACACTTAAAGCTGTAAGCTAATGATAGTTATATAAGACCAGATGCTGCTGGTGCAATAAGCTGTACGTCCAATGGATGATGATCTGATTAGTCGACTAATCGCAAAAATAATCGGTGACTAGTCGACTATCAAAATAATTGTTTGTGGCAGCCCTAGTGTCTTTAATGAGCCTGTTTTGGTTCTTCCGTGTATATGAAGGCCTCCATGAAACTGTTGAAATGCTCGTCACTACTTAGAGTCGTCTAAAGCAGCTGCAAAGCTGTGATGTGCTGAACCAGTCTTCTCTCTCCCTGCTGTGGTGTTGTTTTCTCATTTGCCTTCAGCTGTTCGATATCACTTACTCTGCAGTGTGTGCGGTGTGGTGGATGTACGACGGTTAGGTGGAGAACTCGTCTTCTGCCCACCTCAATCACAGAGATCCATTTCATCTGACAGTGGAAAAATGAGGCTCCCAGTGGGAACAGTGGTGGTAAAGCATGCCCCCTGCCTAACAAACACACTGGAAACCCCCACCTACTTGTGAAAGATTGGATTTCTCCACCTGTGCTCACAGTTGTAGCCAGTGGCAGATGCTTATCTTTGCCTGTTCTGTTGAAACACTTGTGTTGTTTGGTGCTGTGCTGGTAGATAAAGGCCTGCTAGGATGTCTGCACTGTTCACAGTGTGGAGATAACATGCCTGTCTGAACAACACTGGCTGACATACAGTGGGGTAAATAATTATTGGATGAGCAGCAGGTTTGCACACATCTCAGGGGGGATTTTGGCCCACTCCACTTGACAAACAACTCCATGCTTCAGCTCCCTCCACAGATGTCCTGGAGCATTGACGTTTGGAGACTGGGGAGCCTTTAATGGGCCTCTTCCTTAGCCTGTCTGTTGTTGCCTTGGTTGGTATTTTGTCTCTCCATTACATTTAAACATGATAAAAATGATAGACAGCTCATTCTTTGTAAGTGAGCAAACGTACAAGATGTTGAGTTAGGCATGTCTCCCCATCGCTAGCTTAAACAAGTCCTTGGCAGTTCCTGTTATATAAAATATATAAAAAAATTCCCCACTTGCCCCTGTGGGCGGTTTATCCTTCAAGCTCGGGTCCTCTACCAGAGGCCTGGGAGCTTGAGGGTCCTGCGCAGTATCTTAGCTGTTCCCAGGACTGCGCTCTTCTGGACAGAGATCTCCGATGTTGTTCCCGGGATCTGCTGGAGCCACTCGCCTAGCTTGGGAGTCACCGCACCTAGTGCTCCGATTACCACGGGGACCACCGTTACCTTCACCCTCCACATCCTCTCGAGCTCTTCTCTGAGCCCTTGGTATTGGGGGCATCTCCCATTTTGACCTCGGGACTTCCAGGTTATACTCGGCACAGATGTTCCTGTACACTATGCCGGCCACTTGGTTATGGCGTTCCATGTATGCCTTGCCTGCTAGCATCTTGCACCCTGCTGTTATGTGCTGGATTGTCTCTGGGGCATCTTTACACAGCCTGCACCTGGGGTCTTGCCTGGTGTGATAGACCCCAGCCTCTATGGATCTTGTGCTCAGAGCTTGTTCTTGTGCTGCCATGATTAGTGCCTCTGTGCTGTCTTTCAGTCCAGCTTTGTCCAGCCACTGGTAGGATTTCTGGATATCAGCCACCTCCTCTATCTGCCGGTGGTACATACATGCAGGGGCCTGTCCTCCCATGATGGTTCCTCGTCTTTTTTAATTTGCTTCGTATTTCGCCGCATGTCTTCACAGAACAAATGTGGACTCACTCAGCCTTAATGTTAAACAAGAGGGAGTTGTTATGGAATTTAAAACACCAACATATAGTCAGTAGATTTTATTTAAAAGTGTTTATATTGACAGAATACTGCATCTCTAATGTAATTAACCCCAATATGAGCAGTAGTGCACCGTATACCAGAACACACTGACTGGGTAAAGCTGCCTGTGTGGGCGCTTCATGGGTCAGTGTTGACCTAGCTTTTACTTTAGTGCTGGGCACTGCTATGATTTAAAAAAGGGACGTAGAGCAAAGAACAGCATGTTTGAAGCTGCTGCTAAAGCATGGATCAATAAGCTTCAATATATTTCTGATGCTGTTGCAGCTACAGGGACAGGACTGCTCAGAGCCTCTACAGCCTTTTGTCTTCACTCTTTCATTTCCAAAAGGAAAGAACTGTGTTTCTACATTGGGTTAACCCTGCATGGGTTTTGGTCCTGACACATGCACGGAGTGTCAGCGCTGGTTTATGCAGCACGAAGCTTTGTTTTCTGTTCACGAAGGAAGGTTTGCAGCCATCTTTGATGAGTCACATAAAGCTGCCTCTCATAGGCCCCTCCCACTGTGCTGTTATATCGACTGATATTCCTGTTTGTGTGTGTTTGTGTTTCTACAGGCACAGAAATCAAGAAAATGCAGTCAAAGAAAGAAAAGATGAAGGAGAGGAGGGAGCGGTGGCTCAGCAGTGAGTTCACATGGACACAACAATGTAACCTGCTCTTATTTAGTCTGGCAGCTGTGGTTCAGTCGTACAGCTCCATTTCTTACCAAAAATCTCAGGCCAACACGTATTTTCATCTAAGTGAACAGTCCAAACACACTCTGGAGTCTGCCACGTTGGGACCTGTGTTCATTCTTATTAATGTAATATTTTTGTCAGTGTCACTTCACTATTACACTGTTTTAATTACTGAGTTAGGGTTAGTTTGCAGGGAGGCTGAGGTGAAGGTACTGGTGTCTGATCGCTCTGTGCTCGAGCCCCACTGTGGTCCACAAACTCTTCAAAAACATCAGAAACAACAATGGCAGGTTTCGATCTGCCGTCCAGAGGGACCTGTGTACGGTCCAGGTGTCGCATCAGTGTTGCTAGAACTGAATTCAAAGCTCGTGAAAAAACAGTCGGACGCGTCGTTCTGTGGAGAAGGTGAACCCGTCACACTCCACTCACCGTGGACACGCGTGTTTGGAAACTGTGTGTTTGTGTGATCTTAGTTGTTTTCATGTAACACAGATTATTAAAGGTTTTAAAAACGACATCTTCTTCCAATTAGGAATCTTCTCTCCGTGATCATTTCAGCTAATTGGGATTAGCCTGTAACAGTAGCCCTGTGATGAGCCAATCAATTCGTCAGTAACACAACACGTCTCCTCTTCAGGCGTATAATTAGTTACTAATGGCTTCATGTCTCAGCCCTGCTGAAACCCTAAACCAGCTCCACAGTGGATCGTCCCAGTGTTACAGTCTGGGCTCCACTGGCCAAGGACATCCAGCTTTCACTTTAAATGTACAGCTTGAATGGACACGTTAGGGAAAGAAGATTCATTTCCAGGAATTGCTAAACTTAAAGTAATTCTGATGCTTGGGGAGTAAGAAGTATGGTAAATGGTCTGTATTTATATAGCGCTTTACTAGTCCCTAAGGACCCCAAAGCGCTTTACACATCCAGTCATCCACCCATTCACACACTGGTGATGGCAGCTACATTGTAGCCACAGCCACCCTGGGGCGCACTGACAGGCTGCCGGACACTGGCGCCACCGGGCCCTCTGACCACCACCAGTAGGCAACGGGTGAAGTGTCTTGCCCAAGGACACAACGACCGAGACTGTCCAAGCCGGGGCTCGAACCGGCAACCTTCTGATTACAAGGTGAACTCCCAACTCTTGAGCCACGATCGCCCCTGTAATATGCAGTACATACTTTAATGGTTTGTTTCCACATCACTGGGGCTCAGCTGTTTGACAGGAGAATGAATCCTGGTACTTGGTCGTCAGCTGTGGAGAGTTTAGTTGGCATGAAGGTTCCTTTGGGATCAATACTTCTTATTGTTTTGGTAGACACGCCGCTCATTTTCACTGTGATGCCAGAAAATAGTTTGAAAAGAATTAAGTGACAGTAAAATGGATAAAACCCTCCTGTTAAAGTACCACAGAGGCTTTCTTCATGTGCAACGGTCTGCATGTGTGATGTCACAGAGCTGCCATCACAGAGCGGCTGAGAACGCCGTCGCTCACAGGTTCGGCTTGTTGTTGTCAGCCGTCCCTCGTCTTTATTCTGTAGTCTGCAAACACTGTCTGCGTGTGTTACTCAATGTAACATCTCAGTTTAAATCAACTTTGACATGTTTAAGTTCACATGTGAGAGTTAACGGTGTCATTGCACAGTCCTACGTGGTACAATAGCACAATGACACTGATAACTGTCCCACGACGGCACATCACAGTGACTTCAGTAATAAAATGAAGAAGAATAAGTGTATGTTATATAGAAACCTCACATCTTGTACTGACATTTCCTGTTACTATATGTCTCACTGTAATAATTTCGCTGCTGTTTCTCAGAGATCAGCTCCATTAAGCAGGCGAAAGAGCTCCAAGCAGCCGAGGTCCAGAGACAGGCCACTCCTGTAGTGGGAGACATGAGGCCGCTGGCTGACGCCTTACCGGATCTCTCTCAGCTCATCTCCCCAGCTTCCACAGCCCCCGTCGCTTGCCGCAAAAGCAGGAAAATCAAAGTGTAAGTGCCAAGGTGACCGCTGAGCAAGCCAGGCATCAAGTGTCAACATGACAGTTGTTGATTATCAAGTGCAGCGTCCCAAAGTGATCCCGTTTCTTTTGTCCTTGAAGACAGCAAATCAGGACTAATGGCATGTTTGTGGCTGATGAGGCTTCATCTACTGGCTGCTCTCACTTGTGTTCGCTGTCCGTTTCTTAATGACCAAATATTTTAGTAGAAATGAGCAGAGGTTGGAAAAATGAGCTTACTTTGGGCTGATCAGGCCAAAATAAGACGTTTTATTTCAATAATAAAGAGATTTTCTAAGCTTAACTGTTTTCCGCAGGCGTGTCCATCAGTGCCTGCTATACTGACACAAAATGAATTATGGACCATCGCACGAGCACCACTGTTTTACTGCTGACACAGGCCTGCACTTACATCTTTTGCTGGACTCGGATGAGTCGTCAGTCCAGTCAGTTTTTTCCATTGTCACCATGGTTCACCACAGTCCTCAGAAACTTTGTCATCTTTGTACACTGATGTGCTGGTTTTCACATCTTTAGTCTCAATCACTTTCTTTGTATTTTAGAGAATTTGTACTTCACTTTGTTCTGTCGTGTTCATGATGAGTGACAAAAAAAACAAACCTTGAACTGTAAATTTGTTATTCAAGCAGCAGTAATCAGGCCTGGGTTCATCTAGGTCAAAGTTCAACTTTAACACTATTCAGTAATAACAACAACAATGATAAGAAGAAGAATATCAAAAGCAAACACTAAGTGATGCTTTCATTTGGATCAGTGTCAGATATCTCCTAAGTACAGTCAGCTGACTCATGACCACAGGTCTGTCTGAGAGAGGGAACCTTTAGTAATTAAATGAGCTTCAATGTCTGTCCTCGTCTGTCCCCATATGTGCCTGTCCTGTCCCCGACTGTCCCTGTCTGTCCCCCGCTGTCCCTGTCCTGTCTCTGTCTGTTTCCATCTGTCCCCGACTGTCCCTGTCTGTCCCCCGCTGTCCCTGTCCTGTCTCTGTCTGTTTCCATCTGTCCCCGTCCTGTCTCTGTCTGTCCCCCGCTGTCCCTGTCCTGTCTCTGTCTGTCCCCATCTGTCCCCGTCCGTCCCTGTCTGTGCCCATCAGCTCCATTTCTTTTTCCTGGCCTACGTCAGATGTCTTGCAGAGTTTGGGTGGAGCTACCTGAAGGAGCAGCTTCTCCCACAGACTGTGATAAAAACATCTTTAGTTTGATTTACACTCTGTGGTCATGTGACCACCACATACTGATGTCAAAGCAACATTAAAGTAGTGACTGCCTGATAAATAAACCCCGCAGCGTTTCCCTGCTGTGTGGAAGACCAGTAGGAGACACCATTAGAAGAAACTGTCCACTGTTCTTGATGTGTTAAAGTGTCCCCATGTCTCTGTCCGATGTCCTCCCTTTAGCCCGGTGAAGAGACCAGAGCCCACAGATTTCAGTCAGATGAAACGCTCACAGAAACGCAGACTGCTGTAAGAGTTTTCTTTCTTTCTTACAGTGATTGAGAGCCAGGCTACACTCCTGTGTGGAAATCCTCTGCCACTCTTCTTTATTGTTTTTACAGGGAGACTGAGACCAGCAGGTTCAGCAAAGCAGTAAGGACGCTCTCAGGTAAAACCAACCCTCTGGCTGATATCGGTGAGCTGCTGAGGAAGAAGATGAGACAGGAGGAAGAGCAAAGCTGCGTTTAGCAAGATCCCAAAGCTGGACTGTGGGAGGCTGAAGAGTATCCACACACGAACATTTCTAACTGTCAGCGAACAGCAACAACCCTGATACCTGTGAGTGACACAGCAGGGTTTCTCTGAAATAATAAATCACAACATTCAGACCCAACATGTTCTGTTTCATTTCTCCTACAAGGTCACAAACTTTAATCACTGTGTTCATTAAAAATAATAATAACATCCCAGGATGTGTACTTTCAGCTGCTTGCCTGTGAATAAGGCCGTGACCTGACAGTAGTGTTCAGACTGTCACCACATGCACATACCTCTAACATACAGAAATGTGGATGCTTCTGATAATTCCCCTTTCTCTCAGCCTGGTGTGTTCCCAGGAATGTGGCACATGTCTCCGTGCTGACTCTCCGCTGTAGATGCAAATGAAATAACAGTGTGAAACCCAAGTCTGACTTACAGGAAATGCAGAAATCAGAAGAGAGAAGACATAAGTAATGTCAAGGCAACGTGCTAGCTTTGATGTGTGATTTTAGCTTCTGCTCTTTTTTAGACTCTTCTTCATTAATTCTTAATAAATGAAATGAACGAATGAAGGTCTGGATTTGACTCCCAAGTATTTAATTTGCAATTAAAGACATTTATGTGAAGCCACAACATACGATCAAGGCTCTGAATGCACCGAAGGACAAACCAAACATTACAGGAGTGAATGACAGAAAGAAGAAGAGCACAGTGAACAGGAAACGGCCTGGGCAGTGATGCCAGGATTCTGTCTGTGGTTCAAAATGCAAACAAACTCCTACATGTCATTCTGTACACGGCTGTACTACAAACTGGGGTTAATGGTAAGTCAGAGCTTTGCTTTCTGCTTTTATTTAAACAGCTAAATCACATTAGTCGTTTATGCTTAACACTAAACCGGGTCTTAAACGGGTTATATTTAGAGTTTCAATCCAAAAGCACCACCTCATAATTCAATTACATTTACAGCATATGTTCAATGTGCTGCAGAACCTGTGCTGGGGATAAGCGTAGGGATCATGTTGAGAGCCGTCTGACCTCATGTGACCCATATGAAGGCTCTCACAGTATGGATCAGTTAGAGAGACAATGCTACTGTATGAAAGCCATCCAGTTAATAAATGTATTCCTTTGTTTCCAGAGTCATCGACTCGAAGCCCTTTTATAATTAGAGGCAAGAAAAACCTAATCAATACAAAGTCCGGTGCTGCCATTAGAACTCATTAATAATGAATCTATGGGACGAGCGCAGTGTTGAATTAAAGTAACCAGAGCTCATTGTTAGCAGCCTCCAAATGAAGTGAATATATGAAGCACGGTGCTTCCCAGGCTTGTATCTGTGAATCCACTGTTCTCAGATCTCACAGCCTTAAACTGCAAGCACAAATATTTCATGACCAACAGACACAAACGCAGCTATGAAAGAACACAATCGCAATTCAAGTGTGGCAGTGAATGAACTGTGACAACAACAACAACAATAATAATAGTGCCTGAAAGGCTACAGATGCTGGGTTCACTAGGACAAAGCAAAGTGATCCAATGCGTTAGGAGAATTTAGTGGAGGCTGGGTCTGTAGCCCATGTGCTAATGACTTATTTTAAAGTTACAGTCAGATTCAGGCACCAAACCTAGTTCAGTTTAGGAAAAGATTTAAGTTTCAGTATAAATACTTTCAGAATATGAAATATCCAGGTGTTCTTACTTCAAGGTTAGAACTCCTGAAGGTACGTTTCTCTCACTACTGCAGTATAACTCTCTACATCAGGGGTGGGGAGCTCCAGGCCTCGAGGGCCTGATTCATTCCTTGCCAGGCCTCTGGAGAACTTCAAGACGTGTTGAGGAGGTCATTTAGCCATTTGAACCAGCTGTGCTGGATCGAGGACACATCTAAACCCTGCAGGACACCGGCCCTCGAGGCCTGGAGTTGAACACCGCTGCTGACACAGCAGAGCTTCTTTCTAAGCCTGTATCAGTGCTGCTGGCCTCTCTTTAACTGTCCCTCGCTCTGATCTTAAAACCAGATGTGCTTTTGAGGTTGTTGCACCCAAACTGTGAGACTGCCTCTCTCTGTTTGTTTCAAGCGATGTGTGTGAATGAGGCACGTTGTATAAAGCGCTGTGTGATTTTACCCTTAATCTTTTCTCTTCATGCATACATGCGTGTGTGTGTGTACAGGGAGTGCAGAATTATTAGGCAAATGAGTATTTTGTCCACATCATCCTCCACATGCATGTTGTCTTACTCCAAGCTGTATAGGCTCGAAAGCCTACTACCAATTAAGCATATTAGGTGATGTGCATCTCTGTAATGAGAAGGGGTGTGGTCTAATGACATCAACACCCTATATCAGGTGTGCATAATTATTAGGCGCAAAATAACTGCCCATGAACTGAGAAAAGTCAAGCGTGCAGCTGCCAAGATGCCACTTGCCACCAGTTTGGCCATATTTCAGAGCTGCAACATCACTGGAGTGCCCAAAAGCACAAGGTGTGCAATACTCAGAGACATGGCCGAGGTAAGAAAGGCTGAAAGACGACCACCACTGAACAAGACACACAAGCTGAAAGGTCAAGACTGGGCCAAGAAATATCTCAAGACTGGTTTTTCTAAGGTTTTATGGACTGATGAAATGAGAGTGAGTCTTGATGGGCCAGATGGATGGGCCCGTGGCTGGATTGGTAAAGGGCAGAGAGCTCCAGTCCCACTCAGACGCCAGCAAGGTGGAGGTGGAGTACTGGTTTGGGCTGGTATCATCAAAGATGAGCTTGTGGGGCCTTTTCGGGTTGAGGATGGAGTCAAGCTCAACTTCCAGTCCTACTGCCAGTTTCTGGAAGACACCTTCTTCAAGCAGTGGTACAGGAAGAAGTCTGCATCCTTCAAGAAAAACATGATTTCCATGCAGGACAATGCTCCATCACACGCGTCCAAGTACTCCACAGCGTGGCTGGCAAGAAAGGGTATAAAAGAAGAAAAACTAATGACATGGCCTCCTTGTTCACCTGATCTGAACCCCATTGAGAACCTGTGGCTCATCATCAAATGTGAGATTTACAAGGAGGGAAAACAGTACACCTCTCTGAACAGTGTCTGGGAGGCTGCGGTTGCTGCTGCACGCAATGTTGATGGTGAACAGATCAAAACACTGACAGAATCCATGGATGGCAGGCTTTTGAGTGTCCTTGCAAAGAAAGGTGGCTATATTGGTCGCTGATTTGTTTTTGTTTTGTTTTTGAATGTCAGAAATGTATATTTGTGAATGTGGAGATGTTATATTGGTTTCACTGGTAAAAATAAATCATTGAAATGGGTATATATTTGTTTTTTGTTAAGTTGCCTAATAATTATGCACAGTAATAGTCACCTGCACACACAGATATCCCCCTAAAATAGCTAAAACTAAAAACAAACTAAAAACTACTTCCACAAACATTCAGCTTTGATATTAATGAGTTTTTTGGGTTCATTGAGAACATGTTTGTTGTTCAATAATAAAATTATTCCTCAAAAATACAACTTGCCTAATAATTCTGCACTCCCTGTGTGTGTGTGTGTGTGTGTGTGTGTGTGTGTGTGTGTGTGTGTGTGTGTGTGTGTGTGTGTGTGTGTGTGTGTGTGTGTGTGTAACCAACATAACCAGATCAGGTTAGAAGTCTGTGTTCACATAAATAAAGTGTTGATGAATCCAGACATAAATATATTTCATTAGCTTAACTCACTTATGTAAAGACAACTTTAGTTAAACCAGTGAAACTTTGCAGCTCACACTTACCTGACTGACACTAGTGAGGCAGTCGCTGGGTTTTATTTTACTAAACCCGTTTTAAGTGGTATAACCGTAGAATATTTAAGTTGACTTACTACACCAGGATATGCCCACAGCTTCCACACAGTGTAGTTAAGTAAACTGAAATGACAGCACTTTAGTGGAACAAACGTTTGTTTACTCTGCTGAGTATCAGTGAACATGTTCTTTCTTCCTCACCGAGCTTAATGTTTAACAGTTTTCACTAAAACTGTTAAACTGTTAAAAATAGAAACACTTTTCCTATAATAAGCAGGAAAAGTGTTTCTATTTCACTCTCACATGAATGCAGTCATAGCTGCCATTTTCTATGCTGCTTTAAATTTGTTACTGTTGTCAAACCAACAACAAATGGACTCGTAGCAGAAAGGAAGTGGAGAGAAACAGAAAATGCATAGAGTAAATATATTTACTTTGAATCTGTTGTCTGTTAATGTGAAAAAGCTAATCACCAGCTTTACCCTTCAGCTCGAACAACCACCAGCTGTCATTAATATTCTAAGATAAACTCCCAGAACCAGAGGAAACACTGGAGTCAGTTTATGAGATTGTAAAAAACTGAATATACTTTCTCTGCCTCTAAATATGATCAAAACATGCAATCAACAAAAACCTTCTGGACTTGTTGGACCTGCACAAACCCAGAGAAACTTTCAAACAATATTTCAAAGGGTTACACAGTGCTGTGCCACAGGAAATACTTCAGTCAATTCATTTCCTCACTTGCTCCACTCTCCGTTTTATTTCTTTCCTCTTCCCTGACCGACATAAAAGGAAAACCTCACGTGAACAAGTGGAAAGTCTGTTAAAACACATCCAGACATCGTTTCAAAGCGCATTAGTAGCTCAGTGTGTGGATCCATTCAGTTTGTTTTTTACCACCTGAGCTTTCGTCGAGAGACCGTTTCCGTCACAGTTCTTTGTAAAACCTCAGATGTGTACTTCAGCTTTGTGGGGAGGCTCCAGTCCAGTAAGTAAACGAGGCCAAACAAAACAGCGACTGCATCTGCAGTGTTACCAAGGTCATGCAGCATTTCAGCATCTTCAGTGATTACTCCGACATCTTCAAGGTCACCGGTGGGTTCTGCTCCTTCCTTCCTAATGGTAAGATTCCCAGGATCTGCCGCATTGCCTCCTGGTTCTCCTCAGCATCCTCAAAAACAAAAGAAATAAACCTTCAGCCAGAACACAAACCACAGTAAATATCTGGTGTAGCTTTCCAGCTGTGCTAACATCCACTTTTGGCCTGTTGGTATCTGTTCCCAGCCATGGATAAGACAAAGGCTGCACTGGAAAACTCAACAGCACATCCGCTAAAACATTTGTTAAACGTTAGTCTATAAATTCTTAATGTTGGTGAGAAGAGATCTTTACTGCATGCAGTTGTCCTGAGGGAAGAACAGATATTCTGTATTTCTGTGCATGCACCCCAACAGGGTTTATTCTGTGGGCCATCTGTTCTGATCCCAGGAAGAAATGAAAATAAAAATACTTTATTAATATCAATGAGGAAAAGAATGAATAATTAATAATCAATTAAATTAAAAATGTAAACAGCATCACAACATTCAAAAAAGCTAAATCTGTGGAAAGCAGAGGTCACTAAACTTACCATGTACGCCTTTATGAGGGTTTCTGGGTCTTCATTGAGATAAACAATTACACAAGCTCTTTTAACTTCGTTGGCATCATCCTGCAGCGTGTAAGATTATTGTGCAGTAAATAACACAAGAAAAAAATTAAAAGAAATAAAAAGAAGAAACACAAACACCAAAACTGACATTTTTTATAGTTTCTGTAGCTGAAACAGTTCACATCTTAATTTCATGGAGTTTTTAGGGAGAAAGACAGGAACAAACGCCAAACAAGCATGCATTATTCAGAATAATAAAAATGAAATGAGTAACAGTTGCATTCACACAATAATTACAGAGTGAATAAAAATATGTCAGTGAACTGAAGTTTGTTAAAAACAAACACACCTCGTCTGCCATGATGTTCTTAATGTTTTGTCCAGCAGCTCCTCCTTTCATTAGCTGTGCGGAGAGGTGGTGTAGCCGCTGCATGAAGCTGGATGTCAGGGGTGATGCTGCAAACATTTAATCGTTACCATATATGGCGCCGCTGCTGTCCAATGAGAAGCGCAGCCCTGAAGCATCCAGAGGAGTTTTGAACCTTCACGCTCTGCAGGCGCCGTCACACCGAGGAGGCTTCAGCGCCGTCACGCAGCTCGCTGTGAGTAGCTCTCATTAGTTCATTGGTTGGTTTTCCAGCCTCCTGTCAGTGTTGTCAGAGCGCGCGGTCAGTAAACAGGACAAGAGCTTTAGCAAGAAAGCATCAGGTTAGTCATGTTGCTTAAAATGTGTCTTTTATTCTGAACTTTAGGAACCCGTTTTCTTTAATTACTGTCTTTTTTTTTTAATCCTTTTACTTTGGCGCGAGTGCTTGGAAGTGCGCAGACGCACGCGGTGCACTAAGCTGGGGCCTAGTTTGATTTGGGCGGACAGCTAAAATATAACAAATCAGTCAGTCGATCAATATTTAGGGGGAGGTCACACGAACCGACCTCTAGCACAGGTTTGGCTCCCTGCTGTGACACGTGTGTGTCTAATTAAATAGCGTTGTAAACAAACAAACAAACAATGGTTAATATTTCGCTCTTTTTGTTCACATGGAATATCATTAGAGCTTAGATTCATATTTGAAATATGATCCTTCATATTATTTGAATCTGCTGCATCACAGAAATACTGCCATCAGTCTAAATATGGAGATCTGTGAATCTTCCCTCAAACTCGGGTTTTTCTGTCTACAAATGAAATTAACAAAGTTTTGTGATTTTCAGCCTTTGTTGCCTCATAGAAAAAAAATTTTTTGACAGGTTTGTGCAGTAAGTACAGTGAGTACTTATGGAAGAAGTAATCATTGGGTTTCATATTCAGTGCTTACAGAAAACGATAGGTTCACATTTTCCCTCAGCTTGCCTCACTCGATGATGGGCCTGGGTTATACAGGGGCTGGCTGCAGTTCAAACAGCTGATGCTATGTGTTGGTACATTCATACTGCAGTGTCTGTGTGTTTCTGTGCCGCTGCCTCCGTCCAGCTTTTCATCCCTGCTGTAGTTCAAATTGAAACTTATGGTTGACGTCAGAATTTCCTGTAAAGCTGAGCAGCTTCTTCTGTGCAGCATCAGTCTGACTTTCACTCTTGCTGTAAAGGACAAGAAATGAAGAGGAAAACGTGACTCTATTAATATCCTACATGTCACATTTATTAAAAGATATTTACAATATTCTTGTAAAAGCAAAAAGAGCCTCAGGATGAATCATGTCTGTCCCTGAGGGTGACAGCACAGACAAAGAAACAGTGCGGAGCATGTAAAGGTTAAAGGGGAGCTGGCAGGCTGTAGCTGTGGGTGCAGCGTTGGTCCGTCCAGGCTGATATGAGCCAGCTGGAATATTTCTGATCATCATGTGAAACATCTCCTCGCTGTCGGATGATGTTAATAAACGTTTTTGGATACAACACTTCACTTTTCATGTGAACGGCATCAAATACGTCACCTCCAGGAGACACTGACTAAGTCTTTATGATCATCCCCACATTCAGAATATTATCACATCTATTTTCTTTGGCTGCACTGAGCCTTCACACTACTGTGGGACACTCAGTGGGCTTGTTTGGAGCGACTCATATTCTGAAAGTTTTTTTAAAAAGGATCTAATTGAAAAATAAAACATAGCCGTCATCAGAAGCATTAAAGTAAGCGCTCATATGACTTCCATGATGCTTCCTCATAATTTCCCTGTTGAAACTAAAAAAAGAGCATGGGATGTATTCAGCCACAGAAGCTAGTTACCTATTAGTTTAGTAAACAAGTATTTTCATTTGTTTTCCATTAGTCCATTGATCAATCGAGTAATCTGATTTCTTTTCCTTATTAATGAATAGTAATAAATATTCAAAAGAAAAAACAGGCATTTCCAAATGATCTGTCGTTGGTTTCAGTTTTTGAAAGCTTTAAACTGTAACTGCATGCAACATCTGTCCAAATAAACTAATACAGCATTTACATTAAAGCCTTATTAAAGTTGTATTTTTTAAAGAAAACGTTTTCTTAATTGTAAAAATAAATATAGTAATGTCAAATAATATGAGCTATACATGCATAACAAGCGTTCTCTGTTAGGAGGCTCACTGGCATTAACCGGAGCCTAAAACTGTTTTCAGCAGTTTGTGTGCTGCTGAAAACAGGACATGATGACGGTGTAGACGTTAATGTGTCCAACTGGACAACGCTCAGAGATTTTCTGTACTTAGATTTTTTTGTGAAAAAATATTTTATTTTTATATTTTTAAAATATGAAACCAATTTAATAACAGAGTTGTTTTTTTATTTCACTTTTAATCTGAAAAATGTTACAAAAGCCTTGAAATAAATATGGTCTCGTACATCTCTTTAGACTCAGCGCTGTTTCCTGCTTCCATGTAAAGTAGGATGGCTGCTGTCAGCCTTCAGCACGCTGACCTGACCATAGAGACTAACGTCTGGAGCAGCTGCTTTGAGGAAGGGCTCCCGCAGCTTTTCCCCAGTAAAGGTTTAAATTGTGGTTACAGGAACAGGAGCTCCTGCTTTGGATGCTACAAACACATTTCTTTCTCTCAGCCTGACCTCATCATCTCAGTAACAGATGAACTCCACACACACATCTGAAGCACCTGCGATTACAGGGTGACAATGGGACGCTACAGAGCAGCGCATTGAACAAAGAACTGAGCAAATAATTCATGTTGAAGGTTTTTAACGATCACATTATTCTAATTACTGCATGATGTAGCAGCCTATATGTCACACACTCCCACTCAAAGGTTTGGACACCCCTTTTCTTTATTTTTACTATTTTCTACATCGTAGATACAAACTGAAGACATCAAATACATGAAGCAAGATATATGGAATCATGTAAAAAGAAAAGATAAATAACTCTAACTATGTTTTCGATTCCTGACAGTAGCCGCCCTCTGCTGTGTCGACAGCTGCAAACACTCGGCCTTCTCTCAGTGAGCTTCATGATGTCATCACCTGACATGGTTTCACCTCACAGCCTGTCAGGGTTCATTGGTGGAGTTTCTTGCCTTCTTAATGGGGTTGGGACTAGGGCTGGGCCATGTCATACCGTTCACGGTAATACCGGTGTAATGTTGGGCAATGATAAGAAAATGAAATATGGCGATAGAATATGGGTAAAATGCTCACGCACAGTGCCTTTGTTTTCATACGCACACGGTGGCGACGCAGAATGAGGAGGGCGAAAGCGGATCGTTGAATGAAACAGATGAACCAGAACTGGTTTGTAAAAATGCTGCAGCTTCAGTGGTGTGGAACTGGTTTAGCTTTCGTCCGTCAGATACACAACAAAGCACTATTTTTGGTAGCGCATGCTAGTGGGCCGTCGTTATTACCGTGTTTTTTGGAAAATACGGCGCACTTAAAATCAATCCTTTGATTTTTCTGAAAATCGACAGAGCCCCTTATAATCCCGTGTCCTTATGTATGAATCCTGATTGTGTTTACTGACCTCAAAACGATTTTATGTCAAATATCAAATGTTTTAGTGCGACTTTGCGCTACGAAGCCGCACCGCTTGATGGATTGTCGGAGCGTTACGGCTGTCGTAGGCGGAGCCTCGCGGAGTGATACGTACTGTGCTTCAACATAATGTTACCGTATTGTGTGTGTATAACTGTTTTTAAGTTTTGTGGATATTATACATGGTTATGCTGAGGATATGTTGGGTAATTTTATACCTTTTGGTCATATCGCCCTGCTCTAGTTGGGACCATCAGGTGTGTTGTGCAGCGGATGATCTGATATCCTCGTGTTGGTGTTGTTCCCAGACCATCATCAAAATGTTGTTCCAGGTTCAACATTGCAAGTGACCAATCACATTGTTGTGACGTTATTCTTCTGCGCACCAAGCCATTCGTGCATTTATGAAATTCCAGTGTTGCAAGGACAATATCAATTCTGCTTACTGTTTATTAAAGGGTTACGGTTAGGGTCAGGGTCCGTTGATCGGCGGACAGAGGCGGTTTCACGCAGCTTAAGTACAGTTTTTTGTTTTACGCCGGTTTTTCCCGAAGTCGCAAAAGTATGACGTCACAACATTCTGATTGGTCACTTGCAATGTTGATCCTGGAACAACATTTAGTATGATGATCTGGGAACAACACCAACACGAGGATATCAGATCAACCGTTGTGCAGCAGTCAGGTTGGTGCACAGCTGACAGACCTATTTGACAACTGTTAGAGTTCATATTATTAAAAGAACCAATCATTGATTTGATTTGATTTTATTGATTAGCATTCAAATATCTCAGTGAAGACAGAACAAAGATCTACCACAAAGCAAGAAAGCACGAGACAAGGCTAATCAAAAGGTACTGGCTGAAGCATTTGCTTATTACGCCAACCCTTTAACAAAAGATCTTTTTGCATGCAGCTCCTGTACACAGGGCTCGAAGCAAAGAATAAAACAAAGCAAAAACAAAACAAACAAAAAAAAACCTGTCCACCTTAGATAAGTAACTACATCAAAGCAAAAGAATCAAGAGGGGTTTTTTTGTTTTTTGTTTTTTTTTGCTCTTTTCATTCTTGATTTATATATTTTTCTAATACTCTATTTTTAAACAAGGAGAATGAACTCCACCTTTTTAAATCACTGTCATAACTATTCCACAGGTTAACTCCTCTAACAGAAACACATCTCTGCTTTATATTTGTCCTCATCTTGTTTTTTTTAAAGAAATCTGTTCCCCTTAAGTCATATTGACTCTCTCTGACTTTGAACAGCTTCTGAGTACTGCGGCAAAGCAAGTTATTTTGTGCTTTATACATTATCTGTGCCATTTTATATTCAACTAAATCATAACATTTCAGGGTATTCAGATTAATAAACAAAATGTTAGTTGGTTCTATATAAGTTTGATTGGTGTATAATTCTTATAGCTCTTTTTTGTAACTTGAAAATATGAAGAGTGTTCGTTTTATATGCATTGCCCCATATCTCCAGACAGTAAGTCATATATGGAAGCAACAGAGTACAATAAAGTGTGTATAATGATTTTTTGTTCAGGACATGCTTTGTTTTATAGAGAATAGCAATGGTTTTTGACATTTTTGTTTTCACATGGTTTATATGAGACTTCCAACTCAGCTTATCATCAATTATCACTCCAAGAAATTTATTCTCGTACACTCTTTCAATTTCAATTCCATTAACCCTGATTTTAGATACATTTTTCATTTGTCTAGTGCCAAAAATAATCAATTTTGTTTTCTTTATATTTAACGATAACTTATTTACGTCAAACCAGTTTTTTAATATATTTAACTCCTTTTCCGCTGTAGTCAGAAGCTGTTCTAAGTTTTTACCTGAGCAGTACAGAGTCGTATCATCAGCAAACAATACACATTTTAACAGTTTGGAAACACTACATATGTCATTTATATATAATATAAATAATTTAGGGCCCAGCACAGAGCCCTGAGGAACACCACAAGTTACCTTCAACTGCTTAGATTTTACATTATTGAATTCGACTTATTGATATCTGTCATCCAGGTAACTTTTCATCCACTTGTATGCTATCCCTCTTATGCCATATCTCTCTAGTTTATTCATTAATATAGAATGATCAATTGTATCAAACGCCTTTTTTAAGTCTATAAAAACACCAACAGTATATTCCTTATTATCTATTGCATTAGATATCCCTTCTACAAGTTCCATCACTGCCATCGAAGTGGACCTTTTCACTCTAAAGCCATATTGGTTATCACTTAGGAGATTATGCTTCTCAATATATTTATCAAGTCTATTAACAAATAACTTTTCTAAAATTTTTGAGAACTGTGGGAGTAGTGATATTGGCCTATAATTGGTAAACTGACATCTCTCTCCGTTTTTATGGATTGGAATAACTTTTGCTATTTTCATTTGTGAGGGAAACACACCAGTTTGAAAGGACAGATTACAAATGTATGCGAAAGGTTGCACTATATATTCTATAATACTTTTAACTAATATCATGTCAGTACCAAAACAGTCAGTGGACTTTTTATTTTTAAATGTCTTCACAATGTTAATTATTTCTCTATGAGTTGCAGCACCAATAAACATGGAGGACACATTCTGAGTAATATGTTTATTTAGGTCGTTATTATTTCTTGACTCTGGAATTTCTTTTGCTAAATTAAAGCCAACATTTACAAAGAAATCATTAAATTCATTTGCAATGTCTTTAGTTTTATCAAGCACAATATCTTTATCTTTTTTAAAATAATCTGGATAATTCTTATTTTTTGAGCCCTTTTTGATTAGACTGTTTAATATCCTCCATGTTTCTTGTGTGTTACTACTTTGCTCCAATAATTTGTGGTAATATTCTTTCTTAGTTGTTCTTATAATATTTACTAATCTATTTTTATATAACTTGTACTTTATTTCAGCATCCTTTGTCCTCTGTTTTATGAATCTCTTATATAGATTATTTTTCTTTTTACATGCATCTTCTATCCCCTTTGTGATCCATGGCTTATTTGATCTGTGATGCTTTCTAGTGATCTTCATTAAAGGACAATGTTTTTCATATAGTGAAATTACTGTTGATAAGAATGCATGATATCATAGTCATGACAATAAAGAAAAACCATTAAATGAGAAGGCGTGTCCAATAGGGCTGCTACGATTTGTCGACTAGTCACGATTACGTCGACTATCAAAATCGTCGACGACTGATTTAATAGTCGACGCGTCGTTTGAAACTTTGTAAGATCACAAAAGATGCAGGAATAAGTGGCAGGATTTAAGAGTGTAATAACGGACTGAAACAGAAGATGGCAGCACTGCATGTACAAGGATGCCAGCTACCGTTAAACCCCGAAGAAGAAGAAGAAGAAGCAGCTGTGTACCAGAATTCATAGCGCAGCCCAGCGCAGTTTCCAATAATGGCGGCAGCTAGTTAGTTTTAATGTTACTCTTATTATTCTTTCTGGGTCACAAAATAAAAGTTTAACATATTTTCAGGCGAGAATGTAGCTGTGTAAACCTCAAATATCTGCTCAGTTTATCAGGACACCGCATATTTTCAAAAGCGCTCCGACGTTTTCGGAGACATCTGTTACCCACTAGCTCGTTAGCGAGCCGGGGGCTAGGTCACTAGAGCCGTGAGAACACCGGACTCCCCGCAAATCAGGTTAAATATATATGAGTCACTTAGATAACTTAAAATGTTATTGTTTGGCTTTCTTTAGTATTTTATTTGTTCCTGAGTAAATCGGTTTGGCTGAGATTAAAGTTATAGTTTTTACACAGCTGAATAAACGTCAAGCAGACAGCTGATCATCAGAAGTGTGAGATGCTCGAGGATATACTCCGGTGTCCTGTTATATTTTAGATAGCAAGGAGTTTATTAAACTTCACCGAAACAATCTGCAAATTTCATTAAAATTTAATGAACTATCATCTTGTCTTTATTTTTAGTTAGCACAGACCTTAAACACTTAAAGCTGTAAGCTAATGATAGTTATATAAGAGCAGATGCTGCTGGTGCAATAAGCTGTAGTTTTACGTCCAATGGATGATGATCTGATTAGTCGACTAATTGCAAAAATAATCGGTGACTAGTCGACTATCAAAATAATCGTTTGTGGCAGCCCTAGTGTCCAAAGTTCTGACTGGTACATGATGAGTTTTAAGTGATGAAAGTTTTCTGGACAAGGAGAGCTTCTACATACTGAACAGATTTACTCACTGTTTATGGAGGCGGTGGTAGCTCAGAGCGTTTAGTTATATAGCAAACTAACACAGCATGATGTTACATAGTTACAGCTAATGTCCACTTTAACGAGTGAACATGAAGTTCCACAGTGCTGACTTGACCTCCATGAAACAGTTGAAAGAGTGTGTTGCACACCTGGTCTTATCGATTGTTGAAGGGCTGTCTGAGATATGAGCTGCAGGCTGTTAGATTTACATCAGCTTTGAAAGAACGACCCATTTCGCATGTACATTAGTTTACATGGTCTCTGTCGCACATTACTACTGGTCTGAACCTATAAACAATGTTCAAAAAAGCTGAATCTCTGAGGTTTGCCCTCATTTTCATTGTTGCTTGTTCAGTTATTTCTAATAATGAGGTCTCATCTCTTAAAGCACTCAGTAGTAAGAAAGTTTAATCACATATTTGACACATGTAGACTTTAAATGATCTATGATCTATTAAAAGTGTCTCACAGGTTTGTAATAGTGAAGTTAGTGGGCACAATCATTATGTTCACGATCAGACATACAGACATACAGACATACAGTGTGCAAAATCTCACCACTAGATGTCACTAGACTGTAGATTGCAGTCAATGCTACTGTAAGGCTTTTAATCAAACTAGCAGTAACATTTTTGTATTATTAATGGCACACTATTAAACACTAATAAGTGCTCTACTGATCACTTGTAAAGCTTCTTACTCCTTTGAGTACTTCTAATCCAATCATCTGCCTAATTTTTCTTCAGTTACTCGATTAGTCAGCGATTATTTCAATAACAAGTTTACAGATGATGCAGTGGAAACGCTCTGAGGGAGGCTTGAGCTGATGTTCCCAGCTGCTGATGACCATGCTAAAGAGCCTCTTTACAGGACAAGCTATAATTATAACTATAATTAAAAATGTGATGTCCACCTGTACACACAAAAACTGAAGATTGGAGTTCTCAGCATTCGTTCATACCTTTATTAAAAGGTATCCACACCTTCTAAAACAACTTCGATAGAGCATGATATTGATGTGGGTGATGCAAAACCAATCCGGCAGAGGTTCTACAGAGTCTCTGAGGAAAAGAGGAAAATAATTGAGCAGGAAGTTCAGTACATGTTGGAAAACAACACTGCAGTGCCGTCGTCATCAAGCTGAGCTTCCCCATGTTTGTTGGTTGAAAAAGCTGATAAATCACCACGTTGTTGCACAGACTTTCGTAAAGTAAATGCAGTGACCAAACCCGATTCCTATCCTTTGCCTCATATTGACGACTGTATTGACCAAGTTGGTGCAGCAGAATATGTGAGCAAGTTTGTGGCAGGTGCCACTGACTCCCAGAGCTCAGGAAATATCTGCTTTCATCACGCCATCCGGTCTTTATTCATATACAGTCATGGGTTTTGGTTTACGCAATGCTCCAGCTACATTTCAGCGACTCATAAATATGGTTGTTAATGGGCTGAAAGGCTGTGCTGTTTACCTAGATGACGTGGTGGTATATAGTAGCACCTGGGAGGATCATCTGGATCGTATTCGCACTCTGTTTGAACGACTAGTTTGGGGAAATCTGACTATCAACCTGGCATTCCAAGAAGTTCAACTCCCATCAGCTGAATTATTCGGTCATTGAAAAGGAAGCTTTGGCATTAGTTTTGGCCTTGCAGCATTTCAGAGTATATTTGGATTCTGCTCGGCCAATTGAGGTATCTTCTGACCATAACCCTCTCACTTTCTTGAACTCATTGCAGAACCCAAATCAGAGGCTCATGCATTGGCTCTCTTTTTGCAGCCTTACACTTTGGACATCCAGCACATTAAGGGCAAAGATAATGTCTTGGCAGATGCTTTGTCCCGTGCCCCTTTGTAACCAGCAGCTTCACTCCTCATATGCTTTGAAGTATGTCCTCTCCAGTATCGTTTTCCTTCCTCTTAAATTGCTCCTAGGTACCAAGGTTGCTGAGGTTGGAAATGTGCTGAAGATGGAAGGACTTTGAGCATGCAGAAAGGTGTTGCGTGGGTGTACATATGTTGGACATTAATCTCTACACGTTCTTCTAGCTGCAAATTCATAATGTACATGATTGTGTTTGTCGCCTCAGGGTGAAACTCTATTCTATGGGGGGAGTGTGACAGCCAGTGGGCTGGCCTTTTGTTTTGCTTTTTCTGTTACCTGTTCCTTGCAGGTAGGTGGAGCTGACCCAATTATAGATGCAGCACACCTGAGAAGGCCAGTCCCAGTATATAAAGACATCTTGACTGAACCATGGGCGGCTGTCTCCATCCATCGTGTTTATTTGAGGCTTCAGTTATGGCTGTTATATCATTTCAATTGTGTTTCAGTTTCTTCACCTTATTTTCATTAAATATATCGTACAGCCTTTAAAAGCCTGTGTGTGGTCTCCCACTTGCTTGTCACTTCCTTTGAGCTGGGTTGTGACAGACCCGGCTCAAAGACAGACATTTTCCAATACAGTAAGAGACAGTCAATCGAACGGCCTCTGTGCTGGTGAAATTCAGCAATGCTCTGGGGACTCATTCGGTGGAGTGGCTTTACAGATAAAAGCTCCCAACATAAAGAAAAATGGCAGCAAGGAACTTGAGCTGAAGACTGAAGATTGAGGGAAAATGTGTTTATTGCAGAAGCACATACCTCAGAATTACTTTGGCTATTTTATTTCTATCCCATAGCTTTAAAATTCTTTGGATGTTCTTTGACATCACACATGACATGAAATACAAGCAGATTCTGGAGTGGCTTAAATGATTTGAATTACTAACTACACTGTATTTTTACACACCAGTGCTGGAGCTCCCACAGATCCCACGAGGCAGGTCAAGTTTGGCTTGATTAAACACTGGGGCATCACATCCACTAAACATTCTCAGGATAATGTTCAAACTGTTCATCACCTTTATGATATTAACTAGAATGCAGAATGTTACTATGGTGCTGATCAGCAGCTTCATGAAACCATAGGTATTTGTATCCATTCTGTGAGGTCTTGTGGATAAAGTCAAGTTAATGACAAGGTGCAATAACAATTTTGGCATCTATGGTACATGGATGTGGTGCTTCTGGCTCCCCATATACAGTATGTATGGTCAACCGATTTGGCTCAGTGTGACACTCTTCGTGTTCAAGCCCATAGTTTCAGAGATTCATTCATTCATTGTGCAACAGCTGCTAATATTTTCACTGTCTGCAGAACTGGAGGGCTCTTAATCTTCACATGAGTTCAGAGTTCAGCTGGCACAGCGATTTAGAATCTTTTACCCCATGTGGGTATATTAAATTTAGTCTATGGTATTCAGAAAGTAAACAGTACAAGGACTGTGTTTGTTGGGCCAAAACCACAAAAGATGATCTCCTTGATGAGGAGGAGTTGATACAACCCCTCTTCTCTGACTCCGCCCACCTCTGCACTGCTGCTTGAGTTTGGTCTGAAGTTCTGCTGACAACCCCGACTCTAGACGATATGAATATAACAGTGCTGGAAAAAAAACAAAAAACAGAGTCTCTTCCACCAAATCAAATATTTACATTTTTTATTAGAAATGGTCAACACCTGTAACATATCTGACTCAACTTTGCATGTTTCCTGCAGGTGAAGGGCTGCTCATCATTGGAGGACACAAAGTAGAAAGCATGAGTGAGTCACTAATGTCTTTGTTTCAAATCCTGCTAAAGATAAAGTCTTCATTTGAAATTTAAAAATAAATGAATAATACATAATATATGTCCAGGTATTTTATGAGGAAACACAATTATTATTTAAATATCCCACATATTCACATAGGATGGTCCTTGAACATGTATCATCTTTAGCTTTTTTTTAGGATTGATCTACTATGAGACTTCAGTCTGATTTGATGGCAGATTATGCTTGTTCCCTTGCTCTTAAAGAAGTTCCCTCTAAAGACCCCTAAGAGTTACGTTCCAGAAGTAGTACAGTACACACTTTATTATTCGTGTTAGACAGCAGTAATCCTGTCCCTGTCCTGTGTAAGCCCAGTGTTCCTCCAGCGTCGCTTCCAGGATATTTTTGGCCAAATATCCAGAATTTACAAAGTAATTAGAATACAATTTCTGTTAAATAAGATAACATTTTAAGCATAATAGTCTGAAAACAGAAGGGGAGATTATGGGTTTACTCCACATTTGTTCAGATGCTGCTGACTCTAATTTCTGGTAACCACATTTCCTTAAAACCTTTGCTACATATATATAAGGTGAATCCTGCATTTTATAGGAATGTTTTCTGTACGTAACACTGGACAGAGTAACCTATTAAGCTGTTGCATGAGGATGTTATAAATGAAAATTGGCACCAAGTTTGGCTTTGTTGACCGGGCCTTGTGATGTGTGCCCCCAGACTGTTTATGTAGGTTTTCAGTCATCCAGGTCGAAGCAGTGTAGGGACAACCCCCACGAGGGTTTAAACACCAATGACTCTCCACCATTGGGTTTTAGAAATGACGAGGCCTCTTGGATGAGCGGTGAAATGTCTTCACAAAACTTAAAGTCACTTTCTTTCCAAGCTCCTTTTACTGTATTCCCAAAATATAAAATCATTTCGAGAAAGACTTCAGGAAAGATACATAGTGAGTAATGTATAATGAGATACATATTAAGCTTTCCATGTTAAGGAAAGTATTAAATGTTAACGATCTACATCCACAAGATAAAGCAATCTCTAAATTTTCCATTTACAAGATCCTTCAACAAAGGCATAGTGAGTTACTCTTTCTGGGCACTGCAGGTTCATGCAGCGTTAAGGAAAATCAGAACCGGGACAACCACGTCTCCAAAGAGGGAATTGCAGCTGAGGCTGTTCAACTCCCCAGTGGGAATGCGAGGGATGGGCGGAAACGTCCCTTAGAAGAAGGCAATAATGGACATACCAATTCCAGGTACAGGCCCAGGAAGCGTAAGAAAGTCCCTCGGCCCATACCGCCCAAAAATGCTCTTATGCAGCTGAACGAGATCAAGCCAGGGTTGCAGTATAAGCTCCTCTCTCAGACTGGGCCGGTCCATGCACCAGTCTTTGAGATGACCGTGGAGGTCAATGGGCAGGTTTTTGAAGGTCTGGGTCCTACCAAGAAGAAGGCTAAGCTGAGTGCAGCAGAAAAGGCACTGTGCTCCTTCGTCCAGTTTCCTAATGCATCGGAAGCACATGCTGCCATGGGCCGGACCCTGTCTGCTCACACGGACTTCACCTCGGACCATGCCATTCCAGATATGCTCTTTAGTGCATCGGAGACATTCAACCCTACAGAAGACACTTTTTACCTTGGTTCCGATACCAGTTTCTTCAGTTCACTGGGAATAGAGTACCCATTGCCATCCTCTCCTGTCCCAAACCTGGCACAGTCTCCCATACCTCCAGCACCCTCCGCCTTCATCTCCCTAACAGCCGGCAAGAATCCTGTCATGTTTCTCAATGAGGTGCGGCCAGGCCTCAAGTATGACTTTGTGTCAGAAAGCGGGGAGAGTCATGCCAAGAACTTTGTCATGTCGGTGACGGTAGACTCTGAGAATTTCCAGGGTTCTGGGCGCAATAAGAAGCTGGCCAAGACTCGGGCTGCCCAAGCTGCTCTGTCTGCTCTCTTTAAGATACAGCTGGACCAGACACCATCACGACAGCCAATACCCAGAGAGGGACTGCAGCTTCACCAGCCACAGGTGAGCATGGAAGAAATCAGTCTGTCCCTCCGTCTGACTCACTGACAGACTGACGTATGTGTGGCCTCTTCCTGATGACAGCATATTTGTCACACATGTTTCAGATCATCACTGGTGAGGGTGAGATGATTATACAGCATCTTTAATAACTTTAAAAAACAAGTTTGTATTTATTTTGGATTTCTTTTAATACACAGGGCCAGAATTATGCATGTCTGTGCATTGGGACCAGCAAAGACTGTTCAATTCAATTTTATTTAAATAGCACCAAATCACAACAACAGTTTCTTCGAGGTGCTTAGCTGACCGTAACTACATAGAAGAGTAACTCTGCATTTGATCTTAGCTCATGTTTAAATCCTTTATCTAATTTGCTGGCCGGGGTTTCTGATGAACTTCAGCGATGCTCTATTTTGAGAGTTCTTGAACTCTGTAAGAGCCCCTTTCTTTAACCAGAAACGATGGAAAAGTGGAACACGGATGTGTCTTGATGCATGCTCAGTCATCCAGGAGAAACGTTTCGTCACTCATCCAGGTGACTTCTTCAGTCTCAGCTGACTGCAGGTTTCCCCAGCCTTATAAACAGTACATTTGCAGAGTAACATAGTGTACGCTGTTAAGTGCCAGGAGGATATGGCGTTATTTTTGTGCCACTATTCTGAGTGCACATAAAAAAAAATTGCTGTAAAAGCTGCTGCTCATGATATCGGTTTGGATACGTGGTGAGAGGGAAACATGAAGGTGATACAAATCATACCAACAAGACACAGTGTACATCACTGTCACAACAGTGTTTGTTTTAGTTCAAAGGCTTTATGGTTTTTCCTGTAATACCTGGTGGTGTAGTCGGTGATTTTTTTGTCAGTACAGCCTTTTATATTATGTTTAACCCGAGTGACCACCCGGTCAGCTGGTGGGTAACGGGCATCTCCGAAAACGTTAGAGCACTTTTGCAAATATGTGATGTCTTGATGAATCGAGCAGATATTTGAAGTTTACACAGAAACATTCTCGCATGAAAATATCTTAAAAGTTTATTTTGTGACCCAGAAAGAGTAACATTTCAAACTCCGCCCCTCTGTGTTCCTCCGCCACTGCCTCGTTTGAGTTTTGCATGAAATGCATTCTGGGATATTGCATTTTGTCATTTCGAGCTGATTGGAGACCAGAACAGCCAATCAGGTTTTTTTGCATCCAAGTCTGTGATTGGCTGGTTTTGTGGCACAAATATAACGGTGTAGAGAAAGAGTTGAAGGCACGGGCAGAAATGTTGAGAGCGTGAGCAACACATTGTGATCGAGCGCAAATGCAAAAACTGAGCGAGAGGGGCTGCTGTTGTGTGTGTGGATAATAGCAAACACTGAAATACATGTTTTGCACGCAGCAATGAATTTTGTTCACTCAAATTCAGCTTTTCTTCGCTCAAAATAAATTTCTCCTCAAAATGCAACACTTGCACCTGCAAACTTTTTTTTACGTGCGCTCAAAATAGTGGCACAAAGATCACGCCATAGGAGGATTGCCAGGATTTATGCATCGGGGAAACCAAACAACCTCTGGCTACAACACAGCAGAGCCACCTCGTCAGGCCAGGACTCTGCAGTCTATCTACACCTACAGGCCAGTGGACACTCTTTCAATGATGAGGATGTAACATCCTGGACAGGGAGGAACGCTGGTTTGAGGGCGGAGTCAAGGAGTCCATTTACGTGAAAAGAGAAAGACCATCTCTGAATCGAGGAGGGGCCTAAGGGTACATCTGTCACCATCTTACAATGCTGTGATTGCAGCCATTCCCCACCTCTCTGTGAATGGGACTCATGGTTATTGATCAGTGGTTGTTGATCAATGGTCATGAGAATTTGCATATTAATGATGAAGGAGCTGACCTCCCAGCCCATTGTTCCTTCAGTGGGCTGGTTTCAGTCATTATGCAAATGTCCTGTTTATAAGATTGGAACCTGCAGTCAGCTGATACTGAAGACGTCACCTGATGATGACGAAACATTTCTCCCACTGAAAACATCCAGATGAACAGAATAAACTTTTGGAGAATACGGATGTGATTGTGCAACAAATCCATTCCTGTTCTGATGAGGGGGATTTAAAGTGATTACCTGAACCATGTAAGTGACAAATATAAGAAAAAGAAATCAGGAGTGAGGATTTCTTTTGGACTACAGCCTGAGTTGAATGAGGCAGGGCTGTATTGATCATGGACCACGCTGTCTAAGGCTGATTGAAGATGATAGCTTTAGGAGATAACTTTCATGATGCTGAGAAGCTATATAAACATGCTTCCAATTCCTATATTACAACAAAGCTGCTATGTTAACCCTCTGTGTGCTATTCAAACACTGCAATTTGTTATACCAGCCTTTCCAAGTCATTTGTTGAATTAAAGGATTTGGGTGTTTTTTGAAGCTACTCACATCCCTGCTTGGCTTTCACAGTTATGCAGCATTCCTTAATGAAATAAGGAATGATATACTGAAATATGGATTTAAGCTGCTTTAAGTAACTTCTTATCCTCCTTCACTAACATTTTCTTTTGCTAATGTTTGTTAAATACAATTGAATAACAGTTGCTTCTCTAAAATTGTTGGTTGGATATTTGTTATGTCTTATTTCACATTATTTCACTGTTGCACTTATGTGTCACTCCTCAGGTCCTGGCAGATGCAGTCTCTCATCTAGTTATTGATAAGTTCAGCAAACTGACGGATAACTTCAGGGCTCCACATGCTCAACGGAAAGTCTTGGCAGGTGTTGTCATGACAGCAGGTATTCTTGTAGCCCAGGTCATCTCCTAATTAGAAGGTTGCTAGTCTGATCCCAGCTGCTCCGAGAGTTTAAATGTGTACATAAGGCTCATGCCACCAACCCCCAACCAAATCTGCAGGAGATCTATAGTGAGGTACGCGTACTTGTTCAACTCAATTCAAATGACTTTTATTTATACAGCACCAAATCACAACAACAGTCGCCTCAAGGTGCTTTATACTGTAAGGTAGACCCTACAATACATACAGAGAAAAACCCAACAATCATATGACCCCCTGTGAGCAAGCACTTTGGTGACAGTGGGAAGGAAAATGCAGAGAGGTCTATTAACACATAGTGACTGAAGAAGAAACTCCCATAGCATCATGGGAATCCCCAGCAGCCTACACCTATTGCAGCATAACTAAGGGAGGATTCAGGGTCACCTGGTCCAGCCCTAACTATATGCTTTAGCAAAAAGGAAAGTTTGAAGCCTAATCTTGAAAGTAGAGATAGTGTCTGTCTCCTGAATCCAAACTGGAAGCTGGTTCCACAGAAGAGGGGCCTGAAAACTGAAGGCTCTGCCTCCCATTCTACTTTTAAATACTCTAGGAACAATAAGTAGGCCTGCAGAGCGAGAGCGAAGTGCTCTAATAGGGTGATATGGTACTACAAGGTCATTAAGATAAGATGGGGCCTGATTATTTAAGACCTTGTATGTGAGGAGCAGGATTTTGAATTCAATGTTTAAGTTGTTTGTTGCTGGTTTTTAGTTTGTTTTTTGTCTGTTTGGGAGCTGACACAGTCTCTGTGGAGATGGGTTTGGGGGGTAGCAGGAGGAGAGAAGCTGCAGAGAGGCGTGTAAGACTGCGACTCTGCTTCCTGGTCCCAACTCTGGATAGTCATATTTTGGGGGGTTTAATAAAGTTGTGGGATGGATCCAAGGTGGGATGGATGCGTCTCTCTTTATAATCTGTTTATTCACAAGTCAAATAGTGAAGTATTAGTTTGAATGAAAGCCTTACTAGTACTACATGTAAAGCTGGCTTAATGCAGAAAGATCAATCTTACTATAACTACAGCTTAGAATCAAATATGTAAATTAGGCAAATTCAATTACTGATAAACTTTTACACTTCTTACAAAGACCAGACTATTGGGATACTTAATATTCTGTTTCTTCTGGGCTGCACTGTAACTGCACATGTGAGCATATTTTCTATACATGACAGCAGGCACACAAAGGGACACAGGTACAATAGGGGGAGGCATTGAGAGGAGGTATGAAAATAATACATTTACATTAGCTAAGGTAACCCTTACTCCTAGCATGTCAACATCTGGTGGCCTGGCATTGATCTTAATGCATCTAAATCACAGTATCAGCTGAACCATTAGTTCAGGGGCAAAGTGGCCGTTGGTTGGAGGTCAAGCAACTGCTGTTAATCAAATCAACCAATTTGAACTCAGGAACTTCTTTAAACCAGCTGGGGCAGGGATAGCTCAGTAGGTAGAGTGGTCGGCCCATGATCAGAAGGGGGTCGGGGGTTTGAATCCACTGAGCGGTTACCCTGAGGTTCCATCTCTACACACAGCTCCCCAGGTGCTGGATTGGTAGCTGCCCACTAAGTGAATGGGTTAAATGCAGAGGACTAGAAATTCCCCCCGTGTGGGACTATATGGGATTAAACATTTAAAAATTAATCAGCAGTCTCTGTCAGTCTCAACAGTGAGAAGACACGAGTGAAACCAAACATGGTGCATGATCATGCTTCATAACAAGGTCCAACAACAATAGACTGGTATAATGTTTGATGGTCTATATCTGCTTTACAGCTTATGCACATGGGCTACACAACTTGATAATCTTGTGAGTAAAATGGGTAGAGCTCTGTCAGCGGTGGGAAAAGTTCCAAAATAAATGACACCAAATATTTTGAATACATTAGGTTAGTCACAGCTTGATTATTGTGTGGAGGTGTTTCAACTAAAGTAATTAAAAGTTCCAAGTTTAAATCATGCTGCTCATTGTGCATTGCAGTGCTCTTCAAGAACCAGTGCAAATCCGATTTATCATAACTTGGGCCGGCTAATTGTTCGAGGTCATGTCATGATCAGAAATGTACTAGTGAAGAGATTATGGACGATGTTACATCAAAATTGAGTAAAGGTTATAAATAGAAAACACTAATCTACCAAGTTGATAAGTTTCAGTTCAGTGAAAGCACTACTTCACAACAAAAGATGGCTCATGTGAGCAAGCATGAGTGGGAAGGAAAATCTATCTTTTAAGAGGAAGAAACATCTGGTAGAACCATGTTCATGGAGGGACAGTCATCCATCATGTTTGAGGTGAGAGTAAAGAGAAGACAGCAGAGAGAGAGAGACTGGAAATATGGTAAACTAAAGGATTGTTAATGATTAAATACATTAGTGATATATAAACACGCACCAAACAAAGGTGAGTGACGAATTTAGTCCATCATTGGAAGTCCAGTTCAGTGTAACTTGTTCTGCAGCAATGCAGGTTGATCAAGCCTTGAAAGCTGCTGCTACTAATTCCCACAGCTGTTCCAACTTTTCTGGATTACTTCCCCCTCTGTCTGCATAAAAGCAGTGCTGGGACACACTGATGTACCCTCGTGAGCATCAGCTGAACAGTATTGTACTGCAGAAAGTAGTGTGTTGCTACAAACATGGTGAGAAAAACCAATGGAAGAGAGACAGACCATCATAACACTTATAAATGTAGATCTGCAAAGAAAGTCAAGGTGTCAGTGAGTCCAGTTTCCTTCAGCATCAAAGGCTCAGAAACTGTGACAGCAGGAGGTCTGCAGACCCAAAGACACGACTGACTCAGAGGAAAAGTTTCTGAAAGTTAAGAGCTGTGTGATGGCGGCTCACAGGACAACAGCTTCAAGCAGCTCAATAGTGGTCGTAGTGAGAAAGTCTCAATTTCAGCTGTGAAGAGAAAACTGCAAGCTGCCGGTTTGACAGGACGAGTGGCAGCAAGAAAGCTCTATCTGTCCCACAGGATCTTAGCTCGTTCATTCTCCACCTCCTTTGGGGGTATAGGAGCCATATGAGTTGCTCCTTTTTTGATTAAGTGCGTTGGTTTAAATGGACTCACTGTATTGGTGCACTGCTGAGTATGGATATGCTAAAGCTAAATCTTTGCTCCAGGAGAACTTTGGCAATTCGCTGAGAATTGCTGCTGCCTACATTGAAAGGGTCAGTAAATGGCCTCCTATACAATCTGATGACGTGAAGGCTTTGCAGGAATATGGGTGTTTATTAAGGCAATGTTGCAATGCAATGGGAGACGTTGAGTCCTTGCATGAGTTGGATGTCTCTGCTAATATGCAAGCAGTTATAAAAAAGTTGCCTTATAAGCTCAGGGATAAATGGAGGAATGTTGTGTGCAATCTGCAGGAGAGGTTTCAACGTAAAGTGGTTTTTAGCGATGTTGTTGAGTTTGTCGAAAGGCAAGTGAAGATCGCAAGTGACCCATTGTTTGGAGACATAAAGGATCCTCCAACAGACATCAGAAAAGAGGCGAGGAATGGTAAGTCTCAGTTTTACCCTACGGCTAAGAGGAGTAGTTTTGCTACTACGGTGGCCAAGGTGGAAGGGAAGATTGAGCCAGTGTTGAGGCGTTTGAGTGGTTCAGTTGTGACCAAGGCTTGCTTGTTTTGTGGAGCAGGGCATATGTTGGATTTGTGTCCTTCATTTGAAAGAAAGTTGCACTGTGAAAGATTATCTTTTTTGAAAGAGAATGGTGTGTTTTGGTTGTCTGCGCATTGGGCACAGAAGCAAGGACTGCAGGAAACGTCTCTTGTGTAAAGTCTGTAATCAGAAACATCCCACACTCTTACATATCCACTCCAAGCAGAGGGAAAGCGTTTCAATGCAAACTATAGGAGGGAGAGAACCACCAGATGAAGGTCCTTCGTGTGCTGTGCAAAGCAGTGGTGTTACTGGGGCTGGTGAGCAAAATAGTGCTCTGTCCATGATACCAGTTAGAGTGAAGTCCAAGAAAGGTAATCAGTCACTGATAACCTTTGCTTTTCTAGATCCTGGGAGTTCAGCTTCATTTTGTACTGATGGGCTCATGAATAGGCTGAATCTTTCAGGAAGGAAAATTGGCATTCTGTTGCGGACAATGGGTCAGGAGAAAATGGTCAGTAGTTATGTGGTTCCAGATCAGCTGGTTTGTGCTGCCAGACGCTTGTGGAGTCCAGGCAGCTCCTTCAGCCGGCATGAATCATGTCAGGGCCTGATGCTGTCCAACTCTTCATACTGGAGCTTACTGGTCTCCTATAAACAAGCATTTGGTGACAGTAGGAAGGTAAAACAGCTTTTAACAGGAAGTAACCTCTGGTGGAACAAGGCTCAGGTACGGGCAGCCATATGCAGCAATTGGCTGGGGTAAGAGGAGGGAGACAGGGCCATGTTTGGACAGGTATCCTTATTATGCAGATTGGAAGATAAGATATGTGGAAAGATAAAAAAAACAGGGAGATTTTCAGTTGAAGCCACATAAGCAGGCACGTGGTAGCCTGGTTACTCTGAGAGTGGTTTCTCAGCAGGACATCTTTCCTTGAAGAAAAACTGTTCCAGACACTATTCATTTTAAATTTTCTGGATAATAAAATATGCTGAAGTTGAAGCGGTCAAATTGATTCGGCTGAAGTGACAAGATGTTAGGGACCTTATGAACCAGTGCAATGTTTTACCCATCCAGGTGCAGATGTGAAGGAGGCTCAGGTCATCTGCGTATCCACAGGGACAAAGTGCATCGGTCGTGAATACATGAGTAACCGAGGTTTGGCCCTCAATGACTGCCATGCAGAGATTGTAGCTCGTCGGTCTCTCATTAGGTTCCTGTACTCCCAGCTGGAGTACTTCCTCAGGTAAAAGCCTCCCACCTACTTTCAAAGTGCTCCCTACAAACACTGTACATAGAACTGAGTCTACCAAAGCAGTCTTTACCCTTACTTACTGAATCAAAAGAACTAAATACAGTTGGTCTGTTGACTGTTTCTACAGTGGTGTGAAAAAGTGTTTGGGTCCTTGCTGATTTCCTATTTTCTGTATGTTTGTCATACCTAAATGTTTCAGATCATTAAACAAAAATATAAATATTAGACAAAGATAACACAAGTAAACGTGTCTATTATTAAGGAGGAAAAAATCCAAACCTACATGGCCATGTGTGGAAAAAGTGATTGGCGATGGCCCCGAAACCAAATAGCTCTTTGGGCCACCCTTAGCAGCAACAACTGCAGTCAAGCATTTGCAATAACTAGCAATAACTCTTTTACAGCACTGCAGAGGAATTTTGGCCCACTTTCCATAATTGTTGTATTTCAGCCACATTCGAGGGTTTTCGACTATTAACCACCTGTTTAAGGTCATGCCACAGCATCTCAACCGGTTTGAGATAACACTAGTAACACTAGTAACACTAGTAACACTAGTAACACTAGTAAACACTAGTAAACAAGGTCAAAACAAAGTTTTGACCTTGTTTACTAGTGTTATCTCTTTCTAATGTTTATATTTGTTTGATCATCTGAAACATTTAAGTGTAATAGAAATGGAAAAAATATTAAATCAGGAAGGAGGCAAACACTTTTTCACACCCCTCTAGTGTTTTAACAAATGAGCAATTACTGTCAACCAGCCGTTCTGAACATTTCAGAAAGCACTGCTAGCCTACCAGTCTTTTGTCTGCATTTCTGTTTTAGTAACAGTGAAGAAGAACATCAGAAATCCATTTTTATGCGGTGCGATAACAGTCAAGGCTTCAGAGTAAAGGAAAATGTCCAATTCCACCTGTATATCAGCACCTCCCCCTGTGGAGATGCTCGCATCTTTTCACCTCATGAAGGCGGAGTGGACGGTAAGTGGATTATTATGATCGTTACAAATAGAGATTCATAGTGATGAAACAATATTTGTTTGCCTGAAAATATGTAGGTTACTGTTATGTCGTCAGTGATTTTTTACCTGTGTCAGATCAGGGAGATGGACATCCCAACAGAAAGGCCCGTGGGCAGCTGCGCACTAAAATTGAGTCTGGTGAGGGAACCATACCTGTGCACTCCAGTAACACCATCAAGACATGGGACGGTGTTCTTCACGGAGAAAGGCTGCTTACCATGTCTTGCAGCGACAAGATTGCAAGGTGTCTGTTTTGTTTGTTACATGCTCACATGGTGATTAGCAACATCACATGTTGTCCTTTCCTGGGGGCTTTTATGGCCAGGTATAAGGGCATAAAAGCTCTTATACCTGGGCCCTTTATATAATCTTTGTAAAGTATGAAAGTACAGATAACAATCTAAGGAGCTTGGAAACAAAAGCGTCTGGACTTAAGTTTTCTTGAAGACATTTCATCTGAGAAGTTCTTAAATTCTAAGAAAAATTGGTGGAGAGTACCAGATTTTAAGCCCTATGGGAGTGTCCCCCCAAGAAGGTCATGGACCCCCTTATGATCGACTACCTAATCACATGAGGCAAGGTGTGAAAATCGACGTGGGTCACAATCAGCTAAGGTTTCGGGTGGACCTACTGTGAAACCTGGCCCCACCCTATCATGTGATTTCCTGAGGTCAGATGGCCCAGGGTGTGAGTGGGAGTTAAAGCATCTGGGAAGGATCTCAAAACTGGATTATAGATGACAGATAGTTGGTGTCGTAAGCCCCGCCCTCTGTTCAAAGATGATTGTTCACAGTGGACATAGATGCTTCGTTCTAGAACTGAAGAAGCTTCTCGGATGAGAGGTGAAACGTCTTCAAGCAACTGAAAGAAGTCCAGACGCTTTTCTTTGCAAGCTCCTTAGACTACCATGACCTGCATGACCGAGAACCTTCACAGATATACAGATAACATTAAAATTATACCCTCCCCACCCCCTCATATAAATTTGAGAGTTTTGTCAAAAATTTCTGAAGTTCATTTTTAGCTGAGCAAGGGATTTTCAACATAGCATTTATAAACATACTAACCCTTTTTACCTTCTTCAATATGATATGTGCCCTAATTACTAACTTTCTAAGGTGGCCTTTGTGGCTGGAAAGAAAATTATACAAGGCACTGCTGAGAGGCTGGGCCGATACAATATGTAATAACCAAGTACATCCATGAGCCTTGGTTTTATTTAATGTTTTATTAAATAAATAATAGTACTCTGGGAATACTATGAACAAGCATCTTATGCTTCCACATCGTGAGATAACATTAGCCAGGCAAACTTAAATGAAATGGGCTCAGCTGTCATCATCATCATTGGACACATTTGGTTTCCTCCTAATTCAGAGTGAGCTAATGGCAAGAAGGAGAAGGAGGAGAAGAAGAAGGCGGCGGCGGAGAAGAAGGCGGCGGCGGAGAAGAAGGCGGCGGAGGAGGAGAAGGCGGCGGCGGAGAAGAAGGCGGCGGAGGAGGAGAAGAAGGCGGCGGAGGAGGAGAAGAAGAAGGCGGCGGAGGAGGAGAAGAAGAAGGCGGCGGAGGAGGAGAAGAAGAAGGCGGTGGAGGAGAAGAAGAAGGCGGCGGAGGAGAAGCGGCAGAGGAGAAGAAGAAGGCGGCAGAGGAGAAGAAGAAGGCGGCAGAGGAGAAGAAGAAGGCGGCAGAGGAGAAGGCAGAGGAGAAGGCAAAGAAGAAGGCGGTGGCGAAGAAGAATTTTGATTGTACAGGTCGTCGAATAGGCAAAATAGATTTTGGTGTGAACTCATTTCTACTAGCCATTGTCTATGCTGTCGTCTAAATGCACAAGTTTAACACTCCATCTTCATATTTATAGCCTTGTACTATCCATTTGTTCTAAATATTAAAACCAGCTCTGCAGAATCACTTTAGTTTGAAGTGTTTTGGAAGAGATCAATGGGAATCCTGTTGATGTGTACAGAGGCTGAATCTAGGAGGACACTAACAGCAGCAGACCCCTCTGTGCCTGTATCAGATTTATATTTTCAGGAAATACTAATCTGCTTTATTTCTTTGTTTCTGTCAATTTCTCTGAAGATTTTACTCTGTTCCTTCAGGTGGAACGTTGTCGGATTTCAAGGCTCTTTGTTGAGCTACTTTACTGAGCCCATCTATTTCTCCAGCATCATCCTGGGCAGCCTGTACCATGCCGACCACCTCTCCAGAGCCATGTACCAGCGGATTACTGAGATTGAAGAGCTGCCACAGTCCTTTAGCCTGAACAGGCCACTGCTCAGTGGTGAGAGGCACTGTAGTTTTCCACAGTTCACTGATTTCTCTGATCTGTTCATTCGGACCTGATTGTTCTGAGAATCTGAAACCAGGTCCTGCTCACAGATTTTATGGAAAATTCCCAAACCAAGAGATATAATTTTTGTTTTAATTTTTAACATTTGAAAGGTTGCCAATTAATTAGTAAAATAATCCATGAGGTAATGAAAATGGCTGGCAAAATGTGTTCACATGTTTTGAACCTGTGTACAATACACAGCATTGATATCAAACCCATTTTACATCATGGGCCATGTACAGCCCACTCTGATGTGAAGTGGGCCAGTAGTGTGGATGGCATTCATGGCCGTGGGGGTCTTTATTATTAGAATAATTAGTAAAATGTACAAAAATACAGTTAAAAGTTAAAATCCACACTGTGAAGTATGCGACACACACACCTCCCCCACACACCCCCACCGCACAACTGAGGCCGGGGAGCCATCCAGCCGAACCTACCCCCCCCCCCCCCCCCCCCCCCGAGGAAATCGGCCACAGCCATCTGCGCCCCTGGCCTATGGACCACCTTGAACTTAAAGGGCTGTAAAGCCAGATACCACCGGGTGATCCGGGCGTTGGCATCCTTCATGTGGTGGAGCCACTGCAGCGGGGTGTGGTCCGAGCAAAGGGTGAATGAGCGCCCCAGGAAATAAAGCGAAGGGAGTCAACCGCCCACCGGATAGCCAAGCACTCTTTCTCCACAGTAATGTACCGCCTCTCCCACTCGGACAGCTTCCGGCTAATGTAGAGCACGGGCCGGTCTCTACTTGTGGACGAACCTGCCCGCCCCCCAAGTGGTACCCGAAATACTGAACCTCCCTCCGTCCAACCGCACACTTCTTCGGGTTGGTCGTGAGCCCCGCCTGCCTCAGGGACTCCAGGACTGCAGCCACCCGCTGCACATGCTCCGCCCAGGTGTCCCTATGGATGATCACGTCATCCAAGTAGGTGGCAGCATACGCAGCGTGCGGACGCAGCACCCGGTCAATGAGGCGCTGAAAGATGGCCGGGGCTCCAACAAGCCGAATGGAAGCATGATGAACTGGCACAAACCGTACGGAGTGGAGAAGGCGGTTTTCTCCTTTGACTCTGCAGACAAGGGAATCTGCCAGTAGCCCTTGGTTAAATCCAGTGTCATGAAAAAACGGGCCGTGCCTAACCGGTCCAGGAGCTCGTCGACCCAGGGCATGGGATAAGCATCAAACTGTGACACCTCCTTCAGAACCATATGGTCTATATGGTTCTGAAGGAGGTGTCACAGTTTGATGCTGGTGTAGCCCCATCATTCTCATGGTGAAGAAGGATGGGTCTCATCCTTCTTCACCATGAGAACGATGGGGCTACACCAGGCGCTGTGCGACTCTTCTATTACTCCCATCTTCAGCGTTTCGGCCAATTCCCTCTGAACGATTTGCCTTTTGTGTTCAGGGAGCCTGTAGGGCCATGAACGCACCATCACGCCAGGCTGTGTTTCAAAATGATGCTCAATGAGAGACGTTCAGCCGGGCAGGGGGGAGAACATGTCGACAAAGCGCTGTTGCAGCGCTCTCTGGGCCTGTGTGAGATGGTCATCACAATGGAGGGAGGCGGGAATGATAGAATTTGGCACCTCTGGCCCCAACTCATCTCTCTCCTTAACCAGGCTCACTAGAGAAGCAGACTCGGCCTCCCTCCATGCTTTCAGGAGGTTGAGGTGATAAATCTGCGTGGCCCCTCCCCTGTCCATTCGTGCGACCTCATAGTCAACGTCCCCCACTCGCCGTGTGACCTTAAAGGGACCTTGCCATTTGGCGAGTAACTTTGAGCTAGAAGAAGGGAGTAATACAAGCACTTTGTCTCCCAGTGAAAATTGCCTGAGTCTAGCCCCTCTGTTATACAGGCGCTGCTGACGCTGCTGAGCCTGGAGCAAATTCTTCCGTGATAACCTCCCCAAAGTGTGGAGTTTCCCTCTCAGGTCCAACACGTACTGAATCTCGTCTTTTTGCGGGGCTCGGACCATCCTCCCAGCTTTCTTTAATTAGGTCGAGCACCCCACTTCGAACGGCCGATCCTCGCCAGTCAGCTTGCAGGCACAGAACCGCCGGCGATGGTCTTCCGGGGTGAGGCCCATCCGGTCCAACATGGCCCGGCACACGTCGTCGAAGCTGCTCCACGAGGCTGGCGGCAGGCCGTGGGCCCACTCCGCTCGCAGCCACTGGCACGTTCCGCTGTAGCACGGAACGCCTCCAAAAAAACCTGGGGATCGTCACCGTCCCCCATCCTGGGCATCACCACTAACAGAGGCGGCGACTTCGGCGACGCAGCACCTTTTGACCAGTTGCTCCAGGACCTTGGTCTGGTGGTCTGAATGTTCCTGGAGCTTCATCAGATGTTCCCGCTGGGCCACGGCCTGGTCCCGGCACATCGTCGCCAACTCCGCCAGCATCTGTGCCAACAACTGCACAGGCTGAGTGGGCGACGCATCATGGGGGTCAGACATCCCACACTGGGTTTTAGCACCACTTGTGAAGTATGCGACACACACACCTATGCACCGTGACAGCTCGTTCCAGTCCAGCCAACCTCCCGCTCGACTCTGCCGTCACTATATAGACACACAGAAGGAAGACACTCATGATACAATCGCCACCACCTGTGGCTCCCCTGCCTCCCGGTACCACCCCCCTGAGCTCACCACTCCACCCCTCCGCTGCAGCTACGCCAGGGACCACACCTCCACCACACACACATTTCCTCACCTTTTCTAAAACTGTCTGGTGGGCTGGATTGGTGTTTTCAATGAGCCGACTCTGAAACTCTGACCTTTTGTACAGCCAAACAGCTATCTCATTCATGTTTTTTAAAATGGTTTAATGTGCCCAATATGCAGGAATAAGTAACACAGAGGCCCGTCAGCCAGGAAAAGCTCCAAACTTCAGTGTGAACTGGACGGTGGGGGACAAGGGTTTAGAGCTGATCAATGCCACCACTGGGAAAGATGATCTGGGTCGACCCTCCAGGCTTTGCAAACATGCCCTCTACAGCCGATGGATGAATCTACACTGCAAGGTAACACAGTGCTGATTTTTCAATGCATGTACTGTAGTGTGAGATTGCATACTGTATCTATCCAGTCTTTAAGTGATGACGTGATGAATCCTGCTTCCGGGCCCAAAGTAGTCTGCATTTAATACGGCTGTTGTGTTTTTAACATGTTTTAATGCTTTTTATCTTGTTCTATTTAATCTCAACGAGCCCCTAAAAACAGTCAGTGATCACTGTCGGCCTCTCGGTTTTTATTATCGCTAATCATTTTAAAGCTCAGTTTTTAAACAATTACGATGTAGCTACAGTATATTAATGACTAACCTCGTATTGTGGATGGATTATCTCAGTTGTTCTCCTGGCTGAAGTTTGGTCCATTTACAGCATCCTGCCATGTGATTGCATTTGTCTCTAACCATCAGGAACCCTCACGTTAACTTTTATCAAGTCCTCCAGCTTTACTGTTTATGCTATGCTAACATAGCTTTGTCGCGCTAGTGGTCACGTAGCACATCATTATATACCAGCTAGCCCAACTTCAGTAACCCTACAAACGTCACTGCTGTTTAGTTTCCTGTCTTCATTTATCTTGGAAGTGATAACAGAGCTGTACGTTTTAATGTTTCAGAAATCTCTCAGTCAGAACATGTTATATCATGTTTAGGTGGAAGCTAGCGAGCTAACTTCCTGCTAACTTCTAACTCTGAATGTAATAAATCCTGTTTTCATGGATACCTGGATGTTAAACTTCATTGTTACACCTGGTAAAGCAGCAACGCTGATCATTTTATTACAGATGAAAGAGTTTAGACAGCTTTTAACTCTCTGTGATGTCCCAGTGATTGTGTGACCTGCAGCGGAGTTTGGGCCCAGTTACGGCTAATGACGTCAGACTTAACGACCGGATTAATAATGAAAGTGTGTGAGCAGGAGGTCTGGCCAGAAAGCCTGCGCGCGAGCTCTTTTCTCTTCCTGCACTGTCCAATAAAGGCAAATGTCAAAAAGATGTATTTTTAAAAAGTCATTCCTGGTTGTTGCACATTGTTGCTGTTGTCTAAGTGAAGGCTTGTCTCCATTATACCATAGCTCTCCTCCATGCTGCGAATCAGAACGGTGAGACCCAGAAGCTACCATGAGGCCAAACAGGCAGCAAAGGAATATCATTCTGCAAAGCAGACACTCTTCAGGGCCTTCCACAATGCTGGACTGGGCGCGTGGATAAAGAAGCCTATAGAGCAGGACCAGTTTGCTCTCTCCAGCTGATGTACCTCATTCTACCTTGATTTTGTAGCATTGTGCTACTCCCTCTTAGCCTGGACTACATGTTAAAAAGGTCAATATTCAGTCAATTATACAACTTCATACGAAGGGTAAATGTAAAAACAGACCGAGAATAGCAGCAACTTTGTAAACTGTTAGTTCTTTCTCAGGTATGGTTATGCAAAATTAATCAAGTATGAAAACCTTTGTTTTCACATTCTGTATTGGGAGCTCTAATGATCAGAGCTGCACATCTCTCACTGACTAAACTCACAAGGACACAGCATTTCTTTCTGAGTTCTAATACACACACTCGTATGTCTTATCTGCTTGAAAAATGTGTGTCGTTGCATCTTCTGTTCTCAGGTAAGCACACCTACAGTCTGTTTATGCATGGCGGTTTAACATGCCTGGGCACGCTTAAACTGCCATGTTCACAACCAAGTAACTGTTGGAACAGTTACAATATTTTAATTACTTTTAGTCAATTTCGTATCAATTACAGAAACTGAAACGTGAATGAAGAATAATTCCTGAGTTCCAGTGGGAAAACAAAAAGTCAGAAAAGACCTTTGTGAACACTTTGGAGTTACCAGGATTTCTAAATTGCAAGATTTGCAGAGTGTTGCGGTCTAGCTCAGTTTTTCATGAAGGGTATGCCGGGCAGACTTCAATATCTTTCAATCCCATCTTTCTTCACAGTAAACAAGCACTCTAGCAGTCTGTGACTCTTCAGTCTGGCTTAAGTTGGATTAGACTTGCAGTCAAGACCGCCTAATCTGAGACCAAGACAAGACCAAGTCGAGACGAGACCAAGACCGAGACAAAGTCGAGACGAGACCAAGACAGAGTCAAAAACAGTCTTTAAACTGCAGCCAGATGCTGCTTCGTTTACGGGTTTCAGGCATAGTTATGTGTTTTTGCTTTCGCACAGCCCTCCTCACCGCTGTCTACTGTCTCACTCACTTACTGAGAGGACGGACACACGCTCCACTTGACTGTCGCCTCTCTCACCCTCTCTGTTTTTCACACAATGACATTATCCTATATCCTCGCATGTGATTGGCCACAATATGGAGGGATTGGAGCGTAGCAGAGCCACTGTGTGAGAGGTGAGCAGCAAAAGGAAATGAAGTGAGGGTAGAAATGACTGAAAGATTAATAGGCTCTGTTTTGAGTTTTGTTCAAAAAAGAATGACTTCATGTAGGAAAAAAATAAATATCACATATGCAGGACACCTTAAACTAGTTTTTTAATTAAGCAGCGAGGCAGAACAAAGTCAGGGCTGTATCAAGACACAGGGACTGAACCCCAATTCAACCAGACCCAGAACTGATCCGGAATTAAAACAGGACTACAACAGTTCAAAATCAGGACTACTGAGGACTTAACAAAACTAGATGATAGTAGCACTAAAAATCATCATAGACCTGCACTACACTTATTTTTTAATTCTACCAAAGTACAATATTTAGATTGAGAAAAGTTTATATAATTATTCAGCCTTGTTGTGCAAACAAGCTGCAAAACTTAATAAATGTAGAATTTGAAAAGTAACAAATGGTATCTAAAAAGTTACACTGGATACATGTTCTGATGAGTTCTCCCTCTCTGTTCCTCTCTGCTCCTCTCTCTCCCTCTCTGCTCCTCTCTCTCTCCCTCTCTGCTCCTCTCTCTCCCTCTCTGCTCCTCTCTCTCCCTCTCTGCTCCTCTCTCTCTCTCTCTCTGCTCCTCTCTCTCTCCCTCTCTGCTCCTCTCTCTCTCCCTCTCTGCTCCTCTCTCTCCCTCTCTGCTCCTCTCTCTCTCTCTCTGCTCCTCTCTCTCTCCCTCTCTGCTCCTCTCTCTCTCCCTCTCTGCTCCTCTCTCTCCCTCTCTGCTCCTCTCTCTCTCCCTCTCTGCTCCTCTCTCTCCCTCTCTGCTCCTCTCTCTCTCCCTCTCTGCTCCTCTCTCTCCCTCTCTGCTCCTCTCTCTCTCCCTCTCTGCTCCTCTCTCTCTCCCTCTCTGCTCCTCTCTCTCTCCCTCTCTGCTCCTCTCTCTCTCCCTCTCTGCTCCTCTCTCTCTCCCTCTCTGCTCCTCTCTCTCTCCCTCTCTGCTCCTCTCTCTCTCCCTCTCTGCTCCTCTCTCTCTCTCTCTCTGCTCCTCTCTCTCTCTCTCTGCTCCTCTCTCTCTCTCTCTCTGCTCCTCTCTCTCTCCCTCTCTGCTCCTCTCTCTCTCCCTCTCTGCTCCTCTCTCTCTCCCTCTCTGCTCCTCTCTCTCTCCCTCTCTGCTCCTCTCTCTCCCTCTCTGCTCCTCTCTCTCTCCCTCTCTGCTCCTCTCTCTCTCCCTCTCTGCTCCTCTCTCTCCCTCTCTGCTCCTCTCTCTCTCCCTCTCTGCTCCTCTCTCTCTCCCTCTCTGCTCCTCTCTCTCCCTCTCTGCTCCTCTCTCTCTCCCTCTCTGCTCCTCTGCTCCTCTCTCTCCCTCTCTGCTCCTCTCTCTCCCTCTCTGCTCCTCTCTCTCTCCCTCTCTGCTCCTCTCTCTCTCCCTCTCTGTTCCTCTCTCTCCCTCTCTGCTCCTCTCTCTCTCTTTGTGCTGACAATCATCAAATATACAGTTGAAACCACATATTTATTTACTCTTCAGAGAAAAACACTTTTTTAATTGTAACATCAAATCAGACTAAATGTTTATTTTTTAGATAAATATAAAAACATATTTGTTAACTTTCAGAGTAAAGAGAGAAACTGTCTGTATTTCTTAATTGTAAATGGCACCAAATTGTATTCAAACTTGAGCCACACTTATGGAGCTCCACAGTTCTGTTCCTGGTGTTTTGTTGACATCTCCTGATGTTCCCATGTCACAGAAACAGACTCTGTGTTTTGCCTTATATGCATCCACAGCTGTGCCACCAGTTTACTCACATGGACTCTACGAACCAATCAGAAGCTTCTTCAGCTCAGAATGGAATCGTCTGGAGTTTCTTATTAATTAACAATAAACTTAGTGTATATGTGCTCCTAAATTTGATGAAAGCTCCCTCTTTTTATTCTGACATTTAAAAGTCTCAGGTACATCAAAGTGCTTCACAGACGAGCCACATTTGTGGGGTTACAGCAGTAAAGGAGCAGGAAATACAATTATCAGCAAAAGAAATACAGTTATAAAAGGGTGACGTGACAACAAGCATGAACCGGGGAAAAGTTAAAAACTAAGTTGTTTGGAAGGCTTAAACAGGTGGGTTTTTAAATGTGATTTAAAGGATTGGATGGATTCCGACGCACGGACATCCAACGGCAAGCTGTTCCAGAGGTATCCGATAGCTGTTTCAAGGGCATGTGACTGTCAAAGATGATCATTCCTGTTTTGTTTTCATTAAGGGTGAGAGAGTTGTGCAGTAGCCAGTCTCTAACATCAGCAGGCAGTTGAACAAAGGCAATAGAGGGGACTGGAGATCCAAATCCAGAGGAAAATAGATTTGGATATCATCCACATAACAATGGAAAGAAATATTATGATTTCTGAAAATTTGTCCCAGGGGTAACGGATACAAAGAGAACAGGGTAGGACTTAACACAGACCCCTGGGACACACCACAGCAGAGGGGTGCAGAGGAGGAAGAACGATTCCCCATAGAGACAGAGAAAGTCCTCTCATTTAAGTATGATTTGAACCATGAAAGTACTTTGCCTTTAAGACCAACTACATGTTCAAGCCTTGAAAGGAGGATGTCATGATCAACCGTATCGAAGGCAGAGGACAAGTCTAAAAGAACTAAAACCACAGGACGCCTTGTATCAACAGTCATTAAAAACTCTCAGTAGGGCTGTCTCGGTGCTGTGGTGAGGTTTAAAACCAGACTGGAATTTTATCTAAATCAAAACACGTTTACTCTAAATTGATGTTTAACAGTAAAAAAGTTTTTGTTTTCTCCCTAAAGTGTAAATATCTGGTTTCAACTGTGAATATCCTGCTGTGTATTGAAATCTCTCTTGTTTTGCATAGATATACTGAACAACATCCAAAGCATAATATATAAAATAACATCTACCAGAGTTTTTTCTTTGAAAGAAGCTCTTTGTGTCCATTGTTGTGTTCATCAGTACGCAATTGAAACCGATTTAGAGAGTTTGTTTAGCCGTGGAGGGAAACAACTGAAAATATGAAATGTAAGCTGAGACTCTCTAAAAATAAACAGCATTGTTGTTGTTCGGCTTTTTATTTGTCCATTTGTTGATTCACTCGAAGAGCAAGTAACGCAACCAAGTGATCAGTTTGATATCAATCTTTTGTGATTCACCGTCATATTTACATTATTAGTTCAGTACGAATGATTTGCTTTGGTTCCTGGTCAAACTTAAGCTCTCCTCTGTCTGCAGCAAACTCGCAGGCAGCAGCTTCTCCCCCCTCGCTCACATGGGTGCTGTGCTCAGTCGCCTAGTGCCTGAGCTCGGATCATACCAAAATTAGGGGGAATTTACGACGGTGCGCTCTGTGCTTCGTGTGCTGTTTTTGTTTTATACAGTTGTCAGCCAGGCTAACTAACAAATTACACTCCAAAAGACCCCATGCTTCTGAAAAAATGACCTGGGCGTAAGCCCAGTATGCCACCCCCCCGCTCCGCTGATGGTTGACTCCAAATCTCACGAACACTATGTCGATTTGAGAACGCAGGACCGAGACAGCGAGACCTAGATGAGACCAAGACCACTCTCGAGTATCTTTGAGCTACAAGTCTGACAGTATGACTTTATTGAATACTCCCTCTTACCACACTGTTTTGATACAAAGTTACACCCAACAGTGTAACTTTGTAAACAGAATATTCATGCAAACTTCAGGCCACGTGAGAGTCCAGAGCTTCCCACGAAAATCCAACACTGTTAATGTCACCAAAGAGGTCGTCTGTGGGTGTTTTTGATTAGCACTCAACTCTTAATCTCCAACACTACGAATGATCAGTCAGCTCAAACAAGTTCTCAGTCTTGTATCATCAATCTGAAATCATGTTCTGTCTCCCATAGTGTACGTGATCCTTCAGCACTGCTTAAAAGACTGCTGCTTGCCTTTCAGAATGAGGAGTTGCTCCCAAATGTCACAAACTGTACACACCTTGCCTTTAAGTCCTGCAGTTTTTAGTTGTCTCGTTTGGAAGGGTCCTGCTGCAGTTATCTATATACCTAGCACTAACTAGATACCCAACTGCAACTTAAGCAGTGAAACTGCTCTCCTTACACAAACCCTCTTACACTAGAGTACAGTACCAACCTTTGTGCAGCGAAGCTCAACTAAACCAACATCTTCATTTGTACAGAGGCAGTAAATCACAATACTTCTGGAATCCAGCATATCTGGTTGTAGACGTGGTGTTGGCACAGATACTGTAGTCCTTTTTACTACCAGTTAAAACCTGTGAAATTCCACCTTTTCCAGGATTCCTGCTGTTCTTTTATAATTGTAATATACCTCAGTAGACCTTATATCTCAAGCCTCAGAGGAGGATGTGAATGGACTGCAACCAACAAAAGCCATTTTTAACTAGTTTAACATCTGTAAAGAGTGAAAGTAATGTGAATCCTGCTGTTCGTAGTTTAATGCTGAAGACACACCCCATCTTTGCGCACCTGTGAACCTGACCCCTCTGTGCTTGAATCTTTCCTCTCCATGTGCCACTAACAGGTGAGCTTCTTTGGTTGCAGATTGTTCACTTTGTTATCGTTCCATAAAATAAAACAACCCCTCGGGGCCAAATGTGTGAGGTCTACCTGTTAAGCATGTAACATGTAAGTGTCTAATATATACAAATACAGTCAAGTCCCTGATTTAATGAATACTGAAATAATGATCAAATAAAATGCACTGAAGTGTTTTGTTTTGGGTTGTTTGGGTCTTTCTTTTCTTAAAGTAGATTATTTATATTCACCCTTACTATCCTACGTTTGACTAAGAAAGACGGAAAGCTTTGGAAGGATTTGTTCTTTGGACTCGAACAGTGTGGACCGTTTAGAGACCAAACGAGGCTCTCCCCTGTAAGAAACAGAGATGATGAGGTGGTCTGTCTGAGGAGTGGGGAACTCCAGAATCCACCCAGGGGGTGGAGTGTGCCTGCTTAACCAATCCAGAGAGAATTAGTACCTAAACAAACCAGTGCAGTGAACTTGCCCAAGGACCCTGGTCACACATAGCATTAGGCTTTATAATCAGTCCTCCTCCTTCCAGAGACAACGCTACCATCCTAAAAATCACCATTTAATCAATCGGCCCCGTGAACGTCGGGGAAACTGTGCCAGAACATCGTGTTTTATGCCAGCTGGTGTTGGTGGAAGCAGTCTGTAACACTGTGATACTGACAGACCCCCTCAAAGGAATGTGGCCTGGGCCTGTTGAGGAATGCACTCTTCCCACCTTTTTCAAGTCTACAGGCCCCACTGGAGGACAAAGGATGGTTGCCATGGTAATGGGAATGTCCTGACCACCCTGTAAACATTCATGCTTCTCTAACAGAGTGATCCAGGTCTGGTCCTCCAAAGAAAGAAAAAGGAAAAGTAGGCTGAACAAGTGACAGTGACAGCATCCTGATTTATTAAACGGCAAATTTAACATCTTAATGATGTTATCTTAACTAAGAGGGCGGCGCGAGCAGTCACAGCAGCCCGGTGCTCTCCACAACTTTGCGGCTTTCTTTTTATTTTGTGTGTTTTTGTTTCACTTTTCCTCCGACATGCAGGAGCACATATGCAGTACAGTAAGGCTGAACTGCTCACGCTTCTAAACCACAAAAACCTGCACACCTTCGCTGACAGTGACTGGGACTCACTCCCCCCAGAGATCCAAAGTGACACAGACTCTAATTTCACCATGCCACCGCTGAAGTGGCGTAGGCGACGGAGGCACAGGGAAGAGAGCGGGACTGAGGGCTAGGCTACGTGCTAACCCACACAGACCGGCTATTCCGAGTCTCTTCCTCACCAACTCACGCTCAATGAACAACAAATCAGATCACTTTTATTGTAGCATCACATGTGCAGGTACACTGGCACAGCACATGCGAGTGAAATTCTTGTGTGCGAGCTTCACAAGCAACAGAGATGTGCAAACACAACAACACAAACGAGCAAAATACAAGAATGGCCAACCTGAAACTAATAAATATATGTACAATATATAATAGTATATGCATTTCTGGATGTGTATACTAAATATTTTCCTACGTGTGTGTGTGTGTGTGTGTGTGTGTGTGTGTGTGTGTGTGTATACACATTTTTACAAATTAAATAGTAAAAAAATAATAATAATAATAAAATATACAGAGTTGAATATGTGCAAAACAAGTGGCATTTATATACAGTGTGGAGTGCATAATGTTGATATGTACAAGAATGTATGCACATTACTGAATATACCAAATATGTATATATACAGTATATATGTATGTGTGTGTGTGTGTGTGTGTGTGTGTGTGTGTGTGTGTGTGTGTGTGTGTGTATAAAATAAAATATACATTATACACCAACAACACAGTTAACAACACTGCTGCCCGGACACAGAGTACATGATGGTTCAGTGTAGACCCTTCTACTTGCCGAGAGAGCTCACAGCGATCACAATAATAGCAGTTTATGTGCCGCCGCAAGCTAATGCTAAGTCAGCCACCATTGTTCCAGTGCCCAAGAGGAACACAGTGAGCTGCTTGAATCACTATCGTCCAGTTGCTTTAACACCCATAATTACCAAATGCTTTGAGAAAATCATCATGTCACACATTAAAGCTGCCATCCCTGCAGACCTCGATCCACACCAGTTTACATACAGGGCAAACAGGTCGACAGAGGACGCCATAATAACAGCTCTTCACACAGCCCTCACACACCTGGAAGTCGTAACACCTATGTTAGAATGATGTTTGTGGACTTCAGCTCGGCCTTCAACACAGTTCAACCCCACAAACTGGTTAATAAACTAAGCAACTTGAGACCCAGCAGCTCACTGTGCAGCTGGATACTGGACATCCTGAGTGACAGACCCCAGAACGTCAGGATGGGAGAGCACACCTCCTCCACCCTCACTCTGAATATAGGTGTCCCACAGGGGTGTTACCTCAGTCCCCTCTTATAGGGCTTTGGAGCGTGATGTCACGGGAGGGGGCGTAACCACCGAAGCGCCATTTTAGCAGGTCAAGCTTAGGGCTAAAGGAGCGAAAGCACACAGATAGCATCAGCAATAGCATGCACTTCGGGAAGGGAATAAGCTGGAAAATGGGCTCTCTTTTTATCATTTCCTCACCTGGAAGCAACGTGAGGCAGCTCATGTATCGGATGTTACCAAGAGAAGGCGTCTAGCCTGGATAGCAGCTGTGAGACCAGCTGATATCCAGTTCTCTATCATCCACAGATATCTGTTGGTGCTCCACACATTTTCATTCAGGTAAGATCTAAATAAGTTCATATCACTCTTTATAGCCCATTAGTTTTATTTTCAATGCGCTCTGAGGTCATAGCAAATTAGAACAACATCCTAATGAGTGATTTTGCAGAACTACCTTCTATTTATAGAGTTGCTAATTGTTTTTCATTATTGCAGCAAACCAGCCGATGAAATGAATGAAACACATCGTGACTGAGTTCCGACGCTACACATGGGGCACTACGAAATCCCTGCTTCAAACCACATGCTACATACCAGCATGCCAATCAGATTACTTCATCCATGTCGGGGTGAAGAGGCGACCCTTCTGATGGCAAAGGTTCCCAGTGTGGCAGTAAAACCAGGGAAAATGCTCTTTTTAAATACTCTTAAAAGTCTTGTGCTGTTTATGTAGTGACAGTAAATTACAGAACGCTATAGTGGGTGATATTATTTAAATGCTGTCATGATTTTATGTGAACATTTTGTCGTTTGTAAACTATACATGACATTGATTCTACATTGTAACTGATGTGATGTTCTACAAAGTGGTTTTAATTAAAAATAGGCAAACATTTGTTTGTTTCTTCATTCAACTTTTGAACAGTGGTATTTAGTAACTACATTATCAGTAAATGCAAATTATTTACATGCCCCCCTAAATTAAAACATTATGGGTTATTCAGAACAGAACTATGCTTGGAGAAATATTTTCCCATCAGTTGATCCAACTCCTCCACAGTAGCAGGTGGGATGTTTCTTTTTTGAGGACGGCTTCTTTTACCTGTCACTACAGATGGTCTGTTTATGTTTTGATCAAGAGCCTTTTTTTGGGCAGCTGAAGAAGAGAAGTCTATCTTATGGCCAACCTCTGGCTGTATCTTGGTCATATTACCCAGCAAAACCCAGTATGCAGGTTCATCTGTAACAGTCCTTGTGCCACAGATCAACACTGTTGCTTCTACATTAAACAGAAGAGCAGCGACATGGCTGCAGGTCTCTGCGACTCTGGCCTTACAGCTGCAGCGGGCGGCTTCAACCTTCCCTGTGATGCTCACAGTGACCCATGGCTGCAATGCTGGTTCATTTAGTCTTAAAGAGTGCAGGACCTGAAACACACACAAAGTTCATTTAAAGACATGAACTATGAGCCAAGGCCGACGCAAATGTGTTTTATCTACTTTATCATAAATGTAACAAAGTGTTTAGAAAGTTAGCACATACATGTAATTTTTGATCTTTTTATGTATCCATCTATAGAACGCCGCTGTTATATTCTAAATCTGCCTGTTCTCTGTCAGAAACCCACCTGCAAAAAATGAACCTAAAGTATGTAATCAATCAAAGCTTTATTTGTCACAAGCAGGTTGCCCTGCAGTGAAATGGGACCCCCCGACCTTGAAAAACACTGAAAAGTACATAACAACGGGAAGGTACAAGAGGCAAAAGAGAGACCTCCACTCATGCTGTGCTTCCATGGTAGGACAGCACGAGAACAGGAAACAAAAAACTCCTCTGCACAAAAAAGCACATGAATGTCCACAGCACTGTTGTTGTCTTCACGTTAGAGATGGAGAAAGCATAAAGTGAAAATTATGAATCACTTAATATGATAAGGACATTCTGCAGGTCATTAATCAATGTATAAAACCAAAATAGAATATATTTTCAGTTACACAGGACAGTGTTGGTCAAGTTACTTGAAAAAAGTAATCATTAACTAATTACTGTTTACTTCCTGAAAAGAGTAATCCTGTTACTTTACTGATTACTTATTTTCAAAAGTAATTAGTTACTTAGTTACTTAGTTACGTTTTAAAAACACGATTTACAACCTGAAGAGGTGATAAAGCGATAGATCTTTCAGCCCAATTCTACTTTTTCTGCATAATCCATCATACAAAATGTAATCAAATGGAAAAGTCTCTTTTTAAAACTTGTTTTATTAGTTTTAATCTTTTAACTTTATGCATCAAGCAAACATTTAATTATATGCAACATTCTCTGACTGGAAGAAATTAGTTTAACATTTAAACCTATTTTCTGCACATTCCAGCACATAAAATAAAATATTTTTTGTGTTTACACTCAGTCTTTCAAATAGATGCAAGTAAAACACAGCAGAAAATAAATAAAGTCAAAGACTCAGCGGTCCTGTTGCTCTATTTTCACCTGTATAGCAGGAGTGGGGTAGGCGGAGGTTTACCCTGGTGCAGGTGTGCCGCAGCGGTCAGTGGAAGGATACGGCAGTTTCTCTGTGAAGTTCACATTCCAGCGGCAGCGTATTTGGCGTTTGCTCGGGAGTTCAGGGGTTTTTTCGCTGTAAAAAGAAGTTTTCTTCCCACACGGTGAACAGCAGACGCAAATGTTTTTGTCACTTTTTGCGGAATCAAACTCAAAGTAAGGTCAGTACTTCCACGCTTTAAACGCTGCACGCTCATACTATCTGCAGCACGTGTTATATGATCCATTGTTGATCTGCACACAGCTGTTGTCACGAACGTCGCACACGCTTACGTCACTCATGAGACGCAAAGAAATCACGGTTTTAGTAACGCAGCGTGCTTACTGGAAAGTAACAGTAATCTAATTACCTTTTTTGTAATAGTATCCCTTACTTTACTCGTTACTTGAAAAAGTAATCGGATTATAGTAACACGCTACTTGTAACGCGTTACTGCCCATCTCTGCTCAGGACATAAACACGGAAGCAAGGTGTATAATTAAGAGAAAGAGGTCGCGTCCAAATTCATGGGCTGCATCCTCCTGAGGACCCGGTCTACATGGTCTACGTGGGCCGGGTCCTCAGAAGGTCAGGTAGGCCGGAAGTAAACGGCTGTGAAATTGGACGGTCCAGCCTTCTGATCTGCGTCACCGCTGTCTCGGTGGAGTTTAATAAACTCGGCCGTCAGGTCCTTGCGGTCTAAAATATAACAGGACACTGGAGTAAAGTCTCCACCATCTCACACACTGTTTATCAGTTTTCTGTCTGACGTTTAGTCAGCTGTGTGAAAACCAAGGAGGAACCCACCCGGGGATTAATAAAGTTTTATTTTATCTAATCTAATCTAATCTAATAACTTTAATCTCAGCCAAACCGATTTACTCACGAACAAACAAAACACTGAAAAAAGCCAAACAATAAAATTTTTAGGTTGTCTAAGTGACTTATATATTACGTTTAACCCGAGCAGCGACAGTCCGTGGTGATCTGAACATGATGTGCCGGGAGTTGTGCCGTTCTCGGCCGCATCAGTGACCCTCGAGCTCCCGGCTTGCTATCGAGCTGGTGGGTAGCAGACGTCTCTGAAAACGTCGAAGCACTTTTGCAAATATGCGATATATATGATATATATATATATATATATCATATATATATATATATATATATATAGATATGCTTGGTTGGCAACCAATGTTAAGGTGCATTACCGCCCCCTGGCTCACAGCTCAGTGGACATTTAGATGAGAAAATATATATTTGACACATTTAAGGAAAATACTAATAAAATAAAAATAAACAAAATAAATGTTTATTAAGCAATTTTGATAGGAAATTGCTTAATTTTAGAAATGTTTTTGCTCCTTTTTGCTCCATAAAATAGTTGTTGTTGTTTTTTTAGAATCATTCAACTTAGCAGTGGGATTTACATGAAAAGAGAAACAAATTAAGTTTGAGTGAAAATGTACATTTTTTTGCACTCTCTGGTCGACTGACTCAGTGAATCAAATGACTCAAAAACCGATTCAATTTGGTGAGTGACTCATTAAAACTCGATTCAGTAAAAAGAATCAAATTTACCATCACTAGCACTATGAATTCTGGGATATGGTAGGCCATGAAGGACACACCCGACCCATCCTTCAAATTCGGGAAAAAGGAGGACGCATTTGTCGGCTGCATTTGGAGGAGTCTACGAATTTGGACAGCCTTGTACCAACTGCACTGTGGCAGTGATGTGTATTCCTCTGATTGGGAGAAAAGAAAAAAGGAGGTGTGATTCTGTTCTGAATGATTCAATATGTTGCTTGTCTCTTTGAGACTGTCATTGTTTTTGTTCTAAATAAAGTTCATTTAAAAAAACAAGAATTTGGACAGCCTTCGGTGCGTCGCTGTGACGTAATCGGTCTACAAATGCGGCCTCAGGAGGACGCAGCCCATGAGAAGTTTTGGTTGGATTATAGGGGAAAAATAAATGAGACAGGAATTAGTAGCAAAAATATTAACCCAGCAGAACCATTTTCAATTTTACTGCCATGGATATATGACAACTCCTGATTTCATTTATTACACAAGGGAAAAGTCAGATATGATCATATACGGGAAAAGTGTTCAGAACATGTGGAGATAAATACTGATGCATCGTAATTGTTAGATTATAAAGCAGGTGTTGTGTTTGTTATTCCAGAAAGAAGCTTTGTGGTGAATAAAAGAATTACTGATGACCTAACAGTTTATACTGGAGAACTGTAACAGTTTTAATCACTTCAAACTGGGTAGAGGAGGCACCAGTAGGAAGTATTTGTGCTTCCTACTGTCACGTGGCCGGTACTGAACAGGACTCAGGTGCAGAAACCCAGAGCGGAGACAGCAGATGATGCAACAATTTATTAGGTTTAAGTGCAAGAGAAAAACGTGGCAAAGACAAAAAACAACGAGACGTGGAGTCTTGGTGCGGCGTGGCCTGGGGAACGTGGCTATGGCGAGGGAATGAGGCCTGAGATGCGGAACGGAGCTGAGTGGGGAACAGTCACACTGAAGGAAGAGGATATAGGAGTTAGGTAGGTAGTGAAGGCAGCTCTGCAGTGGCCAGTTGTAAGAGCAGCAATTCTTACTTGCAGTTAGGGACCTGGAGTGTTGAGAGGGGGGTGATGAAGATCCAGGGGAGGCTGAGCGGCGTGGAAAAGCTGGCCTGAGATCCGGGGCTTCAGATGGAGTGTGATGGCAGGAGGGCAGGCAGTAGTGGTGGCCCGCTTGAAGCTGGCGCTCCGGAGCGTGTGTCGAAAAAAACAACACACTGGTTCAGAAGCACTGTGTCGAGGCTTGCTTCGTTTGGCAAAAGTCACGTGACCAGTGACGTCCGAAGCTTCATTACGCACTGAAGAGAAAATCTCCGTCCCGGTTTCCCTCCAAGGCACGAGCACCGATAAGCAGAGTTCTGTCCTTTCTTTATTAGATTCCTAATTATTCAAAGTAACACTCAAGTATGCCGTTCAGCTGGGTTAGTTACAGCGCCGGGAGTAGCTTGGGAGAACAAGGAAACACAGACTGCTTCAGGTTGCCTTCCCAAATCAACTCAAGGTTTATTTAGTACAAAACAGCTTATATAGAGGAAAAAAAGGTTCGTGTGTCAGCAGATTCTCAGTTCAAACCGGTACAGACCAAATAAGGAAACGTCTTCCTGCCTTGTGAGCAAAGAAGTATCCTTTGTGTAGTTTATCAGTTCAGCTACAATTTATGATCATTCCAGCAAAATACACTCCTAGACATAGAATACAGAGTTCTTTCATTAGTGAATTCTGAAACAAACCACCTGGCCTTTAACGAGCCTTTTTCTAAGAGATAAAGAAAAAGGGAGGATGGGAGTAAGGAAGTGGTCTCGTCTCTGTGGTATTTTCGACCTTGGGGTACCAGCCTGTGAGTCTTACACATCAATTCTTGGGTCAGAGAGAAAGAGAAAAACAACTAGTAAATGGGCCTTATTGAGTAACAGTTTTCACTACAAAGCAATATCCTGTAAATGCTACCGTGGTATCAAAATATCACAACAGTTCCCTCCTTTTATCATGAAATGATAACATAGTATAAAGACAGAATGTAATAACATAATATAAAGACAAATCATAACTGTAACTGGTCCTTCGAGCAAGCTTAATATCAAAAATTCTGAGAGCGTATACATGGTATCACACAACACGCACGTAACTGCTTCGGTACCTGATTCAAACGGATATAAGGAAGTGAATCATCCACGGGATTCGTGGAGTGTGTTGAGGGTGACAGAGAGCGAAGAGGTGATCATTCCACTGACAGATATGGAGCCAGCGAGGAAGAGAGGACGTTCTGGCGTGTGGAGATATTTTGAGTTGATTTTGCTCAATTCATTTTATCTGTCGAAGTGAAAAACTTGAAATGTCCAAAATCATGTTTTCATAATGGAAATATCATTACAGCATATGACTTCAGGAACACTTCCATGTGAATTAAAGCTAATGAAGACTACAACAATGTATTTGACACTATACGTACATTACATTGCTACAGTTTAGAAAATCATTTTGTTTATTGTTTTTAGGTGATAGTCTGCAGGACCCAGGAATACCTGCATATCTACCAACTTGCAGTGTAGTTCCTGCACTCCACAGCCTCTTCTGTTCCATGCAAGTGGATTTTCTCCAGGGCAGGAGAAACTATTTCTAAGAAAAGAAACAGACTCAGCCAGCGCACAGTAACACTAATCCTCTTTTTAAATGTAAATAACAAAAGGGCTACCTGACATAGATCATGTTTTTACTTTGCAAGTTCTTGATTAGGGGTGGGTTTTGATTATCGCTTTTCTGATTACAATCCATGCTAAATTGAATAAAGTGATATTGATTCATTAAAATCCCGTGTTGATTTGTAAATTAACGTTATTATGCCTGAAACGCCAGCATCTCAGGTTAAACCTCACAACATGTCGTCAAACACCATACAGCTAAAACAGTAACTGGGAGCAGGTTTACGGATTCTGCATACAAACGTGAACACAGAGCGCGGACCCGACGCGTCAGAGTCCGATTTTGGTGCGTCGTCGGGTCCGCGCTGTGTTTGCCTCTTTTTTTTCCGCTGGCTTCTGCAGCTGCAGGTTTCATAACTCTCTGTTTACATCTCTAATTAAGTCTCACATGTGTCAGCTTTCTTTTAATAGATACGAAATTATGGATATATACTGTTAAATGATCAGACTTGTAATATTTCTGACTGAGGCAAAACGTTCCAGATTCCAATCAAATTGAATCGGATCCTGTATCAAATCAAAATGATTCTACAAATCAGTAACGATGCAGCCGTACTCAGCTTCCTAAGCATTTTCCCTTTCCAGTTCACAATCAATCCCACCCCTAGGTCAAAAATATGTATAGGACAATTGGCCTCATCTAATATTTTGTATGAACCTGTCCAGCTGTGATTAAATGACAAGTAGATGGGGGCAGGACTTCACAGCAGGGGCATACTCCATAATGTGCTGTGCATTCTCATATGTATATTATATATATTGCTCACTTACTGTATTTACCAACATCAAGGAGTTATGAGCAAAGAAAGGCCACACCATAGTGCATGTTTAAATAGGGAAAGTTTATTGATCAAAATGTATTACGCAAATACGCATTACATTTTTTTCAGCCCCCCAATCGAGAAAACAAAACCAATTACATGTTCAAAGCAACGGAACGGTGGCCCAATATCAGAGAGAACTCCACTCTTGAGTGAGCAGTGATAATTGAGCAGTCCGTTTTATTTTGCAGATTCAAGCTGCTCTTCAAAATTTTCACCACCAGATGTCACCGGAGAGGACTGTGTTGAAAAGCTTCGAGTAATGAACCGTTTTTCAATACAAGCTTCAGTGCTTCGGAAAGCTTCATTTGGCCATCACTAGCAGGCAGGTGAGGCACAGAGAGATTTCCAGAATGATTACTAGGTATCCTGAGTCCAGAGGTGGAGTGTGAGCCAAGGTGGATACAGCAACTGTAGCACAAGAGAGTCGTGTTAACAGGATGAATCACAGCAAGAACTTAACGTATACGGCCTGTTACCAACGTGTGTTGATGACGAACTGGCAGTGAATGAACATCAACGTGTGGTTTAAATCCCTCTGGCTTGATTGCCTGCAATAGGCTCCAGGTGTGCGGGAGCTGGAGTTGGCCCTGCCCAGGGGCGGATCCCAGGTCAGTTCAGGAGCCTTATGGAAATTCCAGCCACCCACCGCAGACCATGACACCTACTGGAAGTACAAATATTTGATTTACTGTTTTTTTTAATCAACTTTAAATCATGCTTTTTATTGTTTTTGTTTTTTAATGTCTCTGTAAAGCACTTTGAATCAGCTTGTTGTTGAATTGTGCTATATAAATAAACTTGCCTTGCCTTACTCAGACTCTAGTAGCGCACCATTGAGCATATGTGATATGTGTTTGGATTCTAGACACAATATTGTTTTTTGATATAATTCATTTGATCTGGGTGATCTTGGCTCAAGAGTTGGGCGTTTGTCATGTAATCGGAAGGTTGCCGGTTCGAGCCCCGGCTTGGACAGTCTCGGTCGTTGTGTCCTTGGGCAAGACGCTTCACCCGTTGCCTACTGGTGGTGGTCAGAGGGCCCGGTGGCGCCAGTGTCCGGCAGCCTCGCCTCTGTCAGTGCGCCCCAGGGTGGCTGTGGCTACACTGCAGCTTGCCATCACCAGTGTGTGAATGGGTGGATGATTGTGCAGAGTGTAAAGCGCTTTGGGGTCCTTAGGACCAAGTAAAGCGCTATACAGACCATTTACCATTTAATCTATAGAGTCAAACATACGGGAATAGAAATACATTTTCCGTGTCGGTTTGGATGAAAATGAACAGGCTGATAAGTTTGCAAAAGCTGCAACAAGAAAAAGTCATGTAGATGTATATTATATTCAATATACAGTAAAGGTGAGGTTAAAGGAACAGAGCAGGGAAAGGTATATTATTATAGTATACAGAGAGCAGTGGGACACTGTAGAAGAAGTCATAGAAGTAAAAGAAGATATCATTTCAAGAGTAAGATTTGGTCACATAGGTTTAAATAACACTAAAAAAGATGAACAAGAATGAGACAGGGAATTGTGAACGTTGTGGACCACAGGAAACATTTGAACATGTGATGTTGGAATATGGTAAACATAGACGGGAAAGACAAATGCTCAAATCTGAATTGAAGAAGAATAGAGTTCAATTAAGGGTAAAAGAAATATTTCAAAGGGACACAGGTGGTGTAGTTTATAGGGAAATATTTGATTTTTTTTTTGTTTGTTTTTAATATTTTTATTAGGATTTTCTTCATAGTAACAGACAAAGACAAAAGAAAACCAGAACTTAGCTCAGGCTGTTTTGAGGCACATACAAGGCAGTTGAGGTAAACCACAACCCCTCCAGGAATCAAAACAAATCACAGTAAGACCAACAGTCAGGCAAATTAATTCAGTTTGGGAAAGCCCTGCAACAAGGAGGATGCCAGTACAGGTCCAACGTAGATATGGGTCCCAGGCCTGTGGAAAGAGTCCAAGGTGGAGTTGAGCATACAAGTTATATATTCATTGGGAATACAGTCCGTACAATGTTATGCCAGGATTTCTTAGTTGGGATGGCTAGCCTGCCCCAGAGGAGCAGGATATTGTTTCTGGATGAAAAATAACAACTGGAACAGCCTCTTGTGTTTGCCTTAGAAAACCAGATTGTCCATTACTCCCAGTATAAGAACTAGAGGGTCCAGAGGAACAGCAGGAATGAAAATAACTGAAAGCACCGTTGCAACATCAGACCAAAACCTTAGAATTTTCCCACATGACCAAAAACAATGCATAAAGTCCCCCCCATTCACATCTAACATACAGGGGAGCGGTTTACATCTGTTTTACTTTTTAAAGAGGGTGTGATGTATGCACAATCAATACATCACACAATTTTGAACTGAAACGATTTATCTTGGTTACAGACAGATATCCTAGAGACACAGGCCCAAATCTCCTGCCAGTCTGGACCATTTCTAGAGCGGCCTAGGTCTCTTTCCCAAGCCTGTTTAGCAGCCAGGAAGTGAGGGGCTGAGCCGGAGTATCCTTTAAAAGGAACTAATGGAAATATTTGGGTTTTTAAAGAGCAATAAGTATTTATATGAGACCATAGGTGTAAAACTGTTCCGATCCACACTCCAGCCCAGAAGGTGGCGGTAATGCACCTGAAGTTTGACAAGATAGACGAAGAAGAAGAAGAGAATTGGGGGGGGGGGATACCTACCTTGGCACGACACCTGTCGGATAGTTTGCTTGTTACACTTGTTTGAAAAAAAAAAACCCTGTCGGATAGTTTTTTTGTGTAAGCTGATTGGTGAACAAGTCGAATAACCACTTCCTATTGGTTTACTATAGTGACATCATCGCGCACTTATTTGAATGACGGAAGGAGCATATTTTTTGCATGAGATGTCTAAAAATTAGCAAAGTGTACATCAACAGCTGGTAACTTAAACTAAATTAACCAGCCTTCTTTGTTCACTACGTTTGCTAAGCTAACGTTCAGGGCCAACGCTAACTTGTTAGCTACTAGTGCTGCTAACACAGTCTGTGCCTGTTTGCTCGATTACAATTATATTTTTAAGTGGACGTTTATTTATCGACTTTCTACAGGAAATACTTACAGTAAGGACTTAATTTAACCACTTTAGGGAGTCTAAGGTGAATGAATGTGAATGGCTGAGTAAAGAATACATTAAACGAAGGTTCCCGAGTTGTGTTGAGACGCCAAAAGAAGAGCTTTTCACTGAAGCCCTTTGGACACTTGTTGATTTCTTTCTGCAGACCGAACCGATGAAACAGGTAAGCTACGTGATTAAAACAGCATGATTAAGGTGGTCCGAGGCTGCTGGGTTGTTGGATCGCCTTTCATACACTGCTTAGCGACCGCTCTCCGATACACGAGCTGCATTGTTAATGAAAGCTGGGTTTACGTTGAGTGGGACGTTTTTACGCGTGGATATGGACTTCAGGACTACTTGTGCTTTACAGTCAAGAAATCAAACATATGTTTATCTGTGGAGCTACAAGCAGTTTCAGGTAGAGCTGTATTTGTGTTAACTGGAAAGTGTTGAACTCCGCTGTCAGTGACGGTTTGTAAATGGCCTGTATTTATTTTATTTTATTTTGTGTGTGTTGCAGCAGGAACAAGTGGAGTGGGATGACGTGAACAAACGTTTACAACATCATGGTTTTAAACCGGTGTTTTTTGCAGATCCCGCTGAGAATAAGAGTCCTGCAGGTAAGAATTGTCACTACGAGACTTTATCAAAGGTCACGTGTTACGGTGGCCGAAAGTGAACAATCGTATCAGGCTGAAGACTGTAACAACTATACATGGAAACAAAAATCTGAATTGAAGACGGCTAAGGACAGAGTGTTTAAAATTAAAGTGGCTCAACAATATAGTTACTGTGTTAAATGTCAATAGATTTAATTTACATGCAACTTTAAATGAAAAGAATGATTTAAATGGTCTTTTTGTTGTTTACTTGTTTATAAATTCTACTTTGAGTTTTAAGCAAAATGTTTGGCTTGTCAGTGTGATTTGATGAGTAATGTATACGGTTGTCTGTGTGTTTGCAGATTTGGTCCTTCTGGATAAGAAGTCGGCTGCTGAGCTGAGGACAACTCTGAGGGTGATGCTCACAGACTCGGAGAGAAGGCAGGCCCTGATCCAGGAGCTTGTCATGTCCAACAACCAGCTCAAGTAAGTTCAGCACTGTGTAAGAAACATCCTAAGTGGTGCTGGGATGTTATTTAGTGATGTTTTCAGTGAAACATGTTTGTAACTATCTGTTTAAACATGGAAACTGTAAATAGCCCCCCACCCCAAGGACATTATTGCAGTTACGAATGTCATCTTACTGGACTGAACCTCAGACTGTCCTGTAACGTGGCTAGGAGAGCTGGGGTCTGTTTCAGTGACACATGTGCAATGCTACTGCTGGATATTAATAATGTATATGCAGTGTTGTATAGACCACCTGTCCTGCTGTCATTTAACCTCTCCAACATCAGATGAGTATCAGGAACACACATTTCTTGATCCTCACAGACCAGTACAGGCATGAAATGTGAGACTGGGTGGCACACTGCTGAGATGGAGTCTGTATGGAGCATGTATGCTCACCAAGTGTCGGGCAGTTTCTGTTGGTGCTTGGCTTTTCTCCAACAGTTCAGCTCTATTCAATTCAGTTTATGTTTATAGGGCCAAATGATAACAGTTTCCTCAAGACGCTTTATATTCTCAAGCAAAGACTCCAAATTAGAGCAGAGAAACCCCAACAATCATGTGACCCCCTATGAGCAGCACTTTGGCGACAGTGGGAAGGAAAAACTCCCTTTTAACAGGAAGAAACCTCCGGCAGAACCAGGCTCAGGGAGGGGCGGGGCCATCTGCTGTGATTGGTTGGGGTGAGAGAAGGAAGACAGGATAAAGACATGCTGTGGAAGAGAGACAGAGGTTAATAACAGATATGATTCAATGCAGAGAGGTCTATAGAAGAAAGCAGTCCTACATATTTGTTTAATATGAAGGACATATCCTGGTCAAAAATGACTCCAAGGTTCCTCACAGTGTTATTAGACGACATGGTGATGCCATCCAGAGTAAGAGTCTGGCACATTCTTCTGGCTACATGTGCTCTTCTTTTCTCACCCTTTGAGATTTTAACTTGTTGATGCTGTTTTAATAATTTTACGTAGAAGTTTGAAGTCATGTTGCCATAAAGTATTCAGCGAGCCGTTCAGGGCCTTAGGACTACACAAACTGCAGTCAGCAGGTGCAGACATGCTTTGCTTTGTGTGTCGTCAGAATGGAGGTTCAGGAGCACATGAGCCGAGCAGCTCAGCAGTGTCAGAGGGTCACAGAGCTGGAGGAACTGTTGGACAAGGTGAAGACCAGAGTCCAGGATCTGGAGGACCGCTACCTTAGCAAGGCAGTCCAGCAGCACAGCCACACACAGCAACTGCAGAAGGAAAAACTGGAAGCACACGTGGGTCGTTCAGCTTTTTATTTCACTGTCTTTGAATTTCCCGTTAACAAAAGGGCATTTACAAAGAGTCAAAACAAACGGCACAAGCACTCGAAGCCACAGTTACTTCTTACAACTCGGCACCAAGTAAATTAAATTTCTTTTGGAAGTCTTAGTCATGCTGAACAGCTCTGTGCATGTAAAACACTGAAAAAACACTATAGTTCATATAAGCAGATGTCTCCAGGTGTCTGCTAAAGTTTACATGATGTGAACATATTATCTGTAATGAACAAAGTCACTAAAGTTAACACTGAACCTTGAGCTGTTTCCCAAACATTTAACAGGCTACCCTGAACTCTTTAAGATGAGTGTAGGTGTTTATTTTCATCGACTGCATGTTTTCTCATAGAGCACACATTTAAACATTAATGTTATGTTTCATGTTTCAGTGGTTTGCAGTTTCCGTGTACTGGTAAAAGAAAAACCTTCTGCGTACTTTCAGAGACGGTGTGAGATTCTAGAGCAAAAGCTGTCGAAACAGAAAGAGGAGGCAACCCAGCTTCAGAGGAAACTCCATTTCATCACCAAAAAAGAAGAGCAGCGATTGGCTTTGCAGCGTCAAGCCTCCCAGCAGAGGTCTCCTGCAGATCAACAGTAAGATATTTGAAAACCTCACACACAAGATCATTGAACAGTGTGTAAAGTCTGTTCTAGACTGTCTAGGGAGGGCAGTCAGCCATACTGTTGTGCAGATCTGTAGAGGAGGGCTCATATCAAATAATACTACAACAATACCAAGTCAAAGTGAGCGTATCCACATCAGTCAAACATGGCATGTTGTAGCAGGGCCCATGCTCAAAAGTCAGGCCTGTGCCCCAGACGTGCTCAGACATGCAGACGGGAACATGCTGTGAGTTTTTGGGGAAGTTTGACTGAGTCAGCGAGGCTTAATCTGACCTCAGATTGCCTCAAATTTGGCCTCATTCTACCCCTCTAAGTCAGAGCACCAGCAGAAGAACCTGGAGGAAACAGACCAATCTGACCCAAGGTCAGTGCACGTCACATTGTCAATGCGATGTCTCGAGAACAATGCGATGTAGGATTTTCAAATTGATACCATAGTTACATGTAATAAAAACAAATCGGAGACTAGTTTGAATCCTGGTGACCTCGACTTCAAGGTCAGGGGTCAGGTTTTCTGAAAATTCAGTGAATGCAATAACTTTAAAACAAGGCGATTCTGAACCTGTTAGGAGGCTGAGGGCTAGTACTGGCTGCTGCTAGCAGTTTCAGATCTCTCAAAAGATGTCTAGTTGGATTTGTATCTTGGTTCCGGCTGAGCCACTTAAGGACATATACAGACTGGTCCTGAAGCCAGTCCTTTGTTATCTCAGCTGTGGGCTTAGGGTTATTGTCGTTTTGGACGATAAACCTTTGCCCAGGTCTGAGCTTCAGAGCCATCTGGAGGCCACTGTGCTCATTAGGACCATCGGTGCTGCAGGGATTGTTCTGTAGTCTTTCCCAGATCTGTGCCTCGATACAGTCCTGTCTCTGCGGTCTGCAGACTGCTCTTTGGACTTCAGGACTTGTGCCCTGACATTCACTGTCAACTATAGGATCTTATATAGACAAGTGTGCTACTTCACAACATGTATCCAGTCAACTGAATTTACTACAGGTGGACTCCAAGTTGTAGAAACTAAAAGATAAGCAGTCTAAGGAGCTTGGAAAGAAAAGCTTCTGGACTTCTTTAAGTTTCTTGAAGGCAAGGCAAATTTATTTGTATAGCACAATTCAACAACAAGGTGATTCAAAGTGCTTTACAGAGACATTAGAAACAAAAACAAATAAAAAGCATGATTTAAAATTGATTAAAACAAGCAAACAAACAAACTAACTAAACACACATTTCACACCTGTTCGCGCGATCTGAACCCTTATCGTAAGGGGAGCTACCAGTCCTTCTGTGGACGAGCTACTTTCTATTTTAAATTCCCTGAATTTAAAATACTCTCTAGACCCAGTCTAGACCCAGCTGGGGAGCTACCCAGAGCTCTAAACCCACTTAACAAACAAACAAACAAACAAAACAGTATATAAAATCAAAACAGATAAAATCAGAACAGTAGATAAATGTAAGTTTTGAAATTTAAGCTTAAAAGTGTGGATTTGGTGCTTTATTCAAATGCAGCTGAGAACAGGTGAGTCTTCAACCTGGATTTAAATAGTGAATTAAAGAGTGTTTCAGCTGATCTGAGGCTTTCTGGGAGTTTGTTCCAGATATAAGGAGCATAAAAGCTGAATGCAGCTTCTCCGTGTCTGGTTCTGACTCTGGGAACTGATAAAAGACCGGATCCAGATGACCTGAGGGATCTGGATGGTTCATACTGGGTCAGGAGGTCATTGATGTATTTTGGTCCTAAACCATTCAGAGCTTTATAGGCCAGCATCAGAACTTTAAAGTCTATCCTCTGACGGACAGGCAGCCAGTGTAAAGACCTCAGAGCTGGACTGATGTGGTCCACTTTTTTGGTCTTAGTGAGGACTCGAGCAGCAGAGTTCTGAATGAGCTGTAGTTGTCTGACTGATTTTTTAGGTAGACCTGTAAAGATGCTGTTACAGTAATCAAGCCTACTAAAGATGAATGCATGGACTAGTTTTTCCAGGTCCTGTTGAGACATCAGATCTTTTATCCTTGAAATATTCTTGAGGTGATAGTAAGCTGACTTTGTTATTGTCTTAATGTGTTTTTCTAAGTTTAGGTCTGCATCCATCACTACACCCAAATTTCTCGCCTGGTTTGTGGTTTTTAGGTGTATAGATTGAAGTTCTCTGGTGACCTGTAATCGTTTTTCTTTGGCGCCAAAGACTATTACTTCAGTTTTGTTTTTGTTTAGCTGGAGAAAATTGTGGCACAACCAGTCATTGATTTCCTCAATGCATTTACCAAGAGCCTGTACAGGGCCTTGGTCTCCTGGTGACATTGTGATATATATTTGTGTGTCATCTGCATAGCTGTGGTAGTTTATTTTGTTGTTGTTTATAATCTGTGCCAGTGGGAGCATGTAAATGTTAAACAGAGGGGGTCCCAAGATGGAACCTTGGGGAACTCCACATGTGATACTAGTCTGCTCAGATGTGAAGTTACCTATTGATACAAAGTATTTCCTGTTTTCTAAGTATGTTTTGAACCAGTTTAGTACAGTTCCTGAAAGACCTGCCCAGTTCTCCAGTCGTTTGAGTAATATGTTGTGGTCAACTGTATCAAATGCTGCACTGAGATCCAGTAAAACTAGGACTGACATTTTTCCACTGTCTGTGTTCAGACATATGTGTTTCACCTCTCATCTGAGAAGCTTCTTCAGTTCTAAGAGCAACTGGTGTAATAATCAGAATCAGAATCAGAATACTTTATTGATCCCTGGGGGAAATTATTTTTTGTTACAGTGCTCCATTTTAAACCAACATTAAGACAAGACAGACAATACGCTAACTAAGAATAGTACAATATATACATATATATACATACATACATACATAAGTCACTCATAGATAAATAGTTGGAAAAGAAACGTGTAGTTGTAGCAGCAAACAGTGTGTTAAGTGGATGCGTTGTACAGGGAGCCACAGGCAGGAATGATTTCCTGTGTCGTTCAGTGGTGCTTTTCGGTAATCTCAGTCTCTCACTGAACGAGCTCCTGTGACTGACCAACATGTCATGGAGTGGGTGGGAGGTGTTATCCAACATTGTCTTTATCTTGGACAGCATCCGCCTCTCCGACACCACCTTGAGGGGGTCCAGCTCCATCCCCACAACATTGCTGGCCTTACGGATCAGTTTATTAAGACTGTTGGCATCTGCGACCCTCAGCCTGCTCCCCCAGCATGCAACAGCATAGAGGATCGCACTGGCCACAACAGACTCATAGAAAATCCTCAGCATTTTCTGGCAGATGTTGAAGGACCTCAGTCGCCTCAAAAAATAGAGACGACTCTGGCCCTTCCTGTAAAGTGCTGTGGTGTTTTTAGCCCAGTCCAGTTTATTGTCAATGTGTACTCCAAGGTATTTATAGTCCTCCACAATGTCAACACTGACCCCCTGGATTGAAACAGGGGTCAAGTGTTTCCTGGTCTTCCTGAAGTCCACGATCAGTTCCTTGGTCTTTGCCACGTTGAGCTGCAGATGATTCTGCTCACACCACGTGACAAAGGAGTCGACCACAGCCCGGTACTCTGTCTCATCATCCCTGCTGATGCATCCAACCACCGCAGAGTCATCAGAAAACTTCTGAAGATGGCAGGTCTCTGTGCAGTGGCTGAAGTCTGTGGTGTAGAGGGTGAAGAGGAAGGGGGAGAGGACAGTCCCCTGTGGTGCCCCTGTGTTGCTGATCACCTTGTCAGACACACACTGTGGGAGACGTACATATTGTGGTCTTCCTGTCAGGTAATCAACAATCCAGGACACCAGAGAAGCATCCACCTGCATTGCTGCTAACTTATCACCCAGGAGGGTCGGCCTGATGGTGTTGAAAGCACTGGAAAAGTCAAAAAACATGACCCTCACAGTGCTCGCCGGCTGGTCCAGATGGGTGTAGACACGATTGAGCAGGTAGATGATGGCGTCCTCAGTTCCGAGACGAGGCTGATAAGCGAACTGAAGGGGATCCAGATGTGGTCTTACTATGGGTCGCAGCTGGTCCAGGATGAGCCTTTCCAGGGTCTTCATGATGTGGGAGGTCAATGCCACGGGCCTGTAATCCTGGGGGCCACTGGGACGTGGCGTCTTTGGTACAGGGACGAGGCATGATGTCTTCCACATCACCGGGACCCTCTGCAGACTCAGACTCAGCATAAACAGTTTATGAAAGACTCCACACAGCTGGGGGGCACAGGCCTTGAGGACAAGGGGACTCACTCCGTCTGGTCCAGCAGACTTGCCTGAGTGAAGTCTCCTCATTTGCATCTCAACCTGGTATTGAGTGAAGGTGATGGGTGGGGGAGGGGTGTCAGGAATCTCACAGGAGGCAACATGTGAGGAGAGAGGCTGGCACAGTGGTGTGGCTCTGGATTCCAGGCTGACTGCAGGTGAGGTTGTGGGGGTGGGAGCAGACACTGTGGTGTCGAATCTATTGAAAAACAGATTCAACTCGTCGGCTCTATTCTCACCTCCCTCAGCTCCCCTGCTGTTGGTTGGCCTGAATCCAGTGATGGTCTTCATGCCCCTCCACACCTCTCTCATGCTGTTCTGCTGGAGTTTCCACTCCAGCTTCCTCCTGTAATTGTCCTTAGCCTCTCTGATCTTGTCCTTTAGTAACACCTGGACCTTCCTCACCTCCTCTTTGTTGCCCCCTCTGAAAGCCCTCTTCTTGTTGTTGAGGAGGGCTTTGATGTCCTTAGTCACCCACGGCTTGTTATTTGGGTAACAATGAACAGTCTGAGCTGGAACAATGGAGTCGGTGCAGAAAGTTATGTAGTCTGTGATACACTCAGTAAGCCCATTGATGTCCTCGGCGTGAGGCTCACAGAGTGTTTCCCAGTCGGTCACCTCGAAACAGCCCTGTAGTTCCGCTATTGCCTCCTCTGACCACCTCAATAAAAGCTGGGACTCTCCACTTCCTCCTCTTAGAACTGAAGAAACTTCTCAGATGAAACACCTTCAAAGTAGGGCTGGGCGATATGGCCTAAAATTCATATTGCGATATAATTTGAAGCATGTGCGGTAACGATATATATCACGATATACTCTTTTCTTCTGTATAACGTATTTTTCACACTATAAGGACTTAAAATCCTTTAATTTTTGTCAAAAATCGAGAGTGTGCCTCATGTATGATTTCTGGTTGTGCTTACTGACCTCGAATCGATTTTGGCAGAAATCTGTTAAAAAATGTTTTAGTACAACTTTGGTAAGCAGCACTGCTTGATGGATGTCAGAGCATTACGCTGCCGTAGTGAGGAGCTTCGCGAAGTAATCTGGGTCCAAAACTCCGTCAGTTCAGGTCCCAAAGTCAAACGAACACTGAGAGTTAAAAACTCTCTAAATTCTTTCATCTTTAATTAAATCATCAGCGTTGCTGCTTTACCAGGTGTAACAAGTTTAACATCCATGAAAACAGAATTTATTAAATTTAACAGAGTTAGAAGTTAACAGGAAGTTAGCTCGCTAGTTTCCACCTAAACATTTCATACCATGTTCTGACAGAGATTTTTTTAACTAATTCAAATGTACAGCTCTGCTATCACTTCCAACATAAATGAAGACAGAAAACTAAACAGCAGTGATGTTTGCAGGGTTACTGGAGTTGGACTAGCTGGTATATAATGTTGTGCTACGTGACTGCTAGCGACACAGCTATGTTAGCATAACATTAGCACAGTGAAGCTGGAGGATGAAGCCAACTTTTTTTTCCACACGATAAAAGTTAACGTGAGGGATTCTGGTGGTCAGGGACAAATGCAATCGCATAGCAGGATGCTGTACACGGGCCAAACTTCAGTCAGGAGAACAACTGAGATTATTCATCCACAATACGAGGTTAGTTATTAATATACTGCAACAACATGGGAACAGAGCAGCTGCAGAGAATTCAACATTAATGAATCAATGTTACGGAAGTGGAGGAAGCGCAGTTTTTGGCTTCCCCCATATTTCAAAAGTGCTTCATCTCTTTGCTGTGACTGTCGGCATAATTTGCAGATGATAATGGTTTTAGCCGCTGCAACGCTTTCGGCCAAAGCCAGCGCAGCTTGATGACATCATCAACACACGCTATCGCAATAGAGCGATATAGTCTAAATCTCTATCGTTGGCCAAATTTATATCGTTTCTATCGTATATCGCCCACCCCTACTTCAAAGAAATCCAGACCCTTTTCTTTCCGAGCTCCTTAGACTACAATGACCTGGATGACTGACAACCTTCACAGACTAAAAGATGAACACTTTTGTTAAAGTTACATTTATTTATTTTATGAATTTGCATTTTATGAATCCAGTTTCAAACAAGGCTGACAAAATGTGGAGCCAGTGAAGGGCAGTGAATACTGTAAAACCCTTGTAGGTTGTACTGTGAGGGGAATCGGGTGTAAACATCTGCCAAGTCAGTTATGTGGTAAAGAGCAGCTTGTTCTTAAGCAGCCTTGGGCCCTCTATGGCCCACTGTGAGTCCTGGTATCAGGAGGAAGTGTTGTTATTTATTTATATAACAGCGAATCACAACAACAGTCGCCTCAAGGTGCTTACTGTTGTAAAGCAAACACCCCACAATAATACAGAGAAGGGACGGAAAACCCATCAGCAACCGCTTTGCTGATTATTTTGATAGTTGACGAATTTGCCTAATATTTCTTCAATTAGTCGATTAATCAGCGATTATCTCAATAATAACCGTAGGGCCCAGGCCCACTGTAGGGCCCCGTGCCCACTGTAGGGCCCCGTGCCCACTGTAGGGCCCAGGCCCACAACTTAATTGTTGTGACACGTGTTAGAAACGCAGAGAGGTGTGCTCGATTTGCCACACGGAGCAGCGCGAGAGTAAAGAGATGATGAGATTTGTCAGTTGCAGGTCTTTTGCCCACAACCGAGATGACAGACCTTGCCGACCGTACATACAATACACAAACATCACATTGGGGAGACAGGTCAGGCTAGGTAGCGAGGAAAAAAAACATTGAAATGTGTAACACAGAAGGATAATACAGGAATGCACAGATATCAACACACCACAGCACAATAAACACAGACAGCAACATGGGAAAGAGTTCCAGTGTGTACATCTGATCTGGGACCGCTGCAATCTTTCGACTGCGCCTCCAACTGACCCGATGTCCACATCAGAGGGGAGGTAAGCATTGGAGGTGGCGTTGGATCCGGGGTAGGGAGGGTGATGCATCAGTGAGTGCTTATCAGTATCAGTATATGTGTGCGTGTCCATAGTAGGGCTGCCACAAACGATTATTTTGATAGTCGACTAGTCACCGATTATTTTTGCGATTAGTCGACTAATCAGATCATCATCCATTGAACGTAAAACGTACAGCTTATTGCACCAGCAGCATCTGCTCTTATATAACTATCATTAGCTTACAGCTTTAAGTGTTTAAGGTGCTAACTAAGAATAAAGCCAAGATGATAGTTTAATGAATTTTAATGAAATTTGCAGATTGTTTTGGTGAAGTTTAATAAACTCCTTGCTATCTAAAATATAACAGGACACCGGAGTAAATTCTCGAGCATCTCACACTTCTGATAATCAGCTGTCTGCTTGATGTTTATTCAGCTGTGTAAAAACTATAACTTTAATCTCAGCCAAACCGATTTACTCAGGAACAAATAAAACACTGAAAAAAGCCAAACAATAACATTTTAAGTTATCTAAGTGACTCATATATCATGTTTAACCTGAGTAGCGAAAGACGGCGGTGGGTTTGAAAACGATTTGCCGGGAGTCCGGTGTTCTCACGGCTCTAGTTAGCCTAGCCCCCGGCTAGCTATCGAGCTAGTGGGTAACAGACGTCTCCGAAAACGTCGGAGCGCTTTTGAAAATATGTTAAACGTTTATTTTGTGACCCAGAAAGAATAATAAGAGTAATATTAAAACTAACTAGCTGCCACCATTGTTGGAAACTGAGCAGGGCCGCGCTATGAATTCTGGGACACAGCTTCTTCTTCTTCGGGGTTTAACGGCAGCTGGCATCCTTGTACGTGCAGTGCTGCCATCTTCTGTTTCAGTCCGTTATTACACTCTTAAATCCTGCTACTTATTCCTGCGTCTTTTGGGATCTTACAAAGCTTCAAACGACGCGTCGACTATTAAATCAGTCGTCGACGATTTTGATAGTCGACTAATCGTGCCAGCCCTAGTCCAGAGTTCAGCTGAGACAGTGTCCTTCGCCCTGCCAGGCTTAGTAAACAGTCTTCCAGCCAACCCAGGTGGCCTTGCAGGGAAAGGGAAGGAACAGACTCAACACAGTCGTTATCAGGGAGTTGTTGTTCAGTTCCAGCCTTGAGCCCACAGCTGGCACCAAGGGGTAGCTGCATTATGATGGTAATTTTTCTTTTGCAACAACTCATGAGAATTTCAAGCTGTTCTCTAACACTCCGACACCGACACTGGTCTCTCAATCTCCTGTTGGAGAACCGTGAGCTTCCCCATGATGGTATCAAACTTGCGCTCCGTGGTGTTGTCATTTTTTGCTCGGAGAGCCGATTCTGAAAACTCACAACTGCAGTCAGCTGTTCTACGATGTAACCCAATATACGCTCAGAGGTGTTATTCTGAGTATTCACGGCAGCTGTAAAGCACGAGGGAGGGGCTAATAATCGGCTCAGTCATTTTTAATGATCGTTGAAAGCCCAGATCGTAATCAAGATTAAAATTCGATTAATTGAGCAGCCCTATCGTCAGTCACACTCCATTAGAAATGGTCATGCACTGCATTGTGACTCATGATAGACACAAAATCCAATTTAAGTAGAAACTGAACTCCCACTGACAAACAAAAAGCCTCCAAATAGTGTTTAAATATGAGTCTCGTGAGTTTTTTGCTGTCCAGACTTTAACCGTGTGAAGAGGACCAAAGTGAATTTGACCCCTGTTCCTGAAATTAAACAGAATTTCTGTATCCAGGAGTTCATCTCATTTCTCATTCGCAGAGCCAACTTCCTGTGGAGCTCGCCAAAACAAGACGGCACAGCTGAGATTAGCGAGCTCATCAGTGACCCAGCCAAGGAAGCCCGGCTGTGTGTCTACTATCATCATGTAAGTGTGACTTGATGTGGTCTCGGGCACGTACTGCTTTGAGCCTTTTTTCCTGACATAACAGAAATATTTCTTCTTTTCTTTCCTGAAATTTCAGCTGTTGAATGAGATCAGTGCAGTTGTAACTGATCATAAAGGTCCTGTGAGAGTGCACAGACCGGACTTCCAGGATGTCCTGTCTACACTGAAAGTGTGGGCAGAGCAGCTCGATCTGCTGAAGGTAAACACCAACAACCTGCCAAACTATCTCGAGCCCTCGGTTAGGTATGTGACGTTTGCTTTGAAGATGAACTTCCTGTGCATGCGTGCTTGTACGTAGGGTCTTCAGTGCAGTTTAAAAGAACTGTCTGTCAGACTAATGCCCTTACAACCATGCGATGGTGGTTATAACACTGACGAAGCAGCAGAGGTTGGAGACATGTTGCTGCTTGTAGACGCCATGCTGGAAAATGCCTCGGCTGATGATAAGGTACAAGTTTGTTACTCTTGTTTGTAGTACTTTATCAGGCTGTTGTGTAAATGACACTGCAGGGCGCGGTGGCTCACATGTCTGAGCGTATACTTCAGAGAAGCCTGCTTATTGCAGCGTTTTCTTTCCTTGTTAGGTCCTCAGAAGCCCCACTCGACACACTCTGGAGTCCATGGTGTCTCATTTTCAGAAGCTGTTTGACGTCACCTCTCTGAGAGGAGTGTACCCCCGTATGAATGAGGTCTACACTAAACTGGGAGAGATGACCAATGCCATGAGGAACCTTCGAGATATCCTTGATCTAGGTGACTTACACACAGTGCCTAGTTATGGATGTTATTTATGCAGTATGACAGTCTGGGCTTCTATCAGCATCTCCTGGACACATTTTCCTTCGTTTGGATTGAAACCCTGAAGTTAAAAGTAACTAAGAGTCATTAAAATAAGCAAACTCACTCCTGGAGGCAGAGTAGACCTGTACGAGGAGGTACTAGTGCTAATGCCATCCATCCATCCATTCGCTTCCGCTTCTCCTTTTCAGGGATAGCTGTCATAGGGCGAGAGGCGGGGTACACCCTGCCTCTCGCCAGTCTGTCGCAGGGCCAACACACAGGGACAGACAACCATTCACACCTAGTTTGTGAATAATTTGGATTATCCAATTAACCTGTCCCCACAAGCTGCATGTCTTTGGACGGTGGGAGGAAGCCGGAGTACCCGGAGGGAACCCACACAAACACAGGGAGAACATGCAAACTCCACACAGAAAGACCCCGGCCTGATGGTGGAATTGATTGAACTCAGGACCTTCTTGCTGTGCGGCAACAGTGCTAACCACCGTGCCACCGTGCTAATGTCCTCATGATAATCCATTGTTTGACTGTATAAACATGTGGATGTGAACTGCTCGTTCTTCACATCCAAGATATTCCAAAGTACTGCACAGTAGTGCTTAATTAAAACTGTTGGCAGACACACTGTCCAGAGTAAACTAAAAACAATGAGTGTTTGGAACATAAGAGCAGTGACTGTAGAGGCCTGGACCTGCCGAACACTGCTACTCCCTGCAGGTAGCATCACCTACACTTATCTGCTAATGCACGCCTTGGCCACTAGATGGGGCCGACTGACAAAAATGAATATTTGTATAACTGTATCGTCGTCTTTGTTTTTGTGTGGTTAGATTAGTGTCATGTCTCCACTGGCTGTGACTCTTTGTTTTCGATTACTAACAAGCATCTTCCTCCTGACCTTGACCACAGCAGTAGCTTTCATGCTGCTTCCATAATCAGGAGAGTCTTCCATATTACACTGAGTGGATTACTGTCATTCAGCATCATTCAGCATGAGACTAACAGGGCTGTCTGTGGTTTTGTCAGACGGTGGCGTTTCTCCTGCTGAAGTTGTGAAACATGTGTCCAGACTGGTGTCCTCCATTGAAAGCATGGCGAGGTTCCCTGAGCTGCTGGGAGACATTGATATTGACAGGTTTGCTTTTCTCACACATGAGTTGGACTACCAGATGGCAGCTGCTCAGGCCTGCTTCAATCTTTGCTCCTGTTTTTCAGCATCATCATGAAGGTGAAACAGCACGAGGAGTTCTTCCCTGCGTTCCATGCCCTGGTTACAGGAATCTTACAGACTCTAGGTAAATTCAACCAACTCTATTTATTTTATTTACAAATGACTTCTTGGTAGAAATAAATCCAGGACTCTCATCCAATATTACTGAGGAAACATGAAGATGAACAGATCGTGGTGTTTCCAGGAGCTCGCAGTCAGAATCATTGTGGTGTTGGGTGCCTTCCGAGCACTGACTCGTTGTGAACTGCTCGTTGTCATGTGATTTTAAGACGATCCTGGGCTGGGATTGGCCGAGCTGACTTTAAGCCTGAGATTTCTACTGCTGCTCTTCTCTCTGTGTGTTACAGGAGTGAGCCACCTAGACGACATCCTGCCAGCTCTGAAGGCTTTGACAGAAACAGCACAGTGACCTGATCAGCTTTTTGTTTTTAGTCAAACCTCTATTTTATAAGCTGCCTGAAAGCATGGCTGATGCTGTTTTCACCTCTGTGTGGATGATGCCAGCAGATTTTTACACTTTTGATACTTACCATTGTAAACCTGGCAGGAGTAGATGAGTTAAAGGCACGATGTGATGGTGGTGGTGCCGTAGGAGGTGTGGTCTCTGAAAATCACGTCAGTACTGTCAGCACTTGTGTTTGACATGTGTACATAGCTGTAACAAAAGCAGGCCCCAAACATGGGAGGAATAAAGCATTTGTCAGTTACTAGCAGTTTGATGTCTGTGGCGTCTTCATTTGGTTTGGTGAGCGCAGCGTCCACACACGTCTCATAGATTTATACTCCCAAGCACTAAGAAGCAAAAGTGTTCCAGCTGTAAACGGACGAACGCCTCACATGGAGCTGGTTAGCATACCGTGTTACTGAGGGAAGCACAAAATGTTGCGCTTTAACACTTATTGTGTTTTTCACAGATAACGTCTCGATCAGTAGGTTTAACTGGACACTGTTTGCTGGTTTACCATCAGAATGGTTTTATTTGGTGGCAGCAGCAACGTGTAGCTGAATCATGGTTAATCACGGACAATAACCATATCCAACTTCTTAATAGCACTGAGCTGGGCTGCATTGGTGCATCATATCTTTATTCTCTTTCTTAAATAGATAACTATCATATCTGACATCATATCTCACAGTACAATAATATTGAATGGGTTGCATTGTTGTACTTTGTCATGTTTCTCAGGTCTTTGTCTGAATTTCTTATGAACATTACTTGTCATGTTCTCATGTTGTTGCTAAGGATTGTCTTATTGCACTGGAGTCACACTGGGTTAAATATTTACACTTGGGTTTTAAGGGGTATTTATTATTTTCTTCATTATTTTATTTACGGGTTGTACGGAAGCCCCAAACGCAATTTCATTGTTCTCTGACAATGAAAATAAATACTTAAATAAATAAAATAAATCCTAATCAGAATATAATCAAACTCATGAATGAGAAATGTAGTCTGAGTGATGGAAAGGATTTGTAGGCCTGACCTTTTGACCCTGACTCCCAGGAGCATTGTTATCACTGCTGTGAGAGCGCAGCAGGTAGTGTGTTATATGTGAGAAGCCCCGATTTTACCATGTACGACTGAAAAGGGGATTTTAGATTATGTTGTGATTGAAGAGTCGTGAAGAGAAAAGGTAACCCTGTGAAACTAAGAGGAGATGTTGTGTCATATTCATGTGCGACTGATTCAAGAAGAAATCATGTTGAAGTAAACTAATGATGAACTCTGAGTCGTTCTACAATAAAATTAATTCCAGTAAGGAAGACTCGAACTTTTGGAGTAATCAATGATAGAGGGACAGTTTTATTAGCCGTACACCTGAACAGTTTCCCAGGAAACAAACTGGATTTCTGCAGTTTTGAATGTCGAACAGTCTGTCTTTATTCGTTTGAATGTTTGTGGATATAATGGAGACTCTAAGAACAAGATATTACTGGAGATGTTATTGGAGATCTAAAAGCAAAATACCCAGATGACTTTACATTAGCTGGTGTTAGTTGTGGCCCTGATGAATCAAGGTGTGGTAGTCTCCTATTTATACCATGAACACAATCCAAAGATTCTTTTAATACGCATCTCAGGACAACTGTTGCTGTGATTTGGTGCTACATAAATAACATTGAATTTAATTGAATAATAATAATGTAATTGGTGTATGGACACATTTTAACCCCATAATAAGCTGGTTTTCATGGATCAGACCCAAATGAAATTGTTGATCAAGAATTAGTTTTTGGTTTGTTACCCAAGATATTTGTTAAATGTGTCGCAAGCCAACATCTCTGCAGCTGCCATTCATCTGAATCAGAGCACTTTAACTAAAAGTAAGACAAAGTATGGAGAGAAAAGCGGGAGCAACTGAAACAGGCTGCATGCCGGTTGACGCATGCGCACTCCTTAATATAAAAATTATTGATCATTGTGGCGTCACTATTACTTTCAAACCTGGAACAGAACTAACTCTCTGACACAAATGGTGGAAATTTAACGCATAAAGTTTAAATGATGGTGGAAAAAAATCCTGTTCAGGTAATGAAAAAGTCAACTTGTTTATTTATATTTACAAAGTGAGAGAATCCCAGAAGACAAACAGATTTTCAATTCAACTTTATTTATACAGCACCAAATCACAACAGCAGTCGTCTCAGGCGCTTTGTAAGGCAGACCCTACAACAATACATACATGACTGAAGGTGATTTAAAAACAGTTCCTACTTCATCGAATTACAAAAAAGGAGAATGAACAAATGTGACGGTAAAATTATGAGCAGCCGTAAAGAAATGTAAATGTTATCAGAATATTTTCATAGCTACTCTCAGGTATTGTTTTTAGAAAAGGTTAAACTGGTTATTTGTCTAACCTGACTTTTTAAAAATTAACTTGACTCAGAGCTGAAAACGGCTCTGAGAAAATCACCAGGACAAGAACGCTTCAGCATTTTGCGCAGATATCAGAGGTAAAAACAATAAAACAATGTATACAGTGAAGCGAGAGATAATTAGTTTAAAAGTATCCAACGGAACTATTAACATGATACACCAAATTACTATTTCACTTAAAATAATAACATCTCCCTCGAAAAAGCTTTATAGTAAAGTCGTAAGAAACAGGAGGTTAGACTGTAATACATGCTGTGAGTGCGGCACAGACACCCATCAGTTCTGGTTTAGTCCCAGTATCCTGTCCAGTAAACACTGGGTGGGGTCCAGTTGGACTCCTGCGGGTATTACTGCCTTGAAAAAAGCCTCTGCAAGAGATTTTCTTCTCAAACTGAGCGATAATATTTTCCTAATGTGGCTTTAACACTCCGTCGTGGGTTTTTACGCACACAGGTACACGTGTAAATAAAAAGTCTGCGAGTATTTTAGTTTCATAAGCGCTGCCTGTTTCAAAGAAAAATGGTGCTTTGGCGCAATCGGTACTTAACAAGTAGAAGTCCAGTGAATCACAGCTGTGAGTAGTTTTAGTGGATGCGTTACAGCCAGCCCGCGGAACAAGAAGTGAGGAGAAACACCTGGTTCAGGTTACGGAAATAACAGCCAAGTCAGAGTTCCGCATAATTTCAACACTGAAAGAATTTGACAGGACAAAGTGTCCTCGGTGTGTTTGTACAGAGGACAGCAGCTGGAAGGCGATGGGAAACTGGGAAAGCTTCAGACGAGACGACAGGGAGTCCAGAAAGGAGCCGGTTGGAAAAGAGCCCAACGTACCAGAAATTACAGTGGCTGAAGCGTCGCCGCTCGCTCCAGAGAGATCTTTCTTTAGCGTACCCGGGCCTGCACACACCGGTAGGACGGGGCAGGTACTTACTGCTGCTGAGCAGCAGGCTGAGTCACAGGAAAGCCTGAGCGCAGCAGAGGGGCTTAGTGTGACCATGTGCAGAAAGTCTGCAGAGTCCCAGCACAGGTCTCCCTTTGGCCCGCCGGAGTCACAGGAGGAGGAGCGCGTAGATACGCACAGTTTGTCTGGAAGTGACGATAACAGCACCCCGAGAGGGAGTCGCAAGCATTTCATAGAGGTCATGATGAACAGCTCCCCAGGGATTCGGCGCTCTTTTTACCTGTCCCCCAGGGCTGAAGCTGACTCCACCTCTATGGTTTCCTCCACCCTGGATGAAGACAGGACAGCTGTAGCCTTGGAGCCTATGGAGCACGAGTGGATGATGTGCGCTTCAGACGGGCAGTGGAGCAGCTTGCATCGCCTCCTCACCGCAGAACCCAGCCTCATCCTGAAGAAGGATTTTGTGACTGGCTTCACCTGCCTGCACTGGGCCGCCAAGCACGGCAAGCCTGAGCTCATAGCCATGATTATTAATTTTGCCAAGCTGCACAACATTTCTGTTAGTATTGATATTCGATCCAGCACCGGCTACACACCTCTGCACATCGCCGCCATGCACGGTCACGTGGAGGTGGTCAAGCTTCTGGTCAGAACCTACAATGCAGATGTGGAGATCAGAGACTATAGTGGGAGGAAGGCCTGCCAGTACCTCACCGACAACGTGAGCGTGGAGATACGGAGCATCGCTGGAGGCTGTGAGTGCTCTGCAGGTGAGAACTCTCATCTCAGGGACGGAAGACGCTGGAGGATCTCTAACATGAAGCCCCTCAGCCAGCTGAACTCCAACGATTGTGCTTCTGGGGACAGTGAGGGCCAACCCAGGGAAATGCCCCTCTGGAGGAAGTCCTCACTGAGCAGGATGAAGCCCAAACTGCAGAAGCTTCGTGACAGGACATCCCAGATCGTGCACAGCACTTCATTCAAAGATAAAGAGCAACAGGGAGGGTCAAAGAGAGCCTCTAGATCCAGAGCCAGGAGCCACTTCTTTGGGTCAGATCAGTACTGACCCAGGATGTGGTGGAGCACTACCTATATCTCCCAGCTTATTTTCATCCATCGTTATTGCAAACGACCTTTCAGTGCAGTGTCTGCTTGACTTGACTGCACATCGTGTTGATTCAATGGGAACGTGAAAAACATGCTTTACTAGCTTTGGATTATCAGACGGGAACTTCTCTGTGTGGTGAATATATGAAGCAGCTTTCATGGTTACTGTGGCCCGCTGAAGGTTGTGGGGTCAGTGGAGGTGGACATGAGCGAGTGTACTTTTAACGGCTTTTCTCTCCTTTTAGTTTTCTTTATGAAATAAACTAAGGGAACAGTAATGATCAGCTCCATGATGTACAACAAACGCACACTGTGTGTTCACAACAGTAACTGCTATTAGCCTTTAAATCAGATCACAGACGGTGAGACTCCCTCTGCAGGCCAAGCTGGGTATTTTTATCCATCCACAGCTGACACTAAAGCCCGTGGACCTTAAGTCAGTAATCCGCCTGCAGTGATCCAGGTTACTGTGTCACGAGGCTGTGAGGGAGTGTAAGGTGACAGAGAAGCTCTGGCAAAGTGTGAGCACTTTGTGTGACCGCTGAGCACCGAGTGCACGTCACGTGATCCGTTTGGTTTACTGTATGTGAGGACAGCAGTGCTGAGGTGGAGGCACAGCAAAGCGGAACAGAGGCTGACGAGCCACGCATGTACTAAACGCCCTGCTTCACCTTCTACTCACACCCGGCATCTCATTTCTGGGAAAACCTTCTCCCTGATGTTGTGTGGATGTATAGAAGTTTTGTTTCTCATCAGTGTGTAAAGAAGCACTTCTTCTCTTAGCTGCACGTTTAATCGTTAACAGCTTGCACTTCAGCATTTATTTTTGCACGTTTACCTGGTTTAATGACACCATTTGAATGTTTGTTTTACTTATTAAATAAAACATCTGATTTAACTCTTGTTTCAGCTCAGCTTGGGTTTCCTGGTCTGAGGAAATATTCGTCTTTGTAATGTTACCAAATCCGTTAAAGCAAACTGCTGCTTCAGTAGAGATGCAGATTTTTACAAAAGCCCAGTG